>NC_052043.1:966486-1336430 GCF_015832195.1 Motacilla alba alba | reverse complement strand
GCGAGCAGCCAGGTGGCAACTTGAAGCTGGAAAGGGGCTCAAAACTCGAAAGATTTACGGCCACCCTGCACTCTGAAACCTTTTTACATGATTAGAGAGATGGGCACAGGCCGGGTGCCAGGGAGGAGCAGGACTGCTTGTACCCAGTGTGCAGCCATGGGCATCCAAGGCCCGTTCCAGGGAGAGGGAAAAACAGCCTGGAAGCTCTGCAGGGCTCTGCAGGCTCAGATATGCCAGAGAGAGCATCCTTGTGCCTCTGATGGCATCCAGGTGTACTGGTGGGACTGGCGCCTGGAGGGTGCTGGGAGCACAGGGAGAACCCCAGGGGTACCTGTGTCCCTGGGACTGGCACCTGGAGGGTGCTGGGATCACAGGGAGAGCACCCCAGGGTCAGGGGTACCTGGGACTGGCACCTGGAGGGTGCTGGGATCACAGGGAGAGCACCCCAGGGTCAGGGGTACCTGGGACTGGCACCTGGAGGGTGCTGGGAGCACAGGGAGAACACCCCAGGGCCAGGGGTACCTGGGACTGGCACCTGGGAGCACACACAGCACGGCCCCACGTCAGGATGCACGTAGGCTCTGTGGCATCACAGGTACAAACCTGTGCCATGCACGGTGTCCCCAAGGGTCAGGGCTGGCGTGTCCCAGTGATGCCACAGAGATGTTTCCTCTGAGGTTATCTACAGGTCACTTCCCAGCACTAGCACAGAAGAAAGACAATTTTTTTCCTGCTCAGTGACCAGGCTGAACTTCCCAAGCTGTGTGAGTGCCTGTGCGTTAAAACTTCAGCTCATTAATTAAGCCCAGAAAATTAGAAACTGACCTAAATATAGCGGCCCAATGAGACTGAAAAACGAAAGGAAAACATCCTTCCAACTGCCTCGCCCGCCCACCCGCCTGCGCCGGCAGGGAAATAAAAGACAGAAATTCCCTTTCAAACTCTGCTTCCCCCGTGCACAAGCACAGCGGCAGGACCCACGTCGGGGAGAAATTCAATCAGAAAAAGAGCTGTTTGCAAAGAGGTTGGTCCTGTCTCCCATCTGCAGCTCTCTGGGACGCAGGAACTTCCCTGAGGATGGGGAAACCTTCACTGCACTGCTCACCAGTTCCTGGAAGGAAGGAAGGAAGGAAGGAAGGAAGGAAGGAAGGAAGGAAGGAAGGAAGGAAGGAAGGAAGGAAGGAAGGAAGGAAGGAAGGAAGGAAGGAAGGAAGGAAGGAATATAAATATATGAAGTTATCTCTTCCTCCCCGAGGGCTGGCAGAGCATTAAGAGCTCATTTGTTTGGCACAGGGATCACGGAGTCCCATATGGCACATCTCATTCAGCCTTAGTAGACTGTTTCCTATTTTATATTCTGGATAATTTAACCCACTTCAAACAAAAGCTTTGCTCCCTGCCCCAGGCAGAGCGATTCCCCACCAGGCTCTCACACTCCAACAGGCCACAGACCTGCAAAGAGGAATCCTGAGGATCAGAGCTGGGTTTTTTTAGCCATGGGATCATGTTGCAGGTCACAGATCCTACAGGCCACGTGCACGCAGACATTTCCTCTGGGTGCACTTTTCCCTCAGAAGGCACCAGCTTCACCAGGGAGCTCTGCTGACCCAAGGCACCGGAGGAGGTGATGGTGGAGCATCATTTGCTCCTGCTGCCACCCCGGGGGTGACATTACCGTGCCCTCGGTGCTGAGCTGGCCCTGCAGAGCCAGCAGAGCAGGCAGCACGCAGAGCTGCAGCGGGCTCCCCCGTCCGGGATGCAGGCTGCCATGGTGATGAGGGCTGGATGAGCACCAGACATCCATGGGCGCCATCCCGGCTCAGGGAAGCGGGGCGTGGGCTGCTGGCATTCCCGGGGCTGGATCTGAGGCTGTGCCTCCAGGAGGACATCCTGGGATCCATCCATCCCCTCTGCTCCCGCAGCTCCTCGGGGTGTGGGCATCCTCGGGGCTGGATCTGCGGCTGTGTTCCCAGGACACCCAGGGATCCATCCCCTCTGCTCCCGCAGCTCCTTGGGGTGTGGGCATCCTCGGGGCTGGATCTGCGGCTGTGCCCCCAGGAGGGCACCCAGGGATCCATCCATCCCCTCTGCTCCCGCAGCTCCTCGGGCTCGCAGCCCGGTCTGAGGCTGGCCAAGCTGCGTTGCTCTGCCACGGCCCTTTGGAAGGGATGAACCCATTTCTCTTCTGCTCCTTCCCCTTTTAGTTTCCAGGGCCCGTGAGGACTAAACCCAAAGAGGTGACGGCTGCGGGACACCCACCAACACGGCAGGGGGGTCTGAGCGGCGGGGCTGGGGTGAGTCAGCCGCAGCAATACCTGAGTGCCTCAATTAGCAGCAGCTCCTGAAGAAGGTGAAATGACTAATGACTAATCTCCCCGCACCGTTCCATCCAGTTTTGTTCTCATTTCATTCAGACAAAAAGCCTCTGCTGCCTGCTCCGGTGGGGAGGAGCGAGGATAATGAGGAGTGAGTGTAATTCCCGCAGCAGAGGGAACGGGGGCGGCTCCTGCTCCCGCCGAGAGGCCCCAAGGGCTGGGATTTTGGAGGCAGCTCCGTGGGGTGGCCAGGTTTGGGGGGCCCGTGGGGTTTGGAACAGCCTGGTCTAGTGGAAGGTGTCCCTGCCGAACGAGGGGATCCTTCGGGTCACTTCCAGCACAAACCGTTCTGTGATTCCAGAACCCTGAGCACAGGGGAGGAGAAATGGGGCCACTGGAGCTCAGCAGGACCTCGGGGTGCACTGCGGAAAGGGACTTAGGAATGGTTTGGCTCGGTCCTTCAAGGACCCTTCTGTGCTGAGCTGGGGAAAGTGAGCGTGGCTTGGGAACAAGCCCAGGGGAAGCAGGAAGATGAGGGTAAAGCACCGGGTCCAGCTGGTGGTTGGGAAGTCCCCCTGGGAGGTCCCCCCACCGTGCTGTGGCTCCCCATCAGCTCTGGCTCACGGTGGGGAAAGCCAAAGCCCAGCGTGGGTGAGTTTGGCCCTTCCATATGGAGTGGGTTACATCTGCGGCGAGGCTGCTCGCAGCATCCCACACAGCTTTTCCTTATTTAGCCCAAGCCATTTTTATCCCGCAGTCTCCTCTCCCCACACCAGAAGCGATCTGGATCCAGCTACCACGGCACAGAGGGTGAACTGCAGCCCCACTGAGCAGCTGGGCTGGGAGCATCCCTGCTGGGAGTGAACCCCGAGGGGGAGCAGCTGCTGGGTTATTTCCCCAAGAGAGCAATTCCTGTGTGTGACAAGCTCCTACCAGCCCTGGGCATCAGGATGCTCCTGGCCTCATCCACAGCACCCACGTTTGCACCCAGCCAGGCTGGAAACCAAAGAGCTGTTTTAGGCTCCAAAGCTCCAAGGATTCATCAGGATTTTATAGCTTTTGCTCTGCAGTTATGAAACGGTGACCACAAGCCAAATACTCGCGTCCTTTACCTTCCCGCAACACCGATGACTTTGGTGCAATAGAGAGCAAACCTCAGCCTGTCATTTTTCACTGCACAGACAGAACTCAGCCCGTAATGTTCTTGATAAAGCAAAGTACCAATGACACAGCTGAAAAACATCAGCGGAGCAAAGAGCGGAGAAAACTTCCCTGGGCTTCCATATGGCATGGCTCCATCTTGGACGGCGTTATTATTCTGTTTCATCCAGCTTCAGCTGCTTTCTGTGCTATCTGACGCGGGGAAAATGGTGATGGGAGGACTCCGGTGCAGACACTTGGATTGCTCTCCCACCGGCGCCCGCCACATTTGTATTCTCCCCAGGACTGCGCCATTTTCAAAATGTTTTGTTAAGTTAATTTGTATCCGCAGCCACTTGTGAATTTTTCAGATTATTTGATCTGTAACTGAACTAACATGAAGAGTAACTATTGTTCTGCAGGAGCAGACGGTGCCGGAGCGTGCCTTACGTGTTCCACACGTGCCTGTCTTCTAACCCCAGGAGAGGTCCCCAGGCAGCAGCAGTGATGCTGGAAATCAGTCTGGGGGTGGCACTGTGTCCCTGCACTGTGTCCCTGCACTGTCACTGCACTGTCACTGCACTGTGTCACCTCACTGTGTCCCTGCACTGTCACTGCACTGTCACTGCACTGTGTCACTGCACTGTGTCCCCTCACTGTGTCCCTGCACTGTGTCCCTGCACTGTCCCCTCACTGTCCCTGCGCTGCTCCAGCCCCAGCTGCCGCCCCGCAGACCCCCAGCACCCCCAGCCCAAACCCCCTCTGCGGGAGGCACTGCCCCCGTGGCACGGACCCCAGTGGTCACCGCGCTCACACGCGTTCCTGCAGCCCAGGGAGCCTCTCCCACACGAGGTTTTGGGAAGGGTGGGTTTGCTGGAGCCAGGGCCGGGCTGGCCGGGGCTTGGCACAGCCTGGGACAGCGGGAGGTGTCCCTGCCCACGGCAGGGGTGGAATTAGAGGTTTTATGGCCTCTTCTAACCCAAACCATTCTGGATTCTGTTCAGCGGGGTGCTCCCTGCCGCTGTTTGCTTTGCACCAGAGAAGGGTTTCAATTTTCTGTACCAGCTTTGGCAACTCGTTTGGGCAGCGAGCTCCTCCGTGTCCCTGCTTCTGCAGGAATCCATTCCTCGCTGGTTTCCCGTCGAAAAAACGTGTTGAGGACCTGGGAGCAAGGCGAGAGCACAGAGCTTGAGCGAGCTGCTGGCGGTGAGCTCGGCTTCCCCCTTCCTGCTGCTCCTTCAGCCTCGCTGCCTTGGCGCTGCTGCTGCGTGGGAGCCAGGATCCAGTGGGATGACAGCAAGGGAGAAATTCTCCATAAGTTCCATCAGGAGATGAGTTTCTGCCTCGCAAAGACCCCAGGCTCAGAAAGGGATACGCTTTTTGAAGTGGTTCCTCAGCTGCTGCTGAGACCTTGTCCCAGAGGTTATGGATCAGGCAGGTTCTGGAGGTCAGGGCTTGCTCTGGCCATCCAAATCCTTCCTGTGAGATGAAAGGAAGTGGAAATTGAGCAGGTCTGTGCCCATGTGGCCCCTGCAGAGGCGGTGGCAGCAGCTCCCAGCCCAGGGTCACGGTGCAGGATCTGGGTTTGTGGCTGGGCATGTGCCCGTCAGCCGGGAGCGAGCCGGGATTGATCGTGCCCAGCTGGAGCTGCTGGTTTGGCAGCGCTGATCAAGGACTGCATTCAAACACCACCGGGGGAGATCAATAGCTTCTCTCACAACCCACCAGTGACCGTGTCTGGGCTCAGCAGCTGCAGCTCACGCTCACTCTTCACACAGCTTTTACATGGATTAACTCCCAGCGGAAATAAAAAAGGGTTGGAAGAGAAGCTGGGAGTAAAGCTGGCTCCAGCACAAACCCCAGGTGTCAAGGTCAAGCCCAAACCATTTATTCCTTTAGGTGATGGGAAGTGTGAGTTGGAATTCCAGGATAACAATGTTAAAATGCCTTATCACACTGGGCAAGCCTCACAAAATGTGTCTGCAGGGCCTGGGTCACATCTGGGGTGGGACGTGGACGGGCTTGGAGCAGCCTGGGACAGTGGAAGGTGTCCCTGTCCGTGGCAGGGCTGGGACAAGATGATACTCAAGGTTCCTCCAACCCAAACCATTCCACGGTTCCATGGCTCTTTCACACTGCAGGAGCGCTGCAGGTGCTTCCCTGCGCCAGCCGCTGCCGGGCGCGTGAGAAGATGTTGTCATCCGCTTTAGCAGATCGACAAAAAACCCAAACCAGGCAGGATTTGGGGCACAGCTCCACAGGCTCCACGTGCACCTGAGAGCTCACCCATGAGTCATGAGGCCGGGCAGGAATTGCGCATCCCTGCAGTCATTCACGGCTCTGTGGCAAGTCATGAGATATTTGGTATTTTCCTGCGAGCAAACAAAAGCAGATGATTAAGGAAGAGGCGCAGCTTGCTCGCTTTCAGGAGGAAGACAGCTTGCAAAATGCAACTCTCAGAGCTTCACTAAAACTCCAGAAAGCAAATAAACAGCCTGGCTGAGGGGAGAGCGCTCCCAGTTCCCCGAGTTTGAAGCCAAAATTGGGATTTTTGGGGGGAAGGATGGGGATTACCTCCCGCAAAACTGGCACCAGTGAAATGTCAGGAGAGCGTGGATGCTGAAATGCCAGGACAAACGCGTGTCACAGCCCCAGCCTGACTTTTCAGATACAGACACCAGAAACTTCCAAAGCTTCGAGTGGAAAACCATCTCCAAATGGGAAACCAAAAAGAAAGCGACTGAGTTTCATCTTTCTTCTAATTTTATGTCATTTTTTTGTTATTATTTTCATTTCCAAAGCCTTTTTTTTGCCTAAGGCAACGTGTTTATACAAATTGCCTCACTCTCACGAGAAAATAATAAAAAAAAATAGAACTATTTACAGATGGAAAAATATTCTGTCAGAAATTTCCTGGCCACCTCTCCATTTCATGCCAACGCTCTGAAGGGCTATAAATGATTGTGGAGCAGCAAATTTGGCTACTGAGATTTTGAACCACGGTGTAGCAGCTCTCTACACACAGGATTTAAAACCCCCCGCTTATTTTACACTTTTGTACACAACTATCTCTCCACTATAAAATATACATGGAGGCATCGATCGCTCTGGTGATCAAATATCTCCCCCTTCAAAAATACAGCCCATCCAGAAATGCAAGCATCCAAATTAAGAATGAGTTGGAGAGCTGAATTGCAAATGAATCAATTCCTGCCTCCAAAAAAAAAAATAATAAAAAAATAAATATCCAGTCAAGCAAGACCAGAATGGGCTGGTTAATAATTGATATTTACATTTCTCCCGTGTCTGATCAAAGGATTTGATTGCATGACAAATGAGGAAATTACTGTAAAATATTATACATCCATTAGGAGCACAGATGCAGCAGATAGGGCGCGGGGGGCCCTGCTGCTGCAGCAGTGGGCCTGTGGGGAAAGTGGATGTTTCCAGATGTGGGAGGGAATCGGGGATTGGTCCCTGCTCTGCAGGAAAAGATGGGAAAAGGTGTCTGGGACCCTCCCAGGAGGTGAGAGGATGGGGCTGGATGGGGGGAGCACCTCGGAGCTGCTTCTGGGGGTCCCTCAGGGCTCCTGGGGGTGCCCGGGGGTGCTATGGATCCTAGGGGGCCCTATGGATCATTGGGGTTCTGATGGGCCCTTGGGGCTCCTATGGATCCCCGGGTTTCCTATGGATCCCTGGGGGTCCTATGGGTCCCTCTGGGCTCCTATGGATCCTTGGGGATCCTGGGGGTCCCTGTGGGCTCCTGGGGGTCCCTCTGGGGTCCTATGGATCCTTGGGAGTCCTATGGATCCCTGAGAGTCCTAAGGATCCCTTGGGGCTCCTATGGATCCCTGGGGTTCCTATGGATCCTGGGGTCTCCTATGGATCTCTGGAGTTCCTACAGATCCTTGGGGGTTCCTGTGGATCCCTGTGGGATTCTCTGGGTCCCTCTGAGCTCCTATGGATCCCTGGGCTTCCTATGGATCCTGGGGTCTCCTATGGATGTCTCGGGTCCCTATGGATCCCTGGGGTTCTTATGGATCCCTGGGCTTCCTATGGATCCTGGGGTCTCCTATGGATGTCTCGGGTCCCTATGGATCCCTGGGCTTCCTATGGATCCTGGGGTCTCCTATGGATCTCTGGGGTTCCTATGGATCCTGGGGTCTCCTATGGGTCCCTCTGGGCTCTTATGGGACTCTGTGAGATTCTCTGGACTTCTGTGCATCTCGATCCTTGGAAAAGGACCTTTTCTCACTGAGGAAAATGATTTTTAAAAATCCAGGTGAAGGTTCTTGGTGCTGCCTCACACCCCCCAGCTCAGGGTGGTGCTGGCAGCGTTTTCCCGGTGGATCTGGGGGCGCAGAGCAGCTTTAATGCCCCTGGTCCCTTCCCGAGGCCGCAGCCACAGCGGCTGCCTGGCTTTTGGCTCTGCCCTGCAGGAAAACGAGCGAACCGCCAGTGGATGCCGGCACCCGAGGCCACGCAGCCCCGGAGGAGAAATGCTCCCGTGTCCCTGCTGGATTTCCCAGGAGCCGCTGAACCCCCGCGGGCATGGGGGCAGTCTGGGGGGGCACGGGGGGACCAGGGGAGATTCGGGGCAGCAGGCGGGGGAGGGAGAGCTCTGCCTGCTCCAACCGCGGCGTGGCCGGGCATGGTCTGGAGCTCTGCAAAAGGAAAACGAGGGCAAAGTCATTCCTGCAGTTATTGCTGGGAATATGTTAAACACGGGAAATACGAAGAATTACATGTTAAGAATATCTAATATTAAATACATATTAAATATTTATGAATTTATATCACAAATACATAGTATTAAGTATATAGTATATATATTATTATAAATGAATTTGTATTACATTATATTACATTACATTATATATTATATTATATTATATTATATTATATTATATTATATTATATTATATTATATTATATTATATTATATTATATTATATTATATTATATTATATTATATTATATTATATTATGTTATATTATATTATGTTATATTATATTACAGTACATTCTATATTATATTATATTATATTACGTTATAATAAATTATGTTATGTTATATTATATTACGTTATATTAAATTATGTTATATTATATAATATATATTATATTATATTATATTATATTATATTATATTATATTATATTATATTATATTATATTAATACATATCTGTTAACTATGGGGGACGGGGTGCACATGAAGAACTTTCTCAGCACCGGGGTGTGTTACGGGCAGGGCGCACCGTGGCTGCACTAAATGCGGTGACTCCGCCGGGGCAGGACCCCCCAAAACCCCCGCGCCCCTCGCGCCTCCGCTCCCACGTGCGCGGGCCCTTTAAGGCGCGGCCACGCCCCAGCCGCTCGCGGTGACGTCACGGCCCCCGCGCGCCCCCCCGTTCTAGCGGGGCGTGCCGGTGTGCCCCGCCCCGCGGTGACGTCACGCGGCGGCCCGGGGAATGACATCACCTGTGCGAGTGGCCGGCGGGCGGGCGGGAGCGCGGCGAGCCGCAGTGTCCCCGCGCCCCGGGCCGAGCCGGGCCGTGCCGAGCCGAGCCCAGCCGGGCCGAGCCACCGCGGCGAGGCGGAGCAGGGCGGGCAGCGCGGCCGCGGCCCCGCGCAGCCCCTCCGCCGGCAGCATGGCAGCGGGCGGCCGCGCCGGCAGGTACCGGGGGCGCGTTATAGCGGGGCCGGGCTGCGGGGCGCCGCGCTCGGCCGCGGGGCTGGGGGGGGGGGGGTCGCGTTGGATCGGGGGGCGGCGGGATGGCGGAGAGGGGCGCGGGTGGCCGGCGCGGCTGAGGGGCGGCGTTCTAGCGGGCAGCGCTCGGGAGGGGTGGGCAGGCGGGCGGGGGGCTCGCCGCGCGGGGTGCGGCCGGTGGCGATGGGGGGTCGCGGGTGGGTGGCACCGGAGGATGGGGGGCGTGTTGTGGGGGGGATGTATGGGAGGGGTGTGGGGGGGAAGGGGCCGCGCTATAGCGGGGGTGCGGGGAGGGGGCGCGCCGGACCGCGGGCTCGTGCGGCGGGGGAGCGCCGGGGCGGCGGCCCCGGGACCGGGCGGGGGCACCGGCGTGCGCTGGAGCCCGGGCGGCTCCGCCTGGCCGGGGGCTCCTGGGGCAGAGCCCGCCCCACGCCCCGCTGCCGGGCTGCGCCCCGCTCCGTGCCCCGCCGCACCGCGATGTGTCCGCGCCCGGCTCCAGGCTGCATCCCACGCCCCGCTCCGGTGCCGGTGCCTCCCCCCGCCTTAGGACCCCCGGATCCCCGCCGTGCTCTTTTCTCGCTGCCGCCGCGCCCCCGCCCCGTCCCTCCGGCGCCTCCCGAGCGCGGTCCCCGCGGGTGTCGGGATGCGGGGTTCGGGGTTCGGGTGCCGCCCCGCGCGGAGCCGTGCGGGCTCCGGCATCACCCCCTGCTCAGGGCTGCGCTCCCGCGGAGAGCACCGTGCGGGCTGCTGCTCCGCACAATCGTCGGGGGCTTCCCCGGCTGCCGGCTCCGGGCGCGTTGGGATGGATGCTCCGGCGGCGGAGCCGGTGCCGCTCCCGGAGCGGCATCGCCGGGGGGCGGCTGTCGGAGGAGCCGTCGGAGCGTTCCTCTGTGCCGTGCCGTATCCTGGTGACACGGCTGTGTCCCCCGCGGTGCTGCCTGCTCCCACCCCGGACACCGGGCTGCCTTGTCCTCCCTCCACCCGAGCCCCTCGGCGGGTGGGGTTTGCCCCGCTCTCATCGGCTGCGGGGTGGCTCAGCGGCAGTAGCAAGGAAGGGACGTGGATCACCCCAAAACCAGCCGAGTCCCCATGTTGGGGAGTCTCTCCCCTGTGCTGGGGGAGCTGCACCAAACCTCCCCCTTCCGAAAGGGGAATCGGCTCCGGCGCTGGGGACAGCCCTGGAGTCACAGAGGGACACCCGTGGGGTGACAGCAGGTGGTGTTTTCCATCTGCCCTCGGGGATTTCAGCTGAAATCTCGAGCCCCGGGATCATCCCGCAGCCGGCAAGAGCAGCCCCGTGTCACCGAGATAAAATGTGTCACAATGAGGGTGAAGCCCCCACCCCTTCAATAGGAATAATGATTAATAATGTTTGTGCCTCCCCATCCCGTTCCAGTCCCTGCTGGGCAGGCAGACGGTGCAGATGTGGGACGAGGGGAGCAGTGCGGGTGCGGAGGTGACAGCCGTGGGAGGGCTGCTGGGGTCTGCAGGGTGGATCTGGACTCCCTGGGGACAGGGGACATCTCTGCTCTTGGGGTGTTCACCCTCTCCAGGTCCCGGGAGGCTTTGCTCCCACAAAAGCACTCCCTGCAGGCGGGGGGGAAAAAGCAGTTTTGTTTTTTTCTGGGGGTTTCAGCCCTTCCTGCGAGCGGGAGCACCCTGCGGGGTGAGGGGAGTGCCGCCTGTCCCCTCCCGGGCCAGCTCCTCCGGGCTGTGCCGGGGATGTTCCCGTGGCGCTGCCGCTGCTGCCGGTGCCTCTCAGCGCTGATCACAGCTTGGCTTGGCCAGGGCAAAACACTCGGGATTTCTATGGTTTTTCCCCATAAATGGCGTGTTGGGGGTTGTGTAGCTGCGCCTGGCCAGGGGAGCTGTTTGTGTCACCTGGAGGGGGTCTGGCTGCGGGGGATTGGGATCTTTGTCCCTGCGGGAGCTCCCAGTGAGGGAAACGGAGCTGGACCGGGGCGCTGGGCACGAAGGCTGCTGGCTTCAGCAGGGCAGGGCGTGTGCTGATGGAGAGACCCCTCCTGCCCTCCCCAGGGGGAAAATACCCCCCCTCTGCACGCCCAACAGTGGGAAGGCTGTTAATTGTTCCCTGCCAGATTGACTTATAAATTAACAGGTTTGCTGGCACTCTCCTCCTCCTTCCTGTGCGTGGTAAAGGCCCATATTTCAAATGGGAAAAAGTCATAAATGCTTTGAGTAATGTGAGAGGAGCTTCCAGCTGAAGCTGTGCCACCAAGGGCTGTGGGGGGAGAGGGTCCCCTGCAGCAGAGCCGTGCGTACCCTCACCCGTGGGGCGATGGAGGGGGCGGGCAGCAGCTCCTCGGGTCCTTTGGTGGCTGTCTTTGGCATTGGCCTCGCTGGCAGGACAGGGTTGGGCCCTTTGTGCCCCCCGTGTCTCTGCCTCCTGTTCCCTGGTGCTCGCTGGGTTGATAAAAGTAGGTTTGGTGAGCAAAGCCTCTTCCTGGGGCGTCCCTTTCTCCTCGCCCCGAGGGGAGCAGGTTTGCTCTGCCTTCTCCTGGGTGCTAAGGAGTGTGACATCTTCCCTACCAGCAGAGGAAAAACGTGTCTTTGCTCTCTCTGCAGGAGCGTGGATTCCTGTTAGACCCTTAATCCTGCTGCTGCCTTGGGAATAGAGCTGGGAATGAGGCTGGAGGCACAGCTGAGGTCCAGCCAGGTGGGATGTCCAAGGAGATGGCGTGGCCACACTCCAGGGAAACTGAGGCTGGTGGGGATGGTGTTTGCGGCTCCTCAGAGCCCTGGAACAGCTCCAAAGGGCTCGGGCCGTCCTAAGGCACCCCAGAGCTGACTGAGCTGGGACACCCTGACCCGAGGCTGCTCTGAGGTCGGGGATCCCCCCGGGGTGGGTCCCCAGGCTGGCACTCTCTCCCCGGAGCAGAGTTATGAGCAGAGTTACTCCAGGTAGTAAGCGCCTGGTGAGCCGCTGGTGCTCCCACGTGGCGCGGGCTGCGTGGGAGGCGAGCTGCCGTGGCCCGGGGCCCGCGCCGCTCGCCGGCTGGGTTTGAACTCGCTCCGCTCCCAGCTGGAACGGTTTTCCTTTTGCATCGCAGAGATAAAATTGCCGGTGTAGGAATCGGAGATAAAGAGAAGGCAGATCTAACCCGAGTCAGTGTGGGCAGTGCGAGCGTATGGTAAGGAGAGAGGTTACTCGGTTGCATTAAAAAGATACTGCTAAGTGGTTTAATCCACAGTTGCTGAACTTTGAGCTTTAAATTCTTCTTATATGGGTTGATAAGAACATGCATATTATTCATAACTCTCTCCTCAAAAAGAGGAAAATCTGTAAATGACTTCTGTTAAATATCATTGCTTCAACAGCGTGAAAAATGTGCCTGGCTTGTACTCCAAATAATCCCTTCCCTTGGCCCTGCTCAGTCCATCCGTGAAGCTCTTTGGTTCCTGCAGAGGATGGTGGGAATGGGGTCAGGAGCTGGGGGCTTTGGTGTCTCTGGGCAGAACCCCCAGGACATTTTTATTTTTGTTATATTTGCAAATGGAAGGAGCCAGCCGGGCTGGGCAGCTTCTGGCTATGTCAGTATTGCTTTTTAAAAATTGTGGTCGATTTTAAACCTGTGAGCCCTGAAGTAGTAACGCTCGGTCCAGCTTCATTTCTGCAAAGTTTATTACACAATAAGCTGGAACAATCTGCAGGCTCTGTTTGTTAGACCTTTCTTTTTCTCTTGTCCTCTCATTCTGATTATTTTCTTTATAACTTGACCATTTTTTTTTCCTTGACATCAGCCTAGGAAACTGGAAATTGTCTTTTATTTTCCCCCGTCTTTCAACTCATAAACCCTCTAGAGTTCTGAGTCTGATCCAACATAATTCTTTTGGACTTTTTTTTTTTTTTTTTTTCTAGCTTGGGTATCATTGTCTTGCCTTGGTAATTTATCCAGCTTGGCGTTCCTGCTGCAAAGGCTGCCCGTGCTGTTGGATTATTTGCTCATCCGACACGCCCGTGCCGAGCTCCCTGCCCTGCACACAGATGGCCGTGTCCCCCTGCAGCCCCAGCATCCTCCAAAAAAAGAGGAATTTTCAGAGCCACCTTGCCTTCTTGACATCACTCCCCAAGGAGCTGGCTGGGAGGCGTGCGTTTCTTTGAACTTTATTTATTATTTTTATAACCTGTGAAGCCTCTTGGCTCCCGGCCTCCCACCAGCTCCCACGCACGTGTGGGAGCAGCCCAGGGAGGGGACGGAGGTGCTGCCCTGCAGAGGAAGGGGGGATGTGCATCCCTGGGATGCCCAGGTGTGAGGAGGAAGCAGGTGCAGCGTGGGGGAGCGTGGCACGGGCTGTGCACACGCCTGGAGGAGCTCAGGGATGCTCTGCTGCCTCTGGACCAAAGGAATCATGAGGGTGACGCAGCCCAGCTGATGGGAAAGGGGGACACACCAGCACCCAACCCAAAGCTGGGGTTTCTCCCTCTTCCTGGGACGTGCTGGCCCCTCAGGGGCTTCTGTCCCCTGCTCCAGAGAGGCGAGGCCTCGCCATGTCCTGACCCTGCCATCCTGCCGTGGTCCTGCAGCCTCCCCTGGGCTTGTGAGCGTGGCTTTGGCAAGCAAGCTCTGGTGCAGCAGGAGGGATTTGGGAGCCCTGCTGTGTGGGCCTGCCCTGAGGGAGATGGGATTTTAGCATTCCTGCTTTCCGTGCGTTGCTGTCACCCGGGCTGATGCAGTGTGAGTGGTGCTGCACAACCAGGATCCATCAGAGCCTCCATGCTCTAGTTCCCTGGCAACATTTGCACAAAACAAGAGCTGCTCTAGATTAGACAGCAGATACTAGTTTGTCTAAACAGGTTTAAAAACCTATCAAATTAAACTGGGCCAGGCAACTCGTACAGTGTGTACACCTAAATTGGTTTAACATTTGCATAAATCAGATTAAATCGGGGCTGTGGGATGGTTTGGGTTGGGAAGCCTGTGGCTGTTTGTGCCCAGCTTCTGGAGTTCTCCGCTCTTGCTGCCGTGTCAGGGTTGTTTTTGCACAGCAGCAGCTCAATCCCTTGTTTCAGCCCCATTTCATAGGTGAGTGCTCTGCCCCTGCTGGTTTGCACCACACCAGGGGGCTGCAGTTTGTGACCTCTGAGCAGCTGGGATGTCCCCATCCAGCCCCGGGGACACGGCTGGTTCGGCTGCAGCCACAATTTGCAACGTGTGGCAGGTCCTGGAGGGGCTTTGCAAGAACAGTCTCTGTCCCCAGGAGGATTTTGAAGCCTGTGGAGGTTTGAGGAGCAAAGGGTTCACAGGTGAATCCGTACCTGGGCAGCTCCATGCCTGGGGTCCTGCCTCTCCCGCTGCCATCTCTCTGCATCAGTCTTGGGGGTCTTGGACAAGGTCTGCAGGGATGTGGTGGTGGGGATTTCCCCCTGCTTTCCCTTCTCTTTGTGGGCAGTGATACACGAGGAGCTGTGGGATCACACGGGGTGACCTCGTGCTCCGGGTGCAGAAGGCACAAGGCTTGGGGGCAAAGTGCTCTCCTTCTCCCTTCCCCCTTGCATGGAAGCAGCCAGCTGGGGTGGCACATGGAGAGCATGAGAGGGAGGACGTGGTGTGTGTGGCCTCTCAAACTGCAGTGATCCCATCCAGGGAAAGCAGCTGCCTGCTCGGGAATTCAGTGCTTTGTCTCTTTGTGGTGCTGGAGTTGAATCTCCCCATCTTTCCCTCTGATCTGTTATTGTTTTCTTCGTGGTGTCCCTGTATCCAAATCAGCGCTGTGAGTAATTCCACGGCTGATTTAAGTCTGAAAGCTGTTTTCCCTGGAAGTCTCGGTCGTGCTTCCCTCCATTTTGCCGTTGTGATCCACCGGGGATGGACAGACCCTCTGCCTCCGCTGCCGCGTGTGTGCGTGCAGCACACCCTGCAGCACTTCAGGGTTTTGGATCTTTTTAAGCTAATCGTCAGCTCTGACATCATCAAGTGTTTGTTCTGGTGCCTGTGAATCACAGATGGGTGCTGCTCCGGGCTTGCACTGCTCGAGGTTTCCCTCCTGCTGCGTCTCTCCTTTGTTTCCCGAGGTGCTGCTGCTCGCTGGCAGCAGCTCCAGCTCCTTCCCTGCCCGGGCTGCAGAGTGGGGCTGGAAGCTGAGCAGCACTTTCCCCTCACACGTGAAGTTCCCGTGTCCAGCACAGTCAGGAAATGTGGGAAGCAAAGGTGACAGGCAGCGTGTCCTGCTGGGAGCAAGGGGTGGAAGGAGATGCTCTTTAAGGCCCCCTCTAACCCGAACCACCCCACAGCTCTGTGAAGGGTGTTTCTCAGGGTGCTGTGATTTTTCTGTGCTGTTGTTCCTTGGGGTTGTTCCCGTGCCCTCCAGGCTGGTGCCCCCAGGACAGGGGCTGAGCACCACAGCCAGGGAGCAGGCAGGGTGCTGACTCTGGCCAGGTGGGACCTGTTTGACCTGAGCATCCTGCACAGGGCAGGGGGGGCTCAGGACACCCAGAAGCACCGGGGCAGGGGTGGTGCAGAGGGCTGGGCCTTGACGCAGCCAGTGCAGACCAGCAGATGACCCAGCTGGTGTTCCTGTCCCCTGGCCCTGACATGGGGTGGCCAGCAGTGGACCTCAGGCCTGTGGCATTTTGCCCTGGACCATCACGTGCCACAGCACAGAACCTCCCAGCCATGTCCTTCCCTCCAAGTCGCCATTTTATTTTTCTTAAACGTTTATGTATAACCGTACACTAACCTATAAAAATTAGTTTAGGATGGCTGCCAAGAAAATCTCTGCGGTGCCTTGTGGGTAACTCCCTGTGAATTACCATAAAAGCTGGAGTGTGAGGCTGCGGTGGCAGTTGTGAGGATGCCAGTCATCATGCTCTGTATTTAAAATTCAGATGGATGTGTAATGCCTCCGTGGCTGGATTGCAGCAGCTCGGAGCACTCCTGGTGTCCCTGCCCTGCACGCTCTGCACCCACTCTGCTTTCTTCACGTCCTCGTACGTTCTTCCAGTGTTTTGCTTGATTGTAAAATGCAACAGGTAGCAAATTGTGGGCAAGCCGTGCTGGGAGGGAGAGTGGTTTCTGATAGCTTCCTCCCTGGAGGGACCAACCTCCTGCTTCCAGAGGCAATATTTCACTTAAGGGAAAAGCCACTCTGTAACCCTTCCCCTCCACATCCTGCCCCAGCCGTGTCCTGTTCCCCAGGGCTCTCTGATTCTGGGGGTGCTCAGTGTGGGACCAGGGCTCGCTGGGGGAGTGCAGCAGGGGCTGTCCCCACTTGTCCCCACGTGCTGGGGATGTCCCACTGCCCTGCTGGAGAAGGATGCAGCTCCCTTGCCACCAAGCCCAGTTGCGTGCTGCTGTTTATCCGTGTGCCCTTGGAAATCCAGAGTGCTTCTCTTTATCTGTCACTGCTGCTTTTCCTCTGGAAAAGCCAAGGTGACTGTGGGGCTCCAAGGCAGAGCCTCAGCCCCAGAGCTGCTCTGCTCGGTGCAGGGCTTGGCAGGAGGTGGTGCTGATCTGCCGGGCATGATGGATCGTTTCATTTAAATTTCCCCGAAATATAATATTCTTCTTGGTGTCACTGTCCCACCTTTATTATAGTTCACTGATAAACATCTGTAATCTGAGAGCCATCCGCACCCTGCCAGACACAGCCTGGGCATAATGAACACATTTCTGGAGCCAGGGAAGGTGTCTCAGGGATGTGGCTGATAAATAAAGCAAGAAGCAAATCTGTTTTTCCCAGGTGTACTTACATGTGGCTGTTGGGTTCAGGGCTCTGCAATGGTGGCAGTTGGATATAACCTGGAGTCCCTGTTAACACCCAGCAGGGATTTCTGAGTGCAGCCTCTGTCCTGGCTCTGGCTGAGGGTTCAGGGCGCCCCCCCAGTGAATCCCCCCATGCTGGGCAGCCTTTTTGGCCCTGTGGTAATCCCTGCCCCTGTCCCAGCTGGATTTCAGCAGGAGGGGATGCAGCTCTCCCAGGGTGCCGGGGTGTGTGGCAAGGCACATGGTTTTACCTTTTCCCTGCTGGTCCAGAGCGAGCACAGGAGCTGACAGGGCCAAACCCAGTCCCAGGAATGGTTCAGCCTCAGCAGCTCAGTGTGATCCCAGGGGGACAGGCTGTTTTGGGGGTTCCAGCACAGCCTCTGTGTCCCCACAGAGCTGGCTGTGGAGCATCCATCAGATTGCTGCTCGTTTCCTTGCTCTCCTAACTGGTTTTACCCCAAAAGCTGCTGTTTCTCTGAGCTCTGACTGTGGGAACTCAGGGTCACCTCCCTGTCCAGCAGAGCCAGGTGGGTCAGCGTGTCCCAGCACGGCCACCCACTCCAAAGCAAGGGTGAGGTGACATCTGCTGTGCCTGGGATGGATTTTTTTTGCCAGTGCAGCAGTGGGAGGTGACAGCTGCTGGTCCCACATGCCACTGGGACTGCTCCACTTCGCAGGGAGAGTTGTTGGCTGATCATCCTCTGGGGAACCAGCTCCTGACCATCTCCAGGGCTTTGTCCCTCAGAATGGAAGTGTTGTGGATCCCCAGAAGCCTCGTACAGACCTGACCTCTTGGGCTGCTCTCCTGGAAAGGGCTTTCCTCTGCCTCTGCTTGTGCCTCTGCTTCCTCCTCTGCATTTGACCCAGAACAAGCTGCATTTTCTGCTGGTTTGGGATTTCCTGCCACCTCTGTTCCTTTCTGGCATCCAGGTCCTGAGACTTGCAGCCTTTTTCGGTCTTCTTGCAAAACTTGTCTGGAAGAGGAAAATCCCTGGATTTGGAGTCCCCCAGCACCATCCATCTGGAATTGACAGCTGCTCCACCGGGCAACAGCTCTGCTTTGGGGTGCACTCAGAGCCCCGAGGAGAGCAGCCAGGCAAGATCCTTGCTAACTCCTTCCTGGAAGGACTTGTTGCACCATGCTGATGGGAAGATTGATTTTTTGCCAAGCCCAGAGCACAGCTTGGCACTCCCAAGGGCTGAGGCTGAACCAACAGTGAAGCTGTGAGCAGAGCAGGGTGCAGGGCAGAGCCCGAGCCACCCTCACTACGTGTCCAGGTTCCTCCAGGAGGGATGAGGATGAAGCCATAACCTGGATTTCAGCAGGCTGACCTGTCTGCTGCCCTGAGGTGGGAGCACCAGTGGTGTTCCTGGCTGGTGGACTGCGTGCCCCAAAGGCTGTGCTGATGGCCCTGTGAGGGGACTCGGGTGAGGCTGTCTGGGTGTTGGGAAGGAGCCCAGACCTGCTGTGCTTTCAGCATCTGCTCCTGAGCAGCGGGATAACAGCTTCCATGCTTTTCCCAGTCCTCCCTCTGGGAAGCAGCTGCCCCAGAGGTGTGGAGAGCAGGAGCTTCCCTTTGCTTCTCCTGCCGGCGGAGGTGACGCGGGGGTGGCACCCATCCGGCAGCGCTGAGACGCGCTGCTCTAAAAATAGCTGGCAGGTTGCTTTGAAAGGAGGAAAAGAAGGAAGGTAGGAGGAACTGGAGTGTTTCTTAGAAGTAAGAGAGAAAGGTGAATGAAATCCTTGATGGCCCTCACAGCTAAGGCTTCTCCAGCTGCCTCGGGGAGCGTGCCCAGGGTGTGGGGGCTCCCATGGGTGCCCAGGGTGTGGCAAGGAGCTGGATTTTGGGGTGGATGAGGAGCAGTGAGGAAAGGGTAAAGAGAAGAGTCGCAGTTTTTGTGTTGGAGGTGCATTTTCAGCTGGCAGGGTCTTCCTGGTCCCTGTGTGGCCCCCCTGGGGCATCGTCCCCAGTGTCCTTCCTCATCCTGTGCTTAGTGACTGGGCTGTCCCCTCTTGTCGTGCATGGGTGACGTGGCTGTGACTCTGCGTCTAGGGGGGCTGGGGGCAGGACTGGTGAAGTGGGGGGACAGGCAGGTTCTGTCTGTGCTGCCTTGGGGTGCCCCCGGGCAGGGTGAGCTCCAGAGCAGCCCGAGCTGGGCACGCACCAAGGGCAGGGGAGGGGAAGCCTGGGGAGAAGCTCCTGCCTTCCCTGCCAAGCTCTTTGCAGGGGGACAGAGGGCTGTCCCTGAGGGGTCTGTGCCCCAGAGCCACTGTCCCCAGCCAGGTCAGCTCATGGAGCACGTGGGCTTGGATTTCTCTCTTCTAACCCAGCAGAGGCAGGCTGTAATTAGGCTGTGGTGTCGAGTAACCGGATCTCCCATCCCCGAGCTTTGTTCTTGACTTACCCTTGAGTCTTCCAATGTCTCTGAGCGAGCTGGATCCCTTCTCCGTGCCCCATTCTGCCTCCTGCAGACACACAGATGCTCTCGAGGCAGGGCAGCCTGGCAGTGCCCTGGGCAGTGTGTCCCCTGAGAGCCCTGTTCTCCTCCAGGCCCTCTGAACCTTCTCATGAGGAGCATTGATGGGTGGCTCAATTGCAAGTTTTCCTAGGAAGTATCAGAGGAGCTTGTGGTCCTCACATCAGGGCCCCAAAACACTCTGCAGAGAGCTTTAATCTTAAAATAAAATCAAAGCAAGGCTTTCAACTTGGATTTTCTTTGGAAGTCACTTTATTTTAAACCCTTTTTTTTCCCTGAGTAGTCCTTTAGGAGTGAAAAAGCCCCATCTCATGAAATCTTGCCTATGTAAATAATTTTTGGGCTTGGGCTTTTTGAAGTCACAAGAAGGGTGTGCTGCTCAGTGCCCTCTGCCAAGGCAGGGCCATAAGTGCTGGCATCACTTGGAGTCCTGTCTGTCCGTCCCCTTCCATCTGTTTGTGCATCTCTGCTCGTAGCCACAGCCCCTGGATGTGGATAAAGGCAGTGCAGGACAGAGGGGCCTTCTGGCAGTCCTGGATCTGACACCATCCCGAGCTGAAAGGGACCTGCAGGGATCACAGAGCCTTTGGGAGCCTTTGTCACCCCAGGGCAGGAGCCAGGAGAGCTGAAAGGGACCCACAGGGATCACAGAGCCTTTGGGAGCCTTTGACACCCCGGGGTAGGAACCAGGAGAGCTGAAAGGGACCCACAGGGATCCCAGAGCCTTTGGGAGCCTTTGACACCCCGGGGCAGGAGCCAGGAGAGCTGAAAGGGACCTGCAGGGATCACAGAGCCTTTGGGAGCCTTTGACACCCCAGGGCAGGAGCCAGGAGAGCTGAAAGGGACCCACAGGGATCACAGAGCCTTTGGGAGCCTTTGGGAGCCTTTGATGCCCCAGGGCAGGAGCCAGGAGAGCTGAAAGGGACCCGCAGGGATCACGGAGCCTTTGGTTCCACGGGGCAGGAGCCAGGAGATCCCACAGGCTGGGGAAGGCTCCTGGGGAAGCTCTGGGCAGGTGGGATGGGAGGATGGAGCAGCAGAGGGTGCGTGGGACGCGCTGCCGGGGAGGAGGCGGTGGCAGGGACAGGGACAGGGATGGGAACAGCCCGTGCTGCAGGGGACACGTGGCCCCTGCTCAGCTCCGTGCCAGCTGCTCCAGGGCCACCCCCTCCCAGGAGGAGCAGGGAAGGAGCCCTGTGCTGTGGGACGGGGAGCTCCCCTCGAGCTGCCCGGGCAGAGTCCAGGCTCCATCGTGGCCCCGTCCCCACGGAGTGGCCCCGTGGATGTTGTGGCAGTGGGTGCAGGGTGTGTGGCTGTGCTGAGCCAGCCCTGACCCCAGCTGTGCCCCCCAGTTCCTGCTGCTGGTCACCCCCTGCTGCCTGGCTCAGCCTGGCACTGGGTTCTGTGTTCCACGTGCCCGAGAGGCAAACTGGAGCAGCATCCCTGCTCTGCACCACCGTGGGCAGAGAAGCCAGAGCCTTTCCCAGAGCTGGGACCAGCAACTGTGCAGCAGCACGGCAGCCCAGGGTGGGAGGCAGCTTTTGCTCTGCCACCTGGTGCCTGCTGTGCTCTGGGATGGCACTTCTGCATTTTGAGACAGTCCCAGCGTGAGCTCTGGCACTGCATCCTTGTGCTTTGGGAATCACCCGGAGCCTGAGGCTGTGAGCAAAGCTCCTCCAGGGTGGGAAGGGTGGGAGGTGGTGCTGCTGACCCCCACGTGTGAGGCTGTGTGTGAGCAGAGCTCAGAATCAGCCCTGACCCAGAGCCCTGCAGCAGCTCCTGTTCTCCTCCTGTTCCCCTGCAGCTGAGCAGCCAGCCCCAGCACTGTCTGTGGGCTTGGTGGCTCCAGGGACAGCTGGCACCATGGGCACTGCCAGTTTTCATTTCCAGGCCCTCTCGTAGGTCGCATAGCTGGGCCCCGGGCCCTGGGGTGTCCTGTTCTGCCTCACCTCCGGGCTGTAACTCTATGTTCCCAGCAGTCACTTCACCTGCCAGGGAGGTCTCAGGTTCCTGTGGGCTGGAGGAGTGCCCAGGAGCCCCAGCACTCGCTCCCTGCCCCGTGTCCTGGCGGGGAGCACAGCCCTGGCTGTGCCCGTGGGCTCTGTCACCAGCCCTGGCTGTGCCTGTGGCCTCAGTGTCCCCACAGTGCTGTCACCAGCTCTGGCTGTGCCCATGGCCTGTGTGAGCAGCCCTGGCTGTGCCCGTGGGCTCTGTCACCAGCCCTGGCTGTGCCTGTGGCCTCAGTGTCCCCACAGTGCTGTCACCAGCTCTGGCTGTGCCCATGGCCTGTGTGAGCAGCCCTGGCTGTGCCCGTGGGCTCTGTCACCAGCCCTGGCTGTGCCTGTGGGCTCTGTGACCCACCCTGGCTGTGCCCACGGCCTGTGTGAGCAGCTCTGGCTGTGCCCATGGCCTGTCACCAGCCCTGGCTGTGCCTGTGGCCTCAGTGTCCCCACAGTGCTGTCACCAGCCCTGGCTGTGCCCACGGCCTGTGTGAGGAGCTCTGGCTGTGCCCGTGGCCTGTGTGACCCACCCTGGCTGTGCCCGTGGCCTGTGTCACCAGCCCTGGCTGTGCCCATGGCCTGTGACCCACCCTGGCTGTGCCTGTGGGCTCTGTCACCATCCCTGGCTGTGCCCATGGCCTGTCACTATCCCTGGCTGTGCCCGTGGCCTGTGTGAGCAGCCCTGGCTGTGCCCATGGCCTGTCACCAGCCCTGGCTGTGCTGGCACAGCTTTAGGGTGCCTGGGGGCTGGGGCAGGGTGCCCTGAGCTCTGCTGTGGGCTAACACAGCAGGAACCCCTCTGGACATCCCTGCTCCAGCTGGGCAGGGCAGCGGTCACAGCCCAGTGCTGCTCTGGGTCACTGGCACCTCTGGAGCCTCCCCAGCTCCTGCTGGCACCTCTGGAGCCTCCCCAGCTCCTGCTGGCACCTCTGGAGCCTGCCCAGCTCCTGCTGGCACTGGGGGCTCTGCCTGGCCTCCCAGTGTGCCACTGTGCCCTGCACAGGGGGAGATGCCCTGAGTGGTTCTGGGGAAAGCCCTTTGGCTCTGGCAGTTCAAGCTCAGGGAAATGGGTGGTCCCAGCTGTGATGGAGGCAGTTTGGGGGTCGAGGAAAGCCAGAGAGGCTTGTTTGCACCCAGGAGTGGGTGCTCATTCTGGCACTGGGCATCAGCATCTCCCTGTGCTCAGCTGGGAGCCCTGGGCTGTGTGTGGGCTGCTGGCCTTGTCCCCAGCAATCACAGTGGCCCTGTCTGCCCTGTTCCCCTGCCCTTCAGACTGAGCAGGGGGCACTCATGGAGAGCTTCTCCCAACCTTTCCAGCTCTGTGCTCTCAGCTGCCACCAAGTGACATGGTGACATTTCGAGTCTTGAACGTCTGAGCAATTCTATGGTAAAGAAAAAAAAAAAAGCCAGCAGAAATGAAATGCTTTGGCTTTTTGTCTCTGACAAATTGGATTTGTTAACCTGAAGCTTCATCTGTCAGCTGGCAGGGCCCCTCTGCAGCTGGCAGCCGATGGGATGGTGGGGAGAGGAGTGGAAGTGTGTCTGGGACACGAGGGAGAGGAAGGGGTGATACCAGCAGGGTGGCATTTGCTGCATCACTGGGGTGATTCCAGCAGTGTGGCATTTGCTGCATTTGCTGCATCTCTGGGGTGATTCCAGCAGTGTGGCATTTGATGCATTTGCTGCATCACCCCAGTGTGGCATTTGCTGCATTTTCAGCAGTGCATTTCTGGAGGCCCTTTTGGAAGAGATGGGGCAAGGTCAGTCGTGGAGCCACAGGTGCTTTGGGTTGGGAGGGACCTTAAGGCTCATCCAGTGCCACCCCTGCCATGGCAGGGACACCTTCCACTGCTCCAAGGCCTGTCCAGCCTGGCCTTGGACATTCCAGGGATCCAGGGGCAGCCCCAGCTGCTCTGGGCACCTGTGCCAGGGAGGAATTCCTCCCAACATCCCATCCATCCCTGCTCTCTGGCAGTGGGAAGCCTTTCCCTGTGTCCTCCCAATTCCCTCCCCAGCTCTCCTGCAGCCCTGTTAGGTTCTGGAAGGTTCTCTAAGGTCTCCCTTCTCCCACAGCCCGGGCGTGCCCGGGCAGGGCAGGGCTGGCAGCGCTGTGGGGCACTGGGCACAGCGTGTCTGCACAGAGCTGGGCCCTTCCCAGAGGGGCAGGAGCCAGCCTGTGCCACTGCCCCGCAGGACAGCCCGTGCCAGGGCACTGCCAGGGGAGTATTTATATACCTGGTGGTATTTCTGTGTGTGTCACGGGTGCAGGGGCAGGAGGAGATGTGCCCCCAGGCCCCTGCTGCCATCCCTGCTGTGCCTGCAGGATTCCTGCTGCTGCCAGGCTCTGCTGGAGAGCTCTGCTCAGATTTAGTCCAGTTTAACTCCGCTCTGGGGTCGGGCACGGGGAGCCCTGGGTGCCTGGAACACAGCACTGTTGCTTCCCTGGCCTTTTCCTTTTTTCTAAAGACAGCAAACAAAGAAGGCTCTCCACGAGGAGCGTGCGTGGGGAGAGCCAGGGCCCCGTGGAGAGCAGCTCCTGCCCAGGGGCTGCCAGCAGCCACTGCCTCGGGCTCTGGGGACCTGCAGCAGCCCAGCAGAGCTGGCAGAAGCCGAGCTGCTGTTCCCACTGTGTCCCTCATTCCCTCAGCTGCAGCTCCTGTGTCTGTTCCTGAGCCTGGCCGTGCCCAGCAGTGGCTCTGCCCTGTGTCCCCAGCAGATCCATTTCTGCCCTGTGTCCCCAGCAGTGGCTCTGCCCTGTGTCCCCAGCAGTGCCTTGCCCTGTGTCCCCAGCAGTGGCTCTGCCCTGTGTCCTCAGCAGATCCATTTCTGCCCTGTGTCCTCAGCAGATCCATTTCTGCCCTGTGTCCCCAGCAGTGGCTGTGCCCTGTGTCCTCAGCAGATCCATTTCTGCCCTGTGTCCCCAGCAGTGGCTCTGCCCTGTGTCCCCAGCAGTGGCTGTGCCCTGTGTCCCCAGCAGTGGCTGTGCCCTGTGTCCTCAGCAGATCCATTTCTGCCCTGTGTCCCCAGCAGTGGCTCTGCCCTGTGTCCCCAGCAGTGGCTGTGCCCTGTGTCCTCAGCAGATCCATTTCTGCCCTGTCCCCAGCAATGGCTCTGCCCTGTGTCCCAAGCAGTGGCTCTGCCCTGTGTCCCCAGCAGATCCATTTCTGCCCTGTGTCCCCAGCAGATCCATTTCTGCCCTGTGTCCCCAGCAGTGCCTTGCCCTGTGTCCTCAGCAGATCCATTTCTGCCCTGTGTCCCCAGCAGTGGCTCTGCCCTGTGTCCCCAGCAATGGCTCTGCCCTGTGTCCCCAGCTGTGGCTCTGCCCTGTGTCCTCAGCAGATCCATTTCTGCCCTGTGTCCCCAGCAGATCCATTTCTGCCCTGTGTCCCCAGCTGTGGCTCTGCCCTGTGTCCCCAGCAGATCCATTTCTGCCCTGTGTCCCCAGCAGTGGCTCTGCCCTGTGTCCCCAGCAGATCCATTTCTGCCCCCGTGCTCTCCGTGGCAGCTTCCAGCCCGTGCTGGGGTTTTGCAGGTCTCGCTTGGCTGCTCAGCAGGCTCCAGTGTGGGATGGCTGCAGGCTCTGGAAGACTCTCCAGTGCTGCTCATATGGAAAACACTCTCAGGAACCACAAAGAACGGAGATGGCGCTTAAAAAATCACAAATAAAGGTCATCAGTAGGGGCCTCACGGGATGGAGCCGGCGGAGCTGCCTCGTGTGGTGTCTGCTGGGCTTGTGTGACTTGAGAAGCTCCTTCCTGCGGGGTTGAAGCAGAGCTGGGCAGGCCACGTCCCCTCCTGTGGATGTCCTTGGACTGGGCTCTCCCTCTCACACGTGCAGCCCCCAGGAGATCACCACCAAACGCCCCCAGCAGTGACCTTTTCTCCAGGAGGGCTGCTGGGTTTTGGCTGCAGGAGGCTGTGTGCTTCAGCTGCTGCCTGGAGCAATCCCACGGGAAGGCACGCAGCGAGTCCCGGATCCTGGATCCTGCCACGAGAACAGCCACAGCGCTGGCACAGGAGAGCAGCTCCAGCTCCCAGAGGGATGTGGGCTCCTGAGTCAGCCCCAGCCGGCTGCCAGCCTCAGGGGGATGCACAGGAGAGTCCCAGGCAGGGGCTGGGCTTGAGGCTGAGGCACCCAAAACCTCCCTGCGCTTCCAGCAGCCCCAAGCTCGGGCAGTGAATCCCTCAGGAATGCTGCCAGGGTGGAGTGAAAAACCCCTTTATTCAGTTTTCCTGTGTCTGAAGGGCAGGTGGAAGACTTGGCCTGGCTTTTTCCCAATGCAGAGAACGAGGTGGAAGCCTTCTGTCCAGGTGCTGCACCACGATGTGTGTGGCATCTCCTCCCAGCTCTGTCACCTCAGTGTGAGGATTTGGTGCTTTCTGCTGCTTAGAAATAAACACCGAGTTATTCTGGAGGCAAACAAATCAACAGGCCACTGGATTTCCTCAGTCATCCTTGATGCTGCATGGGGGAAAAATTAATAAAGTACCTGCCAGCCCCAGGAGGGATTTGTTAAAGCCAGTGATAATAATGGGCAAAATTGAGTTCCTGCCTGTGGTGGGTTCCCTCACAACCCTGCACGTTCATGCCATCTCTAAAAGATCTCTGTTCCTGTCAGAAGGAAGAGGAGACTCTGATCTGCTCTCCAGGTCTGAGCCCTTCTAGCATTGAGAAGAGCAGCACGGGGCTCTCCAGCCTCTCTGGGGACTCGTTTTACTCTGCAAATTGGGTGCTTTTAGGTGTTTGGGGATGCATGAGAAACCTGGATTACCCACAGAGTCGCTGTCCTGTGGCTGCTGCTCAGTTTTTGGTGGCTTTGGAGGCTTTTCAAGGCTCTTCAGGACCTGTGCCCAGCGTGCACCCAGTGAAAACCACTGGCCCTTTCCAGCTGGGTTCATCTGGGGCTCTGGGTTCCCCTGTGCCTGTCTCTGTACTCTGGACCCTCTTTGCAAGCAGAGCAACACCTGCCTTTTTAATGGAAGAGCTTTGGCCTGCAGCGATGGCAAAGGGACTGCAACTCCGCTGCTCCTGGAGGAGTGGGGAGTTGAAGGGATCTTCGTGGATGGAACTCTTGAAGGCCAGGTTGGGTGGAGCTCTGAGCGAGCTGGCTCCTCAGGTGGAGCTGGCTGATCTCAAAGGCCAGTCCAGCCCAAGCCAGGACCGTAACCTGCTGCATGCCAGCCATGGGTTGCATCCTCAGCCCCATCCTTAGGCTGTGGATGTCTTCATCTCGGGGTGTGAAGCTGGATTATTCCAAGAGAGCCTCTGGGCTGTGCTGGAGCCTCCAGCTGCCCCCATCCCACCAGGCAGGGCCCTCACCACGAGCTCCTGATAACGTCGTGTGGCAGCCGCTGCGAGCGGCCCAGCCCTTCTCTGGCACAGAGAGCACAAATTAAATAAACATGCTTGATTGCTTAAACATTTGTTTTTTAAATTAGCAGCAGCTTTTTTGTATTAAAGTCTGTGGATATGCTGCTGGGGAACACTTTAGCAAGTTGTTTTTTCTTCCTGGTGCTACTTTTCCAGAGTGGTTCGTGATTTAGAAACCAAATGCAAAATGCAGGCCAAGTTTGAGGTTTAATCCAGTAGAAGATGTGGATGGGAAGAAACTGCCCTGCTTGGAGCTGTGGGGCCCTGTTTGGATGCATGATGGGACAGGCCTGGAAGGCAGCAGCATTTGTAAGCTGTGCTGTGCAAGTGCTGGAGAGAGGGGTCTGAATTATGGAATCAGAATGGTTTGGGTTGGTTGGAAAAACAAAAGATTGTTTTTCCAACCCCCAACACCTTCCACTGGGCCACGTTGCTCCAAGCCCCATCCAGCCTGGCCTTGGACTCTTAGGAATGGCTCAAGCTGCTCCATGGCTGTCCTCAGCTTCTCATAGAACGTTTCAGTTGTCCATAAATTGTCCAAATGTTGGAATCTCCTGCGAGAAGGTGTTTGGAGAGGCTGGGTGTGGGTCTGTGTGCTGACAGGGAGTGGATTTGCAGCCCTTGCACCGTGCTCTAGGTGGGTTGGACTTGGGCTCCAGCTGGGCTTGGCATCTTCCCCTCCGTGGCACAGTTGGTATCCCTGCACCCAGCCCTTCCCTGGCTGTGCCCCTGGAGTTGTTTGCAGTGTCTGTGCTGTGTGGATGGCAGAGGCAGCCCAGCGTGAGGGTTACAGCCTGTGTGCCACCGGGTGCTGCTCTGAGAGGAGCCAGCACTGCTAATTGGCATCTCTGGGAAGGCAGAGTGCAGCCAGTGAGCAGCTGATGCTGCAGCCTGGCCTTGCTTGGAGCATGTGGGGCTGGGCTGCTCCCGTGGGCTTGCTGTCAGCTCCCGGAACAGCATCTGTGCAGGAGGAACACCCAAGTGACCAGGCGTGGATCCCCTGGGTACCTGCACAGCCCCGTCCCTGCTGGGCGTGGGGGCAGTGCGCAGGAACTGTGGCTGTAGAAAAGAATAAACAGAGTTCCACAGTCCCACTGCTTTTTGTGTCATCCCTCTGGGTTATTCCAAGCTCCTGGCAGCTGGCTCAGGGACCAGCCTGGCTTGGGGGAGCCCACGGGCTGGTGCTGCTCATTTTCCCTTTGCACGCACTCCAGGGCACATCCTTAATTTTTTAATTAGTGGCTGCATCCCGATGAGCACAGCTCCAGCTCAGCTGAGTGTCCATGCCTGGATGGAGGAGTGCCTCCATCCCAGCTCTGGGCGACAAGCAGTGGGTTTTATTGTTGTTTTGTTTTTACCTATTAAAGGTTTAATAAATGGAATTAAATACTTTGAAACTTAAGGTAATTAAATGTGGAAGCAGAAGGAAAAGAACTGTAAAGCATCCTCTCCAGGAAACTAATAGGCTGCATGCCTCCTTATCTTAATGATTTTCATAATTTAGCTGAATGCAGAGATAATGGATCTGATGAACCTTTGTGAGCTGATCTGAGATTTAATGGGTGCCTTGCTGGGGAGCTGGGGGGGGCAGGTGCAGTCAGTGTGCCTGAGCAGGGAGATAAGAGCAGGAGGGGCTGGGCTGGAGGCACACGGGCTCTCCATCCATCCATCCACGCTGAGTGCCCCCTCCTTCCCAGCTGCAGTGACCCTCGGAACCCTTCTCCAGCCCTCGTGCTTCCCTGGGCTCCGCTGCCAGCGGGTTCTGCCTCCCTCAGCACCTCTGACCCTCCCGGCCCGGGGAGCCGCAAAGCCGGGATCATCTCTGCTAATCTGGTCTCACTGAGGCGGGATCAGTGAAACCACCTCGCAGATTCACTGTATTATGGAGCAGATTGAGGGACTTAGAGAGCAAATTTAATAAATATCATTTCGATATTGCTTGGCGGGAAAAAAAAACCCATAAAAATCCTCGGAGCGGCTGATGCTGAGGAGCCCTGGGAAGGTGCTTGGTGGGGACGTGGTGTGTGGAGCTGGGGCAGAGGGCATGGCACATCCCTGGATGCTGGCATGGCTGGGGACAGGAGGAGAGAGAGGATGTCCCTCGGGGCTGGTGACAGCAGCACATCACAGGGAAGTAGGGCTGGGTGTGCTCGGGGAAGGTGGCAGTGCTTGGGGAAGGTGGCAGGGCTTGGGGAAGGTGGCAGTGCTCGGGGAAGGTGGCAGTGCTCGGGGAAGGTGGCAGTGCTTGGGGAAGGTGGCAGTGCTCGGGGAAGGTGGCAGTGCTTGGGGAAGGTGGCAGTGCTCGGGGAAGGTGGCAGGGCTTGGGGAAGGTGGCAGGGGTATCTCAGGTGCAGCTCTGGTTCTGCTGCTGCCTGCCTGGCTCTGCTGGCAGTGGGCACAGTGCTCCAGCAGCTGCAGGGTGTTGATGCTGCAGCTGAGCCTGGTCCCAAACAGCTTTGCTGGGTCACTGTGGGCACTGTGGGTCCCTCTGGGTCACAGGGGTCACTGTGTGGCACTGTGTGGCACTGTGCCAGTGCAGTGATGGGGACGCAGAGCCAACCCAGGTGCTGATTGCAGTTGAGGTCTCCTGCCCATCCCTGAGACCAACAGTGCAGCCAAGCAAAATCCTGCCAGGGGGGAAGGCCCTGCCCGCAGGGGAAGGAGGCAAAGCCATCACAATGGCAAATCCCACACTCTGCAGGGCTGGCTGTGTGAGGGAGGTTTGGGCCGTGCCAGGGCAAGGGGTGGGCACCGCTGCCCGCTGTCTGTCCCTGGATGGAGCCCTGGGCAGCGCTCGCAGCCAACACAACCCGAGGGGCTGCTCCTCTTTGTCCCCAGCAGGACCCCCTGCCTGCTGCAAGAACACTTGGGTTAGGAGAAATGTGTGACCTCTTGCTAACCCTCTTCCCTTTCCCCTCTCGCTCTGCAAGATGGTAAAAAGAAGGGGGGGAAAAAAAGGGAAAAAAAAAAAAAAGAAAAAAACCCCACGCTGGGGCCAATCCAAGGAGGGTGAAAGCCGGGGACCATATCATTAAAATGCTAAAAATGAGCGTGCTGAAAACAGACACAATTGGGTATTTAAAGCTCTGAATGAAAAGAGTGTGTGTTAGCCGGCTTGCGGAGAGCTGGTCTCCCAGAGCCCCTGGAAAATATGTGGTCAAGCCCACACCATTAACTTTTTGTTTCTGGTTTGTAAAGTAGCTGTGAAATCTTGGGGGGACGGGGACCCCACATCCCTGCCAGGCCTGTGGGACACCCGTGTCCTGGTGGAGGGGCAGCTGTGCCAGCCCCACGGGCTGTGCTGGGCGGGGGTTTGCGCACACCAAGCCTTTTGCAGTGAGCTTTATCCCAAAATGGGGTAAAAATCCCCCTCATCACACAGACTCGTGTGTCCACTGCATCCCCGGGGACTCTTCTGCCTCTTCTGCTGGGATTTGCAGCAGCCGGTCCCTGGTGGCACTGAGGAGGGGGTGTGTGGCTGCAGTGGGAAGCAGGAGCTGTGACCCGGAGTGTGACCCGCTCCTTCAGCCCTGCCTCGGGCCAGCCACAAATTGACTCCTGCATGAATCACTGCTAAGTCACTTTGGGGCTGTTGCAGCATTTGTGTGCAGCTTGGAATCGTGGAATTCTTGAGGTTGGAAAAGCCCTCTCAGATCAGCGAGTCCATCGTTCCCCTGGCACTGCCCAGGCCACCACTGCCCCGTGTCCCCAAGTGCCACATCCGCAGGGCTTTTCAGTCCTTCAGGGATGGGGACTCCACCCCTGCCCTGGGCAGCTGGGCCAGTGCCTGGCCACCCTTCAGATGAAACAACCTGAACCTCCCCTGGCCCAGCCTGAGGCCATTGCCCCTTGTCCTGTCCCTGTTCCCTGTTCCCAGCCCGACCCCCCCGGCTGTCCCCTCCTGGCAGGAGTTGTGCAGAGCCACAAGATCCCCCCGAGCCTCCTTTGCTCCGGGCTGAGCCCCTTTCCATCTCCCTCAGGAATTCTCCAGCCCCTTCCCCAGCTCCTTTCCTTTCTCTGGACACGCTCCAGCACCTTCATGTCCTTAATCCTGGGCTTCTTAAATCTGCACATCTTGGGCTGCTGGTGGCCGCCAGCTCAGGTGCCCAGGGCTGTGCCAAGAGCTGTGAAGTCCTCCAACATTTCATGGTGCCTTTTTACACGAAATAATGGATCTTTGCAGCCCCACTCCAGCATGTTTCCCACATTCCAGCTCAGCCCTGGGTGGAGGTTGTGGCCTGTGTGCCCTGTGGGGTTATTTCTGTGCACAGACATGGGTTTCCCTTTTGAGCATACGCAGAGGGATCCACAGCAGTGCAAAATGCCCCTAAAATGTCTCCCAGGGCAAGTATTAGCTGCCAGGCTGGGCTGGGCTCCAGCAGGCAGGAACAGATGAATCAGACACTTCATGGTAAAATCGAGCCCCTCAAAGTGTAAAAAACAACCCAGTTCCAGCAGGCTCCTCTCCGCTGACCCCGGAGCCCCAGCTGAGCAGGAACGAGAAGGGATTTCAAACCAAACTGGGATTTTTTTTGGGGGGCCCCCCCAACCGTATCTCTTGGCTGCCAGCCTCTCCGAAGGGAAGTTTCACCCCGCCTCCCGCGGTCTCGGATGTCAGGTTGGCAAGAAAAATCCCATCTGTTTTCAATCTGGATCCTCACTTCCATCCACCCAGCCTCTCCTCCCCGCGCTCCCCCGCTCCCAGCCCCCAGAGCTGGCGTGTGCGCCAGCCAGGCCTCGGTGACGCTTTTTTAAAATTTTTTTTTTCCCTCCTGGTTTTTATTTTTTTCTTCTAAAAATGTATGTGGCCTCTTTTGCCCCCCCGCAAGCCCCCCCCTTCTCCCAGCACATGCTCCAGCACAGCCCTCTCCACGCCGGGGCCTGCCAAGAACCTCTCTGTGCTCAGCCCCGCTACGGCCGCTGGCTCGGAGAATTCCCAAATGACCGAGGGTTTTCAACCCAGAGCTTTTTTTTTAAAAAAAAAAAAAAAAAATCCCAGAAAAATATCTCTCTGTGTGGAAAAGGAAAAAAAAAATAGGCAAAATCGAGAGGGGAGCAGAGGGAAGAAGGAATTTTGTTGTTGTTGTGATTTTTCGTTTTTTTTTCTGGTTGGTTCCAACTTTTTGGTATGATTTGGAAAAGAGCAAGTACAGAGTGTTTTGTTCCTGCCTGGAGATAACAGAGCTGCTCTGAAATCCCATATAGAGTCAATGCAAAGGCGTATATACGTTGCAATGGTGATATCCTAATCTCCCTCTGAAGAAAGCCTTTTGTTGCACACCCCCTCTTGCCGCTCCCTTCGCTGTCCTCTCACGCTGCGTTTATATCTTATTTAAACTCTAAAGTCCTTAGGCTAGGAATTACCTTCTCCCTTTACAGATGGCTGCAAGAGCTCAGCACGGCTGTGCAGCTCCATGAAAAATAAATGAAGAAGGTTGTGGCTTTTGTTGATGGTTTTACTTCCTTTTTTTTTTTCTTTTTTTTTGTGTTTTTAGAGGTGAGAGTTTATCTCACCACAGATGAGTGGTGCCGGGCTTTGTATGGCCAGAAGTATTGCCGTGAACCTCAAGGCAAGGGTTATCCCAGCCCCGTGCCTCAGTTTCCCCTTCAGGCTACCCTGGGGCGCGGGGGGCGCAGCTTTGGGGGATTCTCCTCCGATTGCGGGCAGCAGCTTTGGGGGATGTCTGAGAGGCTCCGGCACGGGGGGACAGAGCCCAGCGGCTCTGGCGGAGGCTCGGGGGGATGCTGAGTGACCGGGCTGCGGCTCAGCTCCATCCCCCCGGCATCGCTCTCGGGTCCCCCCGGCCGGGCCCCTCCGCCCCCGGCCCGCCCCGGCCCCGCCCCGGCCCGCCCAGCCCGGCCGGGCCGCCCTGGGCTCCGCCGAGGGTCGGGGGTCCCTCCTGCCCTCCCTCCCTCCGCCGAGGGTCGGGGGTCCCTCCTGCCCTCCCTCCCTCCCTCCGCCGAGGGTCCCCGGGCCGCCCTCGCCACGGAGCCTCCGCACCCCGCCGGCGCCGGGACCAGTCGGAGACGGTCGGTTTGGTTTGAAAATGTAATTATCGAGCGTTCGTTGAACGAGGAGAAAGCTGTTCCACCGCAGGCGCGCACGCCCAGGGAGCGGGCGGGGGGCTCGGGAGGCCGGAGGGGCCCCGGGGCGGGCGAGGGGCAGCGGGGACGGCAGCGGGGACGGCAGGGGGGTTAGCAGGGATGGGCACTGGGGATGGCAGCGGGGATAGCAGCGGGGTTGGCAGGGGAGTGGCAGGGATGGCAGCGGGGATGGCAGCGGGGATAGCAGGGGGGATGGCAGGGATGGCAGCGGGAATGGCAGCGGGAATGGCAGGGATGGGTAGGGGGGATGGCAGCGGGGACGGCAGCGGGGACGGCAGGGGGGTTAGCAGGGGGGTGGCAGGGATGGCAGCGGGGATGGCAGCGGGGATAGCAGGGGGGATGGCAGCGGGGATGGCAGCGGGGATAGCAGGGGGGATGGCAGCGGGGATGGCAGGGATGGGTAGGGGGGATGGCAGGGATGGGCAGTGGGGATGGCAGCGGGGATAGCAGGGGGGATAGCAGCGGGGATGGCAGGGATGGGCAGCGGGGATGGCAGGGATAGGTAGGGGGGATGGCAGGGGTGGGCAGTGGGGATGGCAGGGATGGCAGCGGGGATAGCAGGGGGGATGGCAGCGGGGATGGCAGGGATGGGTAGGGGGGATGGCAGGGATGGCAGCGGGAATGGCAGGGGGGCTGCGGGGCGGCGCTGGGCAGGGAATTCCGCTCCCTTTCCCTCTCTCCCCCTCCCTTCGCTCTGCCCATCCCTCTCGCGTTTCCTCTCCCCTCTCCCCCTTCTCCCCAGCCGAGGGCTCGCAGGGGCGCTTTGCTGCGGAACGGGAGAATGTGCGAGCCGCATCCAGCGTGCCCCTGGGCGCCGTGCAAAGGAGCAGCTCTGCGGCTCGCCCTCTTGCCCAGATTACCCCTCTTGCTGCGTTTCCTCTCCGTGCTGGAAATGCGTTTTATTTTTAATGAGCTGGAGGCAGCCCGGGGCTGCAGCAGGGCGCGATGCTCTCGGGGCAGGACACGGGCTGCAGCCTTTGAGTAACGGGCAGGGTTTATTCACTGTAAACATTGCACAACTCCCGTGCTCCGTTCCCAGGATTAAATACAACTCATTTTCTCGGCTTTACATGACTTGTTTGCTAGTGCTATTAGGCTACTGCTCAAGCTCGAGATGCAGATTTGTCTAAAATGTGTAATTTTAGAAACGTAATAGATGGGGGAAAAAAACCTCCATTTAGCTGCGGGAACTGTGTAGCTGGAGCTTTCATCAGAAATAACCACATTTTATCCCTTTATTATTCTTTTCTCACTTTGGCAGAAGCAAAGAACTTTTCTGTTGCAGGTAACTCAGGTAACTCTTATGTCAAGGCTCTGACTTGAATTCCCAGCAGTTGGTCTGACTGGAGGCAGTTATAGCAACAGTTGAAATTAAATTTAAATTTATATTGTTCGTTGTTGGAGAACTCTCCTGCAGCTAAGGAAAGAAGTGTAAAGATTAAGTTGATCGTGGCTATATATGAAAAGTGGTTTCTAACATTAACATTATGGTTCTTCTCAAAAAAAAAAAAGAGAGAGAGAGAGAGAATTCTCTAGCATGTACAGCTCTATCTTTCTATAGCTGCATCTTGTTATCCTTTAATTTCCCTTTTCCTGAAAACGTCACTTAGCGGAGGAAAAATCACAAATTCAAGCGCGCTGGGATTGCCACACATGGTACAGGGGAACATCTGCTGGAAAGAGACTCTGAGAATAACAAACCACCTGCACCGAGTCGCTTTTTGCTCTGCAGCCAGCTCGGTGTTTGCTGGTGTGGGGCTGCTCCTGGCTGCACCAGCCCTGCCGCTTTCGGGGCTCGCGCTGCTGCTTGGGGTTTATTCAGGGTTTTTGCTTCGCCAAAAACGAAGGAGTGAAAAAAATCTGCCTCGGAGTGAATCAGGCTGTTTTAGCAGCTTCTCGGCGATTTGCGTAAGGAGCGTTCCGGGGGTTGGTGCCTCCCACCGCCCCCTGGCTGGGCTGGCTGGGGCTGGGGGCGCTGGGGCTGGGCTGGAGGAGGGGGCTTCACCCCCTTCACCACCCTCCTGTGCATCCATCCCCGGTGGGGCTGGGCTGGGGAGGGGGCTTCACCCCCTTCACCCCCTTCACCACCCTCCTGTGCATCCATCCCCGGTGGGGCTGGGCTGGGGAGGGGGCTTCACCCCCTTCACTGCCCTCCTGCGCATCCATCCCCAGTGGGGCTGGGCTGGAGGAGGGGGCTTCACCCCCTTCACCCCCTTCACTGCCATCCTGGGCATCAATCCCTGGTGGGGCTGGGCTGGGGAGGGGGCTTCACCCCCTTCACCCCCTTTCACCGCCCTCCTGCGCATCCATCCCCGCAGAGCAGCCGGAGCGCTTTTCCTTCCCGCTCCTGCTCCGAGAGCAGCCACGGCGGGGAAGGGATCGTTATCTCGTTATCTTTTATCTTTTATCTCCTCGGGAGAGTCGCTGGTCCCTAGCGCAGGAAGAGGGACAGCATCTCCCGGAGAACAACTCCAAATCTTCCTGCCGAGCCCAGGGAGTGAGGCAGTGTCGGGGGCCCGGCTCTGCAGCCTCCTGCAGCCAAAGCAGGGATTTATCAAAGCCATTGAAACCAGAGAAGGCCCAGTTATACTTTTGACTTGGAAGAAATGTGTATCGTTTTTGGGTTTTTTTTTTTTTTTTTTTGGGAGGTGGAGGTTCCAAAATAAACCGGCTGAAGGTTCAGTGTGCAGAGAGGGAGTGAATTTGGTATTAAGTGCTAAATTCCTGCAAAGGTGACAGTTGCAGCAGATACGTGAGGAAATCCCTCATTACCCTGAAGAGCTGGAAAAGCAGGATATGGTGTTTTATTATGCTTCTTAACCTTGATCACAGCAAGTTTCAAACACCTTCTTTACCCTGGCTGTTGAGTGCCCTGTGGGTACAGATTCTTGTAAGGCAAAGCTATTTCACTAGATTTAATCTCTAAGGAGCGTGCCAGAAAAACAGCCTTTGGGGGAATGGCAATCTGCTGGCTTCCTTGTCTGCAGAATGGCAATGGCAGCACGCAGCTCCTTGCTGGGGAGAGCTGCAGGGTCCAGCGGGGAGAAGAGCTGAGGTGCCGTGGCTGAATCACTCAGGGAGAGGAGAGGAGAGGAGAGGAGAGGAGAGGAGAGGAGAGGAGAGGAGAGGAGAGGAGAGGAGAGGAGAGGAGAGAGAGGAGAGGAGAGGAGAGAGAGAGGAGAGAGGAGAGAGAGAGAGAGGAGAGAGGAGAGAGGAGAGAGGAGAGAGGAGAGAGGAGAGAGGAGAGAGGTGGCTGAATCACTCAGCCCAAAACGAGGAGAGGAGAGGAGAGGGGAGGGGAGAGGGGAGAGGAGAGAGGAGAGAGGAGAGAGGAGAGAGGAGAGAGGAGAGAGGAGAGAGGAGAGAGGAGAGAGGAGAGAGGAGAGAGGAGAGAGGAGAGAGGAGAGAGGAGAGAGGAGAGAGGAGAGGAGAGGAGAGGAGAGGAGAGGAGAGGAGAGGAGAGGAGAGGAGAGGAGAGGAGAGGAGAGGAGAGGAGAGGAGAGGAGAGGAGAGGAGAGGAGAGGAGAGGCTCGCCCAGCTCCCGTGGTGGCGGTGCCAGGAATAGATCCAGGAGCTCTGATTCCTGCTCCTGCTGCCGTCTGCGGCTGTGGGCACCGGCCAGGAGCAGCAGCAGCGCGGTGGCACCGGCTGCGAGCCTGGAGGTTGCACAGCCCCGGCCCTGGTGCTTTTCTTGGGGCTGCCCTGCCGTGCCCAGGTGTAGGAGTTGTCTGCCACGGCTCAGCCAAGAGCTGGAGTGGAGCCACTGAGCCTCATTTCGTGCTGCTTTCTGTGCAGCCCTGGTGTAGTAACAGCTTGGTGGAGGCTGCTCACCTGGGCTGAGGTGGAAGGGCTCACCTGCAGATGGAAGGCTCTGCATCCCACTGCCGCTGCCCCCCAGCCATCCTCTGCCCTCTGTTCGAAGAGATTTTGAGCCCTGGGTGTATTTTGTTCCCGTGCAGGGCTTTGCTGTCGGAGTAGGCAGAGTTTGCAGCGCATCTCATGGCACCGGGGAAGTGCAATCTTGTTACATTTGAATTTATTTCATGCTGCGTTTGCGGGTGCGAAGAATGAACTGGTAAAATTAGGGACTGTGGAAGGTGTGAGACACCGAGTTTGTTCAAATGCTGACGGTGGGAAAACATCTGTTGGAAGCTCTCTTTGAAGGAGTAGCTGCCCTTCCAGAACTCTTTTGTAGGAGTAATAACTGTTGTGGTAGGTGAAACTTCCTGAATCAGGAGGCACCTGGGAGCTGTGAACGTGCACAGGCTGAGGCAGGGATGGAGACCTGAGCTCTGTGAAACTCACATCTCTGCAACAACTCTACAAGACCTTGCTTCTTCCTGTCTGTCTTATGCCCCTTCTGAAGTGACTTGTGCCTTAATTTTGCATGGTCTCGTGTGCACTTGGGTGAGTTTGGATTCTTAAAGGAGCTGTTCTGCCCGTCCTTGCTGTTTTCAGGTAACTTTTATGGGGTGGTAAGGGTAAGGGTGTGTTTCCATTTCTCCATGTACTGATTAGTGCTCTCGTTAGCACTTAGTAAGTGCATTGCAAAAATTCTTTATTAAATCGGAGGTAGATTTTATTTGTGTGATGAAGCCACAGAGTGCTCAGTTGCAGCGCCAGCTCCCAAATCACAGGATGACTTACCTGCTAATTTTGACTCGCTGCCTATTTCTGAGCAGGCAGGAAGCAGCGCTGCAGCAGAGGGAATTGAGGCAAGGCCCCTGGTTATGGTAATCCTTAAGTAGTTCATTTGGGTGTAATGCCTTTTTTTACAGTTGCTTCCCTATTACAAACAGATTTTCTGATAATGGCACCTGTGCCATTCAGATGGGATCATTATTATAATAGCAGCAAGTATTGTTGGGGAATCGGGGACGTGGAATTTATGCAGGATCGTTACAACGGCAGAAGCAATACCATAAATAAAACGATGCTCCAGCAGCAGCACTAAACCTGGGTGTAAGAGGGAAAATGACAGTTCGAATTTCCCCCGGATTTGTGGCAGAGGAGGGAGGAGGAGGAGGAGGAGGAGGGAGCGTGGGTGGCGGGGCTGGGGATGCGTGGCAAGGAGGAGGGATGCTCACCCTGGAGGAGGGATGCTCACCCTGGAGGAGGGATGCTCACCCTGCGCAGAAACCATCAGCTGGAGTCGCTTCAGAAGCCAGCCCGGGAAGATTGTTGTAATTAATTAGCTGTAGAAACGGGGCGTTGTTCCTCTCCTGGGCATCGTTCCCGGCTCGGCTCCTTTAACACAGATTTTTGGGGATGGGTTTCGGGCAAGGCTTTGGCGTGCCCAGCCTGTGCCTCCTGCGCGGCTGGGACAGGCTGTGCCTGCCCACACGTCTCTTCTTCTCTGAGGGAAATGTGGGAAAGCTCGAAATTGCATTTGTGAAACAATGATGGAGGCTGAGAGGGTGAACAGCCAGCAGGACTTGACAGAGGAGGCTGAGGTAGTGACTGGAAGCAATAGTACCAAATTGAGGGAAAGGGAAGAAAAGGTAAAAAATGTGTGCCTTTGAAAGGTTACTGAGGGTGTGGAGGGGAAATCACCCTGCCCTCCACCTCTTTCTGCGAGCAGATCCCTGGAGATGGGAGTGCTGCCTCCGAGGCCGGGCTGGCAGTCAGGTTTAGCAAAGGTTTAGCAAAACCAGATCATCCAGCTGGCTAATCTGGAGCGGGCTTTGGCCAGCAGAGCCCTCAGAGCCCTCCTGGCAGGGCGCGCAGGGTGCCGGGAGCAGCGCAGTGCTCTCTAAACCAAGTCCTTGCTAATGCAGCCTCAGCCCCGTGTGGACACAGCACAGATGTCTTGCTCAGGGTTTGATTTATTTTTTTTTTTAAATAAAATCCCTTTTGTTTTCTATCAGTGACCCCTGGTTTAAATCCCTGATCCAGAGGGGAGCTGTAACCCTTCGGTGGGCTCAGAGGTGGTTTGAGGTTTGTCACCGTGTCCCCAGAGAGGGCAGTGGTCCCTCTGTGCCCGGGGTGTGAGTGGCAGAAGGACGCTGGGATGCTGCTCTGCTTGTTGGGCTTTGAACTCGCTTTTTTTTGCCCGGGGCCCCGTCGGGACAGGGGTGATGGGCGATTGCTTTTTGATGCTTGGCTCTGCCTTTGTCAGTGGACATCTGGTGCCAGGATTGCTGCTGTCGGGGCTGGGGGTGGGCTGCAAGGCCAGGGAATTTGATGGATTAGTGTGCTTGGAGGGCTGGGGGAGGGGACGGGTAGGGTTTCAGCTCTCCCTGCAGGTAGAGAGAGAATTTGGGGATTAGGGGCACTTTGCTGCAAGCTGCAGAGGGGGAGGATTCGGAGGGGGCGGAAGGGTTGGGAAGAAAATAGTCTTTCCAGTTTTCCCGAAGAGATGCCATTTGTTTGCTCTGTGAGGCAGCACAAGGGAAATGTGTGCGTGTCCGGAGCAGGGGATGAAAAAAATCCACAGCAAATCTGGTGCTGGTCTGTCCCCCCAGCTTTGTCACCCCTGGGAATCCTGCTTGCTCGTGCCTGGCTTCAGGGTCACTCAGTTCATTCCCTGCTGCTTCCTACGGATTCAATAACCTTCTTCTCTCCCCAGAGATCAGCTTAAATTAAAACTTTATCCTTTACTTAAGGAAGCAAGCAGCAGCCTCTCCCCATGCTGTGTTACAGGATCTGGGTACTTTGCGTGGCCCTGTCCATCTCTTTCCCTGAGGTCACCAAATGGGCTGCCCTGGGAGCTGGCAGCTCTGGAGGGGCACGTGGGGCATTTTGCTGCTGATCTCCTTCAGGGAAGGAGTAGGAGAGAAAAACTTGATTTTTAAAAGCTACCCTGAGGGCAAATAATTTGATATACCCTGGCCTGGGAAGGGGAAGCCATCTGCTTTTGGTGGTGTAGGAGCAGAGTCCTGGTGGTGTCCCTGGGATGCATCACAGATCCTTTCCCGGAGGGCACTGTGCCAGCCCTGTCCATGGAAATGTCACCTGGCTGCCTGCAGGAGCAGCAGCATTTCCACAGCCGTGAAGGCCACCAGGACCTGGCCCAAATGGGGACCTCGAGGAACAGGCCCAGTGAAATGCAATCCTGGGCAGGCGGCGTGTTCCAGGAGCAAATCCACGAGTAAAACCTGCCCAGAAGGTTCAGTGCCTGCTGGCTCTGCCTGCTGGGGATGCTGCAGGAGGGAGGGCACGAGAGGGGCACAGTCAGGCCTTTAATTTGTGTGTTGGGGCTGGGTTTTTTGGGGGGGATTCTGGGGTTTTTTTGGGGACTGGGTTTTTTTGGGGGGATGTGGGTTTTTTGGGGGGGCTGGGTTTGTTCAGGGCTGGGTTGTTCCATGTGGGAAGGACGTTGGAACCCACAGGACGTGCCCTCCACACAGCTCCTTCTCACCTGCCTGACGTGGGCCCAGGAATTCCCTGCCTGAGCTGTAAAACAACCCTCGTGGGTGATTTTCTTTACACCTTTTCCATCAGAAACTGAGAAAATTGGGAGCAGGGAGGAGCAGGAAATTCGTGTGCAATGAAGGGAACGTTGGGATGAGATGAGGATGGTATTGCAGAACATGAAATGAGGACTGTTGGGACTTTGGTCCTTTCTTGTGTTGCACAGTGTCAAGGTGCTGAACTGCCTTGTGAATTTTGGTTTCTTCTCTGTGTTGAACAAAGTGGTGGCCAAGGGCCGTGGCCGTGCAGCCAGCCTTGTGTCTGCAAGGTTTCTGAGGACACAAAACCTTTAAATATTGGTCTGAAGAAGACGGGGGAATGAAAAATAAGGGCTAAAGTTACAGCTCCCATCCTGAAAATGTGTTCATTTAACTTCAGCGGCAAAAGGCAGAAAAATTTGGGGGGAGCGGGGAAGGAGGGAAGAAGTGACTATAAAAATGTGTGCAGGGAAGTGAACAGCTGTGTCCTGTGAAATGGGAGCTGCTGGGATTCAGAGGATTATGTCACTAACCAAGACCTGGTGTTTGCTCTGGAGCTGAGGGCTGGAGCCCCGAGCGTGCAGGCAGGAGGGAAGAGCAGAGTCACGCGATGGCTGAGGCTGGAGAGGACCTGCAGAGCTCCAGGCTGCTCCAGGCTGCCCAGGTGGGTTCTGTCCTGCTGGAGAAAGGCTCAGCAGCCAGGAAGGCTCTGCTTTTGCAGTGTCCTGTTCTGGGAGTGCTCTTGTGCCATCCGTGCCTCGTTCCTGGAGCACTGAGTACGTGTGGAGGAGAGAAAACTCGGTTATTTATAGAATCTAGAGATTCTCCAGCATTTCTAGATTTGGTGTTTGAATGCCACGGCCAGCCAGAGGCACGTGCTGCTCTGTGCTGCTCTGTGCCCAGCAGTGCTGGCTTGGAGCTGGGAGAAGCTTCACCCAGACAGGTAATTCCTCTGGAGCTCTGCTTTTGGGTGCTGCAGGAGCAGATGAATCACCAGTGCCTGCAGCCTGCCGTGTTTGATGGTGGCAGGGCTGTGCCTGCAGGGGAAGGAATTGCAGTCCATTACCAGGAGTCCATTTCTCTGGATCCTCACTCGTGGGCCATGAAACACTGCTGACAGCAGCTCCAGAGCAATATCCCCCCCCGTGAATGATGGCCCCACGCCTGCTTTATGCACTGCCCTGCGAGGTGGGGATGTGTAAATCGAGGTGGGGATGTGTAAATCGAGGTGGGGATGTGTAAATCGCACCCTCAGAGTGATTTAGCCCCGGGTACAGCTGTGATTCAGAATGAATTTCTGTCCCCGTGCTGTAACAACCCGTTGTAAACCACGAGGAAATTGCAGCAGCCCCTGTGCCAGGAGGACGTGGCTGTCCCCTCCGTGTCCCCTGTGTCCCCTGGGCCAGCACAGGTGGGTTTGGTATCAATCCCAGTCTGTCTCTGGGACAGAGAGATGCAAATCCCAGCCTGTCCCTGAGCAGGGAGCCATGGCACACTTCCCACTGGGCTTAAGAGGGAAGGTGAGTGGCATGTTAAAAGTGGCTTTAGGTTTTATGCAAAGCCAGTGATGCTTAAGACAGGTGGGGGATTTTGGGGTTTTCAGCAAGTTTTGTTGGGCAAAAAATGCCTTTGGAAAGTGACTCCAGTCCAGTGTGAAATTTCTGAATTTTTGGTGGATTCAAGGTGATGGGAGTGGGTGACTTGTGCTTCACACCTCGCTGCCACTCCGGGCAGTTGATTTTCCTCCCTCCTGCTTTGGGGAAGAAAACGTCAAAGTCGGGGAAAGACACATTTTTATTTGTGGCAAGGAATAACCATTAATGTTAAAACTTCTGGGGATTTTTTTTTTTTTTTGAGATTAGTTTTGCTTCTTGGCTGTACTCTGGTTTAGATCTGGGATTGCTCTGGAGATGCAAGTTTAGGCAAACACAGAGAAAAGGTGAAGGTTGGACTCCACTGTGCTGTTTTCCTCATGATTTGCAGAACTCTTCTAGGGCTTCACCATTCTCCTGGCTGTGCTTGATGTCCAGGACTTGGTTGTTCCTGAAAATGTAAAGGTCAGGGGTACTGAAAAGAGATGAACCCCAAAAACTCAACCCCTGTTTGAGGCTTTGGCTCTCCTGACACAGACATGGTGAGGGCGCCTCCTTACAAATCCCTAAATCTACCTGTGTTCATTTCCCTGCTTCAAAGTGAAAGAATTCTCTGAGAAAAATCTGCATTTGCTGTTCCTTGCCTGTAACCAAGCGTGGTTTGTGGATAACCAAATAAAATTCTCAGTTCAAAGTGTTTCAGCAATGTGTTAAAGTTTATGGAGCATTTAACAAACTTTTTTAGTGTGCAATAGTTTATAGTGCCAGCAAACAGCCAAGTGTCACATCAAAGTTGTAGTCTTTTCTCACTTAATGGCTCAATGTTTAGTGCTTTCTTGGTTTATCTTGGGTGGCTTTTCAGCCCACAGCTCACAATGGCTTTTTCTTTCCTTTTTTTTCTCCCCCAAAAAACTCTAAAAGTCAGATTATGGATACTGTTTTAGGGCCCACAATTCAAGCCAAGTGCTTGGATTTATTTTTCTCTTTAAAGAAAGAAAACCACCAAAGGCAAATAATCCCAGTGACCTGAGTGGAGTTCTGCCTGGGCAGTTCCCTGCTGGGCTGGGAGAGTGGAGGAGCAGACGAAATCTGGTTGGGATGGTTTTGCCATCAGCTTTTGCAAATCCTCAATGATTTTTGTCTTCCCCAGGAGCTGGGATGTGTCTGCAGCTGAGCCCGAGCCCACTGACACCAGTGGGGCTCCACGTTTGCTGCCTTTTGCCCAGATTTTGGGAATTGCTCCGTTCTGGGCTGGAGAGGATGGGCTTGAGGGAGCTCTGTAAGGGCTTTCCTCTGCCCGGGTCCTGCAGGAGAGGAACAAGGAGGGAATGTACAGGAATCTGAGCCTCCAGAGCAGCTGCTGCCATGGAGAGTGACTCTCCTGGAGCCGGGGTTTGTCGCTTCTACTAAACTTGAACTAAATAGGTATAAAAACTCAGTAACAGTTTCTAGATAATGCATCATAAACCATCTGATTTCCTTTCTTGTGGATTCGATTATGAAAACGCACACACCTATCGTCGTGTCTGTGCCCAAGGTCTCTTCAGCAGCACAGGGTTTATGTAATGTTATAAATAATGAAACCTGAGCTGTGGCAGCATCCTTCATCACGCCCTGGGAGTGGGAAGTCTCCTCTTCCACGTGAGTGACACAGGGCCGGGTTTTGCTGAGGTTCAGCCATTTCCAGGGGGCTGGGCTGTGGTGGCAGGGCTGTGATTTTCGTCACAGCCTGCGTTTTCACTCCGAGTTTGCTTTGGAAATTTCCCGTGGAGTGGAGGACGGCGTAAAATGTCTTATTAATGCTGATGGGATCTGGCTCTGGCGTACCCAGTGAATTGGTGTATGGGAGGCATGTAAACAAATTTGAAAACCAAAATAATCTGCCTGTGTATTATTAAAAAACAAGCCAATGTGCAGCAATAGAATGTGAGGAAATGCCATTTTGGGTTTCTAAGGACAAAGCTCTGCACGTTCCTGCCGTGATTTATATAATTGCAGAATCGCTTTGATGGCTCGATGGAATTACAGCTCTGCATCACACGATGGATAATCAATCAAAATAAACGGTGTTTGCCCCTCTGCTGCAGCCTGTGTGTGAAACAGACACATCCGAGTGGAGTTCTTCTTCAAGGCTGGCATTTGTGTGCAGTTTCGGGTGTGATTTTGGGATCTGATATCTCTGCAAACCTGACCTCACCTTGTGGGCTTCAAAATCCTGCTGCCTTCAGCAGGGGCTGTAGTAACTTGCTTTTCCAATGGTGCATGTAGGAACATTTCTGCCTAAATATGCAGTGGGCTTGTTTGTTTAAATATCTCACAAAATGAAACCGCAGCCAGGAGGCAGAAGGTGCCAACACCTGAGCTCTGTGTCAGGGCTGGGTGAAGCTTGTGGGCTGAAATTCTGCCTTTCCAGGCAGCCTGGGAGCTGGGCTTGGCTGATATTAAATGGGCTGTTCTCTGCCTCATTTGCTGCACAAGTTATTGGAGTTTTAGTGTCTGGCTTTAGAAGAATTCCTTACCCTATTTACCAGATGTGCTGCTGTGGGATGTGAAAACCATTTTCTGCAGGATTTCTGGAGTAAAAATTAAACCCAGTCTTCGTAGGCAGCGGTGGCTGGGATGACGTATTGGTGCTTGACATTTGTGTTTAAAGAGGTGGCTTTGCAGGAGATGATGCTGTTTGTTACTGCAGAGGGCACAGTCCTGTCCTCCCAGTGGCTCTTCCCCTCTTGCCTACACCTGTTTGCAGTCTGTTTCCCTGACTCCAGGGTTTTTGGGAGGCTCTGGAGCTCAGCAGGGGTTTGAGTGGCTTCCCCTTGGCCGTGCAGGGCAACCCTTGGGTCAGGAGCTGGCAGGTGCTGAGGAGAGGGGATGGGATGGAGAGGCTGGGGCAGGGCTGCGGGCACAGCACCCTGCACTCGCCCCCTCCTCCCTGCAGGGAGAGGGGGATTTTTGGCTCAGCCAGGGGAGATTTTTGGCCTCTCTCCATCGCTGTCCCTGGAGGATCCCCTCTGCTCTCCCTCCTCGCCTCGCTGTAAGGGGATCACAGCTGCTGAGTAAATGTTAAGATAATGGTGTTATTACGGAGTAATTATACTGCAAGTTATTGAATTAAAAGTGATGAGGCTGCCGGTGCTGCTGAGTGGGGAGAGGAGGGAGAGGCTGGGTGGGAGAGTGGGGAAGGTGCAGGACGGAGAAAACCTAATAAATTTCCTCTTGTCGAGAGCCCCTCGCTGCCGGGACTGAGAATGAATGAAAGGGAAGCTCAAAGAGCTAATAAATAAACCATTTCCCTGAGAATAGAGGGTATAATTAGAAACCGTGGCCCTGTGGTTTCGTGTCTGCCCCGGGGTGGAATCTGCTCAGCGCTGTGCCGTGGCGATAAAACAGGGAGACAATGTGGAGATGATGTCGCACAGTTGTTAACTTTAGAGGAGGGAGATGCTTTGTTCCTCTCTTTTTCTAGGAAAAAAAAATAATAATAATAAATAATTTAGGCTTTATGTTGCAAAACTTCAATAACTGACTATACCCTGGGGCCTCTCCATCAGCAGCTCTGGCTGATCCTGCATTTTTCTTTCTGTATATTTTCTTGCAGGGGAGGGTGGTTTTCACTGTAGACCTTAGAAAACTTCACTTTCTTTCATTTTTCTTTTTTTTTTTCCTCTCAAGAGAGCCAAACCTGTTTGTTTGTTGGGGTTTTTTCCCATCTCTAGCTGAGATTTATCTGCAAATTGAACATCTCCCACTCCTCTCCAGCCACAGCGCTGGTATGGCTCTGCTGCCAGAGCTCCAGGAGTGTTTGGACACATCCCAGGGATGCCCAGGGTGGGATTGCTGGGGCTGGGTGATGTCTGTGGGTCCCTTCCAGCTCAGGGTATTCCGTGGTTCCATGTTGCATGTTTGGGATGGTGATAACGAGTGCCGTGGCCTCCCCAGCAGATGCAGCAGGAGCAGCAGGGCTGAGAGGATGGCAGAGAGTGGGAGCATCAGCTGGCAGTGCCAGGGAGCAGGAGGAGGGCGAGTGCACCGTGCTCTCCTTGGGTCTGGACAGGCTTTAACCACCCCGGGCTTCCCGTGGTTTAAAGGATGAAGAACTTGCTGTGTGCTTGCCCTGCCAGCAAGGTGTGCTGCTCCTTTTGTGGGCAGGAGAGGAGGCAACAACTGCTGATGGAACCCGGGGGAAGAGGGGTTAGCCAGCCTCGGGCTGCCCTCCAGCCTCCCAGGATCCTGGGTGAAAAGGGGATTTTGCATGAAAAGGGGGTGATGCTCAGGGCTGGTCCCCCACCCGGGTGTTTGTGGAGATTAGGTGATTCTCTCTCAGAAGCTCTTTGGTAGGTGTTAGAGACATGTGGAGTGTTTACCTTACTTTACAGTTTAAAAAGCCCTAATAAAATACACAACAGGAGTATTAACAATGAAACTATTTTGAGGATTATTAAGCTGTTATAAAAGAATGGAAGAAAATCTGCCTGGCATTATGTTTGTGCACCACTAGATATTTAAATTAATGCCTTCCTATAGCAGCTCCTTCAGAAATCTTTAAGGCACTTAATCATCTTCAGTGAATTAGATACTTGGTGGAGTTAAAAAGCTCTTCAGCATCCTCTATTCATGGAGCAGGGGAGGAAACTGAGGCAGAATGATTTGGGCAGCTCATTCACCATGGGAAGGGAAAGTGGGAATTTGATTCTCGTGGGTTGGCATGGTGAGCAATGGAAATGCCCTTGTCCAGCAGTGCTTGCACTGCCTGGGAGTGCTGGTCCTGCTCTTCCCCCCTCAGTGGTGGGGAGCAGAGCTGTGCTGTTGGCACCAGGAATTCCTGGTGGATTTGCCCTTTGCCTGATGGCTGCTGTGGCAGTGCTTGCAGCTCTGCCTGTGCCCGGCTCAGGGAGGCCCATAAACCCTGCTCTAATGGCATTTCCTTGTGAAAGGCAATTTGTAAAGATCTGTCTGTGGGCTGCTGTCACCATATCCGCGGGATTTATTTCCAGTTTATTTACGGTTGGTGCTCATGTATATGCAGCCCTTCTTTCCCATCATAATCCAAAACTTGATTGTCCCTTGGACTTGCTGTCACTTGCAGCATCGGCTGAGCAGGTCCCTGGGCTGCCTCTCTCGTGCAGGTTGGTTTTTCATTTGATTTTCTGTTTAGAAGGACAGAGAGAAACGTCTGGAGGCATTGCATCAACCTTGGCCTTGGAATGTGCCTGGGGGAGCCACAGCTGCCAGGCTCCTGCCAGCAGGGCAGAGCCCTCAGGTGGGGCAGCCCCTGCCCCACAAAGCTCTGTGAAATTCATGGCTTGGATTTAATAAATGATTTCCCGACTTTGATGGTGCATGAATTCTTTGGTTTAGGAGTGGCTGATTTAAGGGGTGATTTCTCCCTGCTCTCTGCAATCTGTTGGTGATGGGAGCTGGGGACTCTGTTCTTTACCTGTTCTTACAGGTCCTGAGTGTAGGAGGTCAATACCTGGAAGTGCTCATTGAAAAATAAGCTTATGGCATCTAGCAAGGGCTGCAATGCTTTAAATGTTTTCAGCTGCCAAAATTTGGTCTGTGCTCAGAATTCCTGCCTGCTTTCCCTCCTGATGATCCCAGCTAAGAGAGGCTCAGCTCTCCTCCCTGCTGGATGTCCTTGGTGGGAGTCAGGGCTCTGCCTGGGAGGGGAGCAGCCCCTGCAGAGCTGAGCTGAGCTGGGGATGGCTGCAGATCCTCAGCATCGAGGTGCAGTCCCTCACCCCCTGAGCAAACCCTGAAACACATCCCAGCCCAGCCCCAGTCTGGAGAGCTGCTGGGCCAGGGGGGCTTTCTTCAGGAGCAGCTCAGAAAAGGGACCTGGGCTGGGGGGTTCCTTTGGTATGTGGAGGAACACGCTGTAGATATTCTGAAAAAACCAAAATCAAATGGGAGAACAGGTAGTGGAGCTCTTTGAAAGTTGTTCAAAGAGACTGTCAATGTGAAACTCCTATTTATGTTGGTTTGTTGTTTTTTTTTTCCTGCCTCCTCTTTTCTTTTGTTGATACAATCTTGGAAGTGGGAGGAGGATTTACAAAAATGCTTGTGTTCATAAGCTGCTGCTTCAGACACCTTTTTTCCCTTGTAAATATTGCGTAAGAAGCCAAAAAGAAAAAACACAGAGACCAAACACAGGAAAGTCCTCATGGGACCATTTCTCTAATCACTTCAGAACCTGAAAATCAGCTTTGTCATGGGCTGTGCTGAAAGTGTGTCCCCACAGATGCCCCAAGGACACACCTGTAAACCCATCCCAGCCTTTAAAGCACACCAGGGACTCCTCCAAAGGTCTGTTGGGACAGAGCAGGGGCTCGGCACCACCAGGGCTCCTCCAGACTATTTTGGTCCCTCTTCAGGTGCATTCATCAGTCTCTGGCTGGAAGGATTGCATTGGGGTATTGAAGGGCAGATAAAATAGCCTCAAAGTCAAGGGAAGAGGAGCATCCAGGCTGAGCTGTGCTGGACCCCACCAGGACTCCCCCAGGCCAGCAATGAGAGCCACAGCAGCAGAGGGAAGGCAGCCAACACTTCAAGCCACAAAAGTGAGTTTTTAGAAAGTTTTCTGCCACTTTTCTGCTGGTTTCAGCAGCAGCAGCAGCACTGGGGTGGTGTGAATGGCACAGACCTGGCACAGGAAGCCAAGGGGAGCTGAGGAAGGTGTGGATTTACTGAAATAAGCACCAGAAGCTCTGTGGATGCTGCTTTTTTTTTCCTCCTTCAGGTGCTCCCTGGTTTCTTGGAGGCTGAGCAGCCTCAGGAGAAGGTTATATCAAAGCAGACTTAAATTTTCCTGTAAAGTAACAAGTGAAGGCAGAACTTGTGGGGTCCCTTGGCTTTTCCTTCCCTGCCTGGCTCGTGGGAGCTGCGTTTGTGCTTTGGCTGCTGGGCAATGCTCAAACAAGCTCAGGCTAGAGCCTGGGTTTGCAAGGAGCAGGGCTCTGAAACAGCTAACATACAACAGGGCAATGTTATGTGCTCTGAATAACACAACAATGGTTTTCTTGGGGATTTGCTTGGCTTTGGCTGAACCATTTGCAAAGGTGCAAGGGAGCAGGGAATGGAGCTTTGCTCCAGGGAGCAGGGAATGGAGCTTTGCTCCAGAGACAGGGAGCAGGGCAGGGAATGGGGCAGCTTTGCTCCAGAGACAGGGAGCAGGGAATGGAGCTTTGCTCCAGGGAGCAGGGAATGGGGCAGCTTTGCTCCAGGGAGCAGGGAATGGGGCAGCTTTATCCAGAGAGCAGGGAATGGGGCAGCTTTGCTCCAGGGAATGGAGCTTTGCTCCAGGGAGCAGGGAGTGGGGCAGCTTTGCTCCAGAGACAGGGAGCAGGGAATGGGGAGCTTTGCTCCAGGGATCAGGGAATGGAGTTTTGCTCCAGAGACAGGGAGCAGGGAATGGGGCAGCTTTGCTCCAGGGAGCAGGGAGTGGGGCAGCTTTGCTCCAGGGAGCAGGGAATGGGGCAGCTTTGCTCCAGGGAGCAGGGAATAGGGCAGCTTTGCTCCGTGGCTGGGCCATGGATCTGTGCTGGCAGGGAAGGGCTTAATTACAGGGAAGGATGTGGAAGCTCAGGTGCTGAGAGGCAGCAGGGTTTGCCCCAGGGTGTGGGGTGATGGAGCTGGGCTGGAGCTCAGCAGCCCCAGCTCTTGTGCTGAGCACGGTGCCCAGGCTGGGGCTCCTGCTGGGAAGTGGTTTTGGTGTCCACTGCCAGTACCTTTACCTTGATTTTTCTGGCTGTCAGAAGAACTGTGAGGGCTGGAGGACTTGAGCTCAGATGGCTGGTGTGGATGTCTCTCCCTGGGAGCTATGGAAAGCAGTACTTGCAGTCCTGTTTGAACTTGCTAGTTGACAAGTTAAAAGGTTGTTTTGACCCTTCGGGATATATTTTTTTAAAAAAAATATTTCTTTCACCTTCCTTCTTCCAGCTTTATGAGAGGGCCAAGCCAAGAGCTTTGTACCCAGCAGTAGGAGTGTAATTACAGCAAGTCTGGGCGAGTGGCTCTCCCCCAGGGCTGTTTCAGAGTTGGGTTTTGCTTCTCTTTTTCTCCCTCTCCCTGCTCCGTGTTATTGTTCTTGTCCCTCCACCTCCTTTTCTGGGGAAGAGTCTTTGGGGTCTGATATTCCCTCGTGCAAGTTTCCATTCCCCTGTGCCTTTCCACCTCATCTGGAAGCTGGATTTGTCTGGCATAAACTGGGTGCAACTCCAGATTGGTTCTGCTGGGAGAGCAGTGCTCATCAAAGCCCCTTAATTCCCAATTAGTCTGTCTACCCAAGGCTTTAAAATTGGTTGGATAAAGCGCATTAGGAGTTAAATCTGAATTAACCTTTCCTGGCACAGGAAAAGGGGCAGCACAGCTGGGTCCCAGGGGGGCAGCCCCTTCCTGGGCCAGACTGGGGGCACTGGGGGCACTGCCCTGGTGGGACACCCAGCACTGCAGGGCTGCTGCTCCTCCCAGGCTCAGCCCTGCTGGAGCTGGGCCTGGCACTGCTGGGCTGGGTATTTTTAGAGAAGATCAGAGTGGTGGCAGGAGAGAGGTCTCCATCCCGAGGCACTGGGACTCTTTAATTATGTTTTTGGTCTAGAAGATTATAAGGTTCCCGAGCGGGATTGGAGAGCACAGGGAAGGTAATTGCACCTCTGGGTGCAGATGAGCTGGTGGCAGAGGCTGTGTGCAGGCAGGATCAGTGGGAAGAGGTGCAGGAGAGGCAGAAATGGGCTCCTTGGAGCTGCTGGAGCTGACATTGCACCCCGGCTTCCTGACACCCCGTCCTCTCCATGGTGCTTCTGGGGGACCCACAGCCCCAGAAGGGTGGGGACCAGCCCTGTGAGTCACCCCACTGCCATTAATCCCTACATTTTGGGGCACACCAGCCCTTGGGCCCTCCCTGAGTTGTCCACAAAAATCGTGGTGGTGATCTGCCCCTGCCAGAATTACCTTTCACCCACTTGGAGCTGATTTCAGCACAATTGCTGACTTGGCTTTATTAGTTTCTTCATTATCTTTGGAGTCCTGCCAGATGTCCTTGTGGCCTGTAAATTCTGCATTCTTTGCATCCATTATCAGTGGTACATCCTTCTTTCCAAGCTTTGTTAACCTCCCTCTAGGTCTGAGATCATGAGGAGCATGTCCAGCCCTAAACTTTAACAAGGCAATTCTACCAACGAGTAATTTGTTTTTCTAACACCTGGATATCACTTAGAGCTTGTTTGCTGCTCTGTTCTGTGGATTAAATCTCCCTTTTTGCTGATTAGGCTTGAAAGTATACAAAGACCAAACATCAAAGAACATTCTTACTTGAGAAAATTTTACATATTCCACATTCTGCAGCACCTGGGTGCAATAGCCAGTCCAGGTTTTCTGCAGATGGTGGAGATGTGCCCCTGCCTTTGGCTGGGGTGTGCCCTGACCTGCACTTGGCTCCACGGGGAGGAAAGACATTTAAAAAGTGGTTCCACATTTGTACCTTCCACTCTGCTTGTGAGTGGGGAACCTGCAGGGAGAGCAGGTTTTCTCTGCACTTCTTTTTCCCTCAGAGCAGCCTTGATTTCCAGCTGTAATCCTCAGCGTGCATGCCTTGCCTCGGTGTGCTGCCCAAAATGATGTTCTTGCTCTGCAGCAGGAAGGGTGAAGCAGCACCATTTCTCTTTCCAGTGCCTTATTTTAATACACACAAGCTTAATATTTGGGGTGTGCTTTTCTTTTAAAGCCTTTGATTAAAAGCCCCAAGGCTCTGCGTTGGCAGCGTTCTGCATGTCCCCACATCTGCATGGCTCCTGTGGTTGCACAAGGAGCCTCCTCCAGGTGGGACCTCATTTTTCCAGCTCTTCCCGCCCCATTCCTGGAGTCCTGCTGTTCTTGGGATCTGCAGCCCTGTACTTGGGGCGAGTCCAGCAAACTCTTTGCTCGAGAGGGGAACCAGAGGTCTTGCTGATGGGAGGAAGGCTGACAGCTGGAGCTGGGAGATAGGAGAGGGACTCTGGAGAGAACAACTGGGACTGGGTGAGGAAACTTGGCCTTCACATCCATCTCCAGCTGCAGCTTGTGGAGCAGTTTTGCAGAGCCTTCCCCCAGCCTCCCTGGTCTGGTTTAACCCTCCACGTGGCCGAGTGCTGGAGATGGGAACCCCCCTCCTCCTCCCTCACCCTTCCCAGTGTGAGCACCCGGGGCAAAGCCGCCAGCTCTGTTTATTGAACACAAATAGGAGATAAAATAGTGGAAAACTAATTTTTTCATGCTCATTGGTGGGAAAGATTAAAATTATGCAAATCCTCGGCAGCGAGCTTGGTGCGGAGATAAGGGGATGTTGGAGTCAGCTGGCTGCCTGCTAATTCACTCATTGAAAACGAAATGAGCAGGAAAGCTGCGAGCGTCACCGGCCCCTCACGGCGCTGGGAGGAAGCTGAACAAAGAAAAACCCTTCTTTGGGGGCGTGCAGGATCCGTGCTGAGATGCTCACGTGTCTGCCCAGGGCCTGGGGAGCTCCGGGATGCAGCACCTCCACCTTGGCCAGGGTGTGTCTCCAGGCAGTGTGCGATGACCTGAGGTCCCCTCGTGTGCTGGTTCTGGGGGTGAAGCAGGTGAATTCCGCCCCCTTGGTCCCTCGGTTGGATTCCATGAGCAGAGCAAGGCTGGGGATTGAGTGGGAAACCACCAAGCACGAGCAGTGCTGGTCCTGGTGCTGCTTTCTGCTGCACTCGGTGGCTCTGGGGGCTGCAGGAGGCAAGGTGGGTTCAGCAGGACATTCACCAGCGAGGTACAAAGGGTTCTGCAAGGCAGGGGAGGGCAGGTCCCTGATCTGGGCTTCCCCCACCATCCCAGAGCTGCCGTGGAGGAACCAGTGCCCATCCCTCCCACCCATCTCCCCCGGGTGCTTTGTAGTGGGAACCCAGGCCTGAAATTCCCCGCATGGGCACGCTGATTAACTTTGGCAGAGCAGCAGTGCTGTGGGGTTTCCCGGGATGAAAGAGCCCGTGTGTGTCTGGGGAGGATCAGGGAATGTGCAGATGTGTTTGTGGTCAGGAAGAAGCGAGTGAAGGAGCATCCCCTCACCCTCTGGCTCTGGGTCTGACTCAGCCCTGAGCTGTGGCTGAAGGGAACCCGACTCCTGAAGGGAACCAGACTGGGCCTGTAGTGTGGAGAGAATCAAGGGCCACCCCAGCAGAGGAACTGGGGTGAATAGTGGGGATTTTTGCTCCCTGTTTGCCCAGCACAGGCTCCTTAGGCTGTGCATTTATTTCTGGGCATCTCTCAGGATGTTCCAGGCACAGGGGAGACCAAAAACCCTCACAACCCAAAACCTTGCAAAGCAGCTGAAGCAAAGGCACCCAGGAAATGATGAGGACTGCTCCTTGTGCTGGGAGAGGGACCCGGTGCCAGTGAGTGCTTTTGGAAGGATTTGTCTCACTTCCTGTCAAATCAATATTTATTCACAAATCTATTTGTTTGCTTTTGTCATTGAAAACTCTTGTGGGCTTTTTTTTGTGTGTGTGTGCGCGTTGTTTTGTTCCCCTTGTGTATTTTTGGCTGCGCAGAGCTGGCGAGAGGGGCTGCCGCAGCCTTTCCTGGCTCCACTCCTTCCAGCTGCTTCTCCCAACCCGTGGTTTGGAGCCTCTTTTGTAAGGTGGGACCTGCCTGGCAGCTCTCCTCTGCCTGGGCACGGCTTCCTCCCCGCTGCCCCACGTGCCCTTGGCCTGGAGGGGTGATGGATGGGAAGGGGTTGACCTCAGTGAACACGAGCAGTGTTTTTCCATTTCTGTGTTATGGATCACAGGGGAACGGGGGTGTGGAATAGATCAACCACCCCCCAAAATCATAGGATCACAGTGTGGTTTGGCTTGGCAGGACCTTAGACCCCATCCCATCCCACCCCTGCCATGGGCAGGGACACCTTCCACTGTCCCAGGCTGCTCCAAGCCCCATCCTGGCCTTGGGCACTGCCAGGGATCCAGGGGCAGCCCCAGCTTTGGTCCTGCTTGGGTTTCACCATGCCCACCAACTTTCCCCTCCACTTCTGTTCCATTTCACTGCGAGTGAGACAAAGAGTGGCTGGAGCTTCGCTGTCCCTCAGCTGCTCTCCCTCCTCTGTGCTCCTCCATGCCCTGACTCCCTCCTGATGCCCGAGCCCATCCTCTGCTGTTTGTTCCCTCCCTGCCCTGCTCTCACCTTCTCCTGGTTCCTTTGTGCTGCTGAGGTGCTGATGGGGATGGGGATGGGGATGGGGATGGGGATGCAGCCCCTCTGCCTCCCTCCTTCCCTTTGCACCTGCCCCGAGCTGCAGGGTGGGGACAGTGACAGAGCTGTGACGGAGCTGCAGGTGGAATAAACCAGGGATTTTTAGAGCCAGCTGAGGACCTGCTGTGCTCCAGGGTGTGGGGAGAGCTTCGCCTCCTCCTGGGTTTGTCTGCTGAGCCCCATAGCTGGAATATTATTTATCTGCCCCCAGCCAAATCACGCAAAGCTAAATTGAGCTGTGGCAGGCGAAAGTGTGAAGCGTATTATTAGGAACAGGGAGCTCTTGTTCCACAGCTGCTGCTGCTGCTGCTGCCGTTGGTAATTAATGTTTGAGGAATTGCAGATCTTCATTAGGAGAACAATTAGATTAACGAGAGAACTCGAGCCGAGGCTGTAGTGGGAAAGGGCTGGGGGGAGGCTTTGAAAACAAAATAAAATCCCTCCCTGGCAGCCTGCCTCACCGCTCCAGGGACGTGCTGATGCTCTTGGAGGCACTGGGAGGAGACTGGTCTGTGACAGGCACTCAGGGAGCGTGTGGGGGCTTCATTTCGGGCAGGAAAGAAGCAATCCTTGATTGTCATAAATATTTCAGGCAGCCCAGCACCCATCGCTCGGCCACAGCCCAGGGTTATTAGCAGAGAGAGCTTTGGGTAGAGGCTGCTCAGGGCTCTGCAAGGTCCTGGGCTTGCATCATTAAAAGCTTTAATTGGTGTCCTTGTTGCTGGAATCGCTGACCCCTTCCAGGCAAGAGCGCCCTGGCCACGAGGTATCACCTGCAGGGCCTGGGCTTAATTCAGGCCAACAAACAGCCCTGAAGTTGAGGGATTTGAGATGCTTCTTAATAATATTCTTTCAGCAAGAGTTGTTCGGGGTTCTCCCCACCCCCTGCTTTCTTCCCTGTTCCCTGGCCTGTGCTGGCTCCATCCGTGAACCTGCAGCAGCTTTGCCCTCACACAAGTGAGGTGCTCACAGCTGGTTGATGAGCAGGATGCAGCAGGAATTCACTCAGGATAAATGAACCATTTAGAGAGGTTGTAAAATCACAGGCAGCAACGACAGAAGGGAGGTTGGAAGGTCAATTAGTCCCCCTCACTGGCCCAAGTGTGTTTGGAAGTCGTTGGAGGCAGCTGCATGGCTGGCCTTCCTAAAAACCTGCAGTGCTGGTGCTCCCACCCCTGGGCTGCTCCCACCCCTGGGTGTCTCCTGTTCCCATCCCGGGCTGCTCCCACCCCTGGGTGTCTCCTGTTCCCATCCTGGGCTGCTCCCACCCCTGGGTGTCTCCTGTTCCCATCCCGGGCTGCTCCCACCCCTGAGATGCTCTGGACCAGCCACACCATGCCCAGCTTCTGGTGAAAGGGATGGGATGGAGGTTTTTCATCTCTTCTGGTTTTGGGACGTTTAACCGCGGGAAACTCTTGCTCTCCAGCAAGGTGGGCACTCCTGAGTGCTGCCAGCAGATCTGAGCTGGGGTGGTCCCACCTTCTAGTGGAACCATGGCTGGGATGGGAACAGGAGGATCGTTAAGGTCCCTCCCAACCCAAACCACTCTGGGATCCTGAGGGCTGTGGCTCAGCTCCCAAAGGCAGAGGGAGTTGGGTACAGGGTGTTCTAAACCCCAGAGGTGCTGGGGGAGCTCAGCTCCCATGCCTTCTCCCCAGCCCCAGGAGAACACTGGAAGTTTTGCCTTTCAGGGGACAGCAGATTTCTCCCTAAATTGATGGGGACAAAAAAGTTGCATTTCCTGGCGACTCCAGATGGTGCAGTGCCAACGAAGCCATTCTCTGCAATATGGTGGCTTCTGCACGTGCGAGGAGAGATTTGTTGTTGGACCAGTTCCTGCTGGGCTCAGTGCCCCTGAAGGGGGACGAGTCACCCCCCAGCCCTGGCTGAGGGTCAGGCCCTGGGAAGCTCCTGCAGCCGTGATGAGCAAGAGGAAAAGTCTGCTGTTGTGTGGCTCTGCTGCAGGTGGAGCACACGCAGCACCCTCCTCCCTGGGCAGGCACAGCCCGTGGCCTGGGCATGGTCCCCACCTGCCCAGGAAATATTATTGCATGTTTAATTCATGGCCCTGCAGAAACATCGCCCAGCCAGCCTCCTCCTGCTGATCCTTCTGATGATTGACTGCCACGAAGACACCGAGAGGATCTCAGCAGCTTGTCAGAAGAAGCTCTTCTGTTGGTTTAAAGCGAAATATCAAACGCCGTGCCGAGCAGGTGGAGGCTTTCTGAATGCTGGGTAATGGGAATGTTCTCCCATGGTGCTCTCACAAGCTCCTTCCCTACAGCCTGCTCCAGCAGGGATGTTACCAATCTCCAAATGCTTATAAATGTTTTAAGCCACCTCTGCTGCATGCCTGGGCTGTGCACGGGCTGCTGGATCCCAGGCAGGGGAAGCAGCCACCTCTGGGCTGGACTGGCCTCTGCAGCTGCTCGGAGCAGAAGGGGAGGAACACCACATTCAGCAGAAGCAAAGCAGCTGGGTGAGATCAGGCTGCCAGGCAGGAGCTGGAGTACTCTGAGGATGGTGTTACTCCCAGTTTCTGCCTGGCTAGCAGCCTCTTAATTGTGCATCTTGTACAGAAGATGAAATGGCAGCGGAGCCCTGCCTGGCTGAGCTGCTCGGCTCGGAAGTGCCCCTGGCTTGTGCCACCCGAGGGCTGCTGCATGTTGGTGTCATTCGTGGGGCTTCAGTCAAGGCATGAGGGGATTTCTGGAGGCACCTGCTGCAGCTGGGGCTCTCTGCAAGGATGTGACAAGAGCCAGAGGCTTCCCCAGACAGACAGCCTGGAATTAAATCAGAGGGAAAGCAAGCACGGAGCGTGGACATGGCTTCCTGACCCCGCTGCTGACCTTGAGCAGTGCAGCCTAAGACTCTGTCCACTCTCTTCTGGTGTCTACTGGTCTGCAGGGCTCCACCAGCCCAAGCAGTGACCCAGCATCCTCCCAGCTTAGCTCTTAAATTCAGATGAGATCACAACAGCAAGTGATGGATGGGGCTTTTTCTTTCTCTCCTCCTTTCTTAATCTCCCCTGGCTGGTGCGTCTGAGACACAGGATTCCTGCCAGAGCAAGGGAAGGGATTTGCTCATCTTCTGTCTTGCAAGCTCAAAACCAAATCCTCTTTATGGAATTTAACCCCCTGTGTTGGCTGGCAGGGCTGGAGCGCCTGGCACACGGGGAGGGAAGGAATGCTGGAGGAGAAGGCAGGGTGAGCTCCAGAGGGGAGGCCCAGGAGTGGCATCCCAGTGCCCAAGGGGTGCGCTCTGAGTGGGGCTGGATGGCAGCACTGTTGATCCTGGGGTGGACAAGGGGCCTGTGGCTGTGGCCACCTTGCCCCGAGTCCTCCCGAGCTGGTGGCTGTGACACCCGGGGAAGAGAACACTTCCTAATAACCTTGATGAGCTTTCCTTGCTGGTCACTAATCAGCAAGATGCAAGCCCTGGTGATGAAGCCAGCTCTGCAGCAGGGACAAAGAAAGACAAGGCTCTTTATCCTCCTTACTGCAGCTCAGCCCCGTCCTCGCCTGCAGGAGGATTTGCTGGGGGGGTTTGGGGCTGCCACTCACCCTCCCAGCTCCTCTGTCCCCTCCTCACTGGAGCACAGCTCTGCTCTTCCACGGGGTGTGAGGAAAGCAAACAGCTCATCAGCTGTGCTGTTGCCACAACGATTTTCATTTACCATCAAATAGCAATTAGGAGAAACTTTGTGTGTTTGCTTCACTACTTTATTTCCTGTCATTTGTATTTCTCTGATGAGCAGAGTGCACTGCAGCAGTCCCCTGGCATCTCCCAGCCTGGTGCCCAGGGATGTGCAGACAAGGGTGGCCATAAGGTCGACAGGCCTTAAAAAGGAAATTGATTTCTTTTGTGTTTCCCGAGGCTCTTGGCTTGCCTGTGTGTGGGCTAGGGGTGTTCCTGGGCTGGAATTCATGGGGAAGGAGGGACAGTCCCTCTGCATCTCAGGTGTGGGGGACCCTACAGATAAGCAGTTAAGTTTTCTTCTGTCTTAGTGTAAATCCAGACCAACTTTGTCATCCTCTGTGGAAGCCTCTGGGTTCAGTGGGCTGGGTTCCTTGCCTGTGGCTGGTTAAATCTTCCAGGTTGTTGCGTTTAGAGAGAGTTTTGTAATTAGCTCTTGGTGTGAGGTGTGTGCCTGCCTGCAGTTTGGGGATTTTTGGGTTATTTTTTGGGTTATTTCACCCATAACTCCTACTGCTGGGGACTCTTTCTCCTTGGGCACCACAATGAGCTGTGCAAAGTCTGGAGGCAGCTGGGGCTGTCAGTGCTCCCCTCCCCGGGGCCGTGCCCTGGTGGCAGCAGCAGGAGGGTTCCCCTGCCACCCCATTGCCCAGGTGGCCCTGCCCAGGTGGCACTGCCCAGGTGCCCCGGGTGTGCTCAGAGGAGGAGCAGGAGCTGATGGAGACAACAAGAGGAGGCGATTGATCGGCGATCGATCGGCGATCCCGGTAATGAGAAGGTCGTTCTTGGCAGGGGCTGGTGACATCCTACACCCGTCCAGCACTCACAGCCGGAACTGATAAAGCACCCTCGTGTTCCTAATTAACTTTCTTGAATGGTTTTTTTTTTCTTCCTTTCGATTTTTCGTCTCTTTTTCTCCTTCTGCTCGGGCTGGGGCTGGTGGAAGGTGCCCTGCTTGGCCACCAGCAGGAGGGGAGCAGGTTGCCCCACTGCATGCTGGAGCAGGGATCTCTGTGGGCAGGGACTGGCCTCTCGTGCTCCTGGCCTGGCTGCTGGGGCTGGGAACCCCCTGCTTGTCCTCAGGGGATGGTTTGCACAAGACTTTTTGGTAAGAACCACCTCTTCTGTGAGAAACCAGTCCCCAGAGGGCTGCAGAAGAGTTGAGGAGCTGGAGGCAGGCCAGGCTGGCGTCTGTCAGCAGGTGAGCTCCCACCAGGGAGGAGCAGCAGAGCCAGCCCCAGGAATGGGCTTTGCCCCCTCCTTGCACAGGGGTTTTGGGGTGGAGGAGGGGGCTGTCATTCCCTGCTGCTGAGCACAAAGGGGTCCCTGTGCAGACCTGGCAGAGCGGTGTGCAGGGGGCAGGAGGTCACAAGATGCAGCAGCATCCAGATTTCTGTGTGAAGGGAGCAGAAAGCCAAAGCTGGAGGGATTAGCCTGGGCAGAGGGACTGATGCCATGTGGATGGGCTCCTCCTGGTACAGGTCATCTTCGTGCCATGCTGCAAGCAGGAAAGCAGCAGTTGCTCGTTGCTGAGTGGTTTTCTCATGTGTTCTTAGTTGGACACGCAGAGATGTGAGGCCAGGCAGTCTTTCCTCCCCGGGAACGTGGAGCTGATCTGAACTTGCACTTGGTCTCAATCTCAGGAAAAGGCTTTTCCTTAGCTTGGGCTCCAGACATGAGAAAGGCTGTTGCACTTTTGTTGCTGTGGGCAGCAAGAGCAGCTCTTTGGGCTCTTTGTTGAGATGTTGTCATTCCTCCCTCTGCTGTGTGCATAACCCAGTGTCACCCATCAGCCCAGGTGCCAGGCTTGGGGAGCAGGTGCTTTGGGAGGGGGTGTTGGTGCTCTAGCAGTGCTGTCTGTCAGGAGATGGTGGTGGTGGCCCTGCAGAGCTGCAGGACGTGGCTGCTGGGCAGCTCTTCCCCGGCCCTGTCGGAGGCGCAGGGATGCAGCCTGTGCCCCGAGGAGCTCCCAGCCTGACAGGCAGCTGAGCTGGGCCTAATGATGAATGACTGCCTAAATAAATAAATAAAGCTCAGAGGCAGGGAAAAAGAAACGTGAAGTATTACCCTGAGCCACGAGGCAATTTAGCTGACGGGTTTTGCTGCCGTGGGGCGCTCGGCGCAGATTGGGATGGTTTGCTGGGAAATGCTGAAGGATGGGGAGTGCTTGTGTGGGAGCCAGGGGAAGGGGAGGGGGACTGGGGCCCTGGGTCAGATCCTTCCCTTTGTGCATCCTGGAGGAGAGCCCAGCCCTGCAGAGAGCTCTGCACTGCTCCAGGAGGATGCTCCTGGGATTTCTGGTGGTTCTGGTTCTGGACTTTCAGCAGGGGGGTCCTTTGGGGTCCTCCCTGAGCTGTGGCCACAGTGCCCAGGGTGTGCATGGGCTCCCTCAGAAGGGTGCAGCCAGGCCAGGGGAGCTGTGCTTCCTCCTCCTCCTCCTCCTCCCCGTGCTGGTCCCCCGGGCTGGTGCTGCCCCCGTGCCCTGTCCGTGCTGGGCTGCACCTGCTGAACGCTCCTGACACATCCCTGCCTGTCACAGCTGTCACTGCGGGGGGAAATTAATTCCTCCTGACCATCCCATCCCCATCCCTGCCTCTCCTTTCTCCTGCAGTGACCACAGCTTAACCCTTGCTGTGCCATCACAGCCCCGGGCAGGGAGCAGCGTCTCTTGGAGCACCCACACGGCTGTGCCCCAAAATGCCCCTCGTGCCCCTTGCCTGGGGACAGTGCTGGGCACTGCACACACATGGGAGGACCAGAAATACCACTGGGGAAAAAAGAGAGAGAGAAAGAGAGAGAGAGAGGCTCTGTGTGTGTGTGTGTACGTGCAAACACAGCGAGCTGTCTTGGTGTGCAGTTTCCTCTGGTTTCCCACATTGTAAAAAGGGATAATGCTGTCATATTAAAGCACTTGGAGATCTGGGGATGAAAAGCAGCGAATAGGACCGAGACAGTCCTGATCAAAGCTCTTTTTTTTTCTCCATCTGTGTTTGTTTCCCCATGGAAGATAATACTCTGCCTCTTTCTTGTAAATATTTTTTTAAGATCTAAGTAACTCTGTGATAGATAAACAGCCATGCTTCACTCTGAAGGATCTCTGCTGCCTGCTCTAATTGTGTTTGCCAAACCCCTGGCCAGCCTTCAGGAGTGCCTTGGGGAGCTGCCTTCAAGCCCAGAGGAGAAACTGTCCAGCAGCTTTGGGGTGCAAGGCACTGATGGGGAAATGCTCCATCACCTCCTTTCTTTTGGGCAGGATCAGGCCTCTTTTGAGATCTGCACAGCTGGTGGAGCTTGGCACCTAAAGCAGCCTGAGTGTGGCTGCCCCATCCCTGGGAGGCTTCCTGGCCAGGCTAGAAGGGCCCTGGGCACCCTGGTGCAGTGAGTGCCATCCCTGCCTGTGGCAGGGGGGTGGAATCAGGGGATTCTTTCCAGCCCAAACCATCCTGTTCCTCCATGGGGTGGGCTGTGCAGGGCTCCAGAGCCAGCTGGCACCTCCTCATTCCCCAGCAGCCACCGGAGGTGCCCAGGTGGGCTCCTGGGCAGGTTTCTGTCCCAGCCCTGCTGAGGCTGGGTTTGCCATGGCCAGGGTGCTGGAGAGGAGCAAGCTGGAACTGTGGGGCAGTGAATTCAAATTTCATCTCTGCCCTCCCCAGGGGAGGTGACAAACGAGCTGGTGGTTGTGCTAAAAGCTTTTCTTTCTCTCTTTGAAGAGGTTGCTGGGAGGAAATGAAGTGACCCACTGACCTCTGTTAATACGCAGCACAAACGAAGCTGGTGCTGCTGCAAGGAAGAGCCCTGAGTGCAGCCCTCTGCCTGCAAGGTGTTTGCTTCCATTGATGTGTCTAATGGGAGCAATTCTCCCCCAGCAGCTGCTGAAAATGAAGATATTTAATCATCTCCTAGATCCTAGTGGAACTTTTTGCAGAGAATTTCTTTAAAATCGCCCTTCTCCTTTTCACAGGCAGGTGAAACACAAAAGAACCCCAAGTGCTTTTTTTTTTTTGGTGATTTATTTTTCCAAGTTGTCATGTTGTAATGAATCTGAAATGAATGCATGTTTCCTCCCTCCTGGATTTTTTTCAAACACAGAGCAAATGTTTCAATTACCAGCTCCGTGGGGGCTAAGAACAAGTACCATATGGCAAAATGTTGCCCATAGAGGCTGTGGATACCCCATCCCTGGGAGTGTTCAAGGCCATGCTGGACGGGGCTCTGCGTAGCCTGGTCTAGAGGAAGGTGTCCCTGTCGTTGACAGGTTGGAGCAACATGATTTTTAATGTCCCTGGCAGCCCAAAGCATTCTGTGTTCCTGTGAAAACCCTTGCAGAGCTCTGCCCATCGCAGTGTCTGTCCCTGTGCAGACACTGGCTTTTAGCAGCATTTCCCTCTCCAAGCAGTGAGGAGCAAGGCAGGCAAACCCCCTCCTCCTGTATCCCCTCGAGAGCCAGAGTAGCTTAAGGGAGTTAGGTGTCCAGCACCCTCTGAAATGGGAGTTGCTGGGGGGAAAATCTTCAAAAGCATCTTAGCAGCTTAGGTTAAGTCCCTTTGACTCCCAGGGGAACTTAAGCTCTTAAGAAATGTAGGTGCTTCAGAGCATTTCCCCCTCTGTGCCTCGCTCCCCTGGGTGCCTGGCTCGGTCCCAGCTGCAGGGGCTGCACGGGGAAGCTGCTCCTTGCAAACACTTCTCAGTTTTATTATTTTTAATAATGCCCTCCAAGCCCCCGTGCTCGGTGCTTACAAGCTGCACACATGGCCTTGCTTAGAGCTGGAGATTAGGCAGCACACAAGAATGAATGTCTTACAGGAGCTCTTTTACTGTAAGAATTAATCTTATTCCTGAAATGTGACCGTATCTAGCACAAATCTGACCCCACTGGGGGCCATGGCTGCACTTAATTGCATTCTTTAGCAAGGATTGAGGTCTATTAGGTGGTTTGCTTGTGTTGCAGGGGATCCCGTGCCAGGGAATTTAGTGAGGGTTTGCAGGTCCGTGGGGCAGCACAGGAAAAGTGCCATTATGTTGGCTTGGCTGGTGCCAGGAGCTTGGCTGGGTGCTCAGAGCCGGGCAGAGCTGAGCAAACCTGCTCCAGAGAGAGCAAGGTAAGCTGTGCCTGAGGAGGGGAGGGGATGGGTGGCAGAGCCCTTGGGATTTGAGCCTTCATCAGAACAATTCCCACTGGGTTTCAGCCTCCCTGTGTGGCAGCTGGGCTCCAGCAGGGCGTTCTGCACCGGGGGCAGGAGCCGTGCAGGGGCTGAGTCTGTTCCTAGTCCCAGGGCCCTGCCGAGGAGGCAGAGCAAGCTCTGCCCCAGCCTCCTCATCCCTCCCCATCCTCGATGAGCCGGGTGGGTGCACATCCTGCTGTCCTGACAATCCCGTACCCAGGGGGGCAGCAGGGATGTACCTGCTCTGAAGGATGAGCTGCTGGATTGAAGCTGACATCTCCTAATATCTCTGCCAGCACTTTCTGTCTCCGTCAGGGGCTGGGGAAGCACATTAGCACCGGAGTGGAAGTGTCACCCTCTGGCATCTCCTCCTCTCATCTTGGAGCTGTTCTGGATCCCCTTTTCCAGACCTTCTCCTTCGGAGCCCATCACACGGCAGGAAAAGCCGTGCTGGGTGTGGGAGGCCTCCTCTCTCTGCAGGAGGCAGAACATTTCCCTGGCATTCAGCTCCATCCTGGGGGCACTTTGGGGACGTGCTGAGGGGAGCAGGGCAGGCTCTTGGCTGCTCTCAGCTGTGGGAGATCACTGGTGCTGTGTTTGGGGAGCACACGAGGCTCAAGGAGGTGTTTGGTGGCATTTCTGGCGCTGCTGGGGGTGGAGATACTGCTCTGATAAAGGAAAACAGGAGTTTCTGAAAGGGTGGCTGAGCCAGCGTGGTTTGTTGGGTTTTATTTTAATACAGGCACCTAAAATAGTTGGGTGCATTCTTTCTCTCTGCAACGCCAGCCTTGCTGGTGGGAACGGGGAGCTGAAGGAGGGAGAGGGGAGAGCCAGGGAGCTGCAGCACAGCTCCATTTGCTGTGCTGGCATGGGTGCCACATCCCCAGTTTAATTAACAGTTCCCATCACAGCTATTCACGGTGTTCCCACTCTCTGCTCGCCCTGACAGCAACAAAAGAAACCCCAACGTGTTGTTTTGTGCCCTGGAACCCTGCAAACCCCGAGCTGGGCTGGCTGGAGCCTCTCTGTGTTTCTCTAAGTGTGTCTAGAACAAACATTTGAAGAGATTTCCAGTGATAGGATTCAGGTTTTCTCTCTTTTTTGTTCCAGTATTTATGCTCGTTTTCCGTGAGCCGGCGCTGAAGCACGGTGGATCTGGGCTAGCACAGAGCACACAGCAGAGGCTTTGTAATCCTCAAAGTGCGAAGCTTCTCTCTGAAAAGTTGTTCTTTAGGGCTGAGTATGTATGGGGACTTCTTGTTTATCCTGGCTTTTCTTTTAATTCTGCACAGTTCAGCCTTGGAGAGGTAATGGGACAGAAAAAGATTAAAATGCCCCTTCACACTGCCTGTCCCGACGGTCTGCCACCCCGAGGTGTGTCAGAAAGCTTAAACAGCCTCACTATCCCCTTAGTCCTTTCAAAGCCTTTGATCATGGTACAATATCTCCTACCTGGCTTTCCTCCAAAAGGTGATAAACCCTGGGTTTGATTTCTAATTGGAGTAACGATAGCGGGAAGGAATCTGTCAGATCTGAGAGCATCCTTGCACAGCTCTGCTCCATTATCCGTGCTCGGAGTCTGGCTGGTGGCAAACCTCTGAGCTGCCGACCCCAGGAGGAGGTTGTGGCTGCAGCTTCCGCTCTATTTTCAGCCCTTCTGGGGCAAATCTCACCTGTGTGGCTGAGGGAAGCGTTTGCCAGTAGTGACACACAGGGCTGGGGTGGTGGCTGAGAGCACAGCTGCCTTAATGCCACTGCAGCTTTGCACAGGGATCAGGGTAAAGCTGTAAGCAGGGAGCTCCCTTTGGAGCCAGGAGTTGTCTCCATGGAAATGTGCTGGCAGGGTGAGGGGAGCGGGCTGGGCTGAGCTGGATCTCCCCTGCCACAGCCCTGCTGATCTGCTGCTCCTGTCCTGCTGCCACGTTCTGCCACGGCCAGGGCAGGACTGGTCAGGAGAAAATCTCCCTCACCTCCTGTGGAGGCTGCGTGTGCTTGATCCACCAGGATCAGCTGTGGCACCCCCTGCTCCAGGCATCCTCTCTTCCAGTTTTGTGTAGCACACTAACACAGTTCCTCTGGGTGGTGCAAGTGGGGAAACTGAGGCACTGAGCGGGGTAGAGGCTCTCAGGCATGCAAAGTAGCTGCTGCAAGCCCAGCCTTGCTGGAGCCTTTCCTGGGTGTGTTTCCTGTGCAGGAGGGGCTCTAGGACACCCCCGGGACACCTGGCTCAGGGTCAGGGCTGCTGTGTTGGGGGATCACTGACTGTCTGGGCAGGAGGATCCCTCCCCGAACCACATGGATCCTCAGCAGACAAAAGGGGACCCAGCAAAGGCATCTCCTGTCTCATCTGCTCTCTTGGGGGGATTTGTCTCCTTCCTTGCTGGGTTTTTAATGTGTGACATTTCAGCTTTGCTTCCTTGCCCTGTGCTTTTGTGGAAAAATGGCTCTTTCAGAGGGTCTTTGGGCCCTGTCGGGTCAGATCCCCTTACACCTCACTGCTGCTCGGCCAGCGCTGCCTCTCCTGTGCTGGGGAGGGAGGGAACCCGATGGGTTAAACGTCCAACATGGGCTGGGCCCTGCCTGTGGAGCTGGGCTCACCTCATGGAGCTGGGCTCACTGCATGGAGCTGGGCCCTGCCTATGGAGCTGGGCCCTGCCTATGGAGCTGGGCCCTGTTTATGGAGCTGGGCTCACCTCATGGAGCTGGGCCCTGCCTATGGAGCTGGGCCCTGCTTATGGAGCTGGGCCCTGCCTATGGAGCTGGGCCCTGCTTACGGAGCTGGGCTCACCTCATGGAGCTGGGCCCTGCCTATGGAGCTGGGCCCTGCCTATGGAGCTGGGCCCTGCTTACGGAGCTGGGCTCACCTCGTGGAGCTGGGCTCACCTTGTGGAGCTGGCCCATGGAGTCTGATGGCGCTCAGGGCCACCCCTGAGTGCCACCCTTGAAGGTGCCCGTGTCCCTGCAGGCACCGTGCGCTGCCGTGGCTGCTCAGCCCCTGCTCAGCCCCTGTCCTCAGAGCTGTCCCTTTGTGCCCCACAGGTGCTGACAAGGCTGGGGAGACGCTGCAGTTCCCGCTGAGCCGGAGCCTTCCCGGCTGGGGCCGAAGGCCTTTGCAGAGGATGAGGATCCTTCCCAGCCCTGGAATGTCTTCGCTGCTCTCCCTCGTGAACGTGCTCTCCGTGCTGCTGATGGACTGCCTTGCTGAGAGTGAGTGACTCTGCTGTGCCCCTGCTCCTTTCTTCACCCCTCTCCTTGCCATTGTTGGAGAAGTGCAGCTCAGTGGCTGATGGAGTGTTTCATTTCCACCATCCTGAACTCTCCACCAGCGCCTTCCCATTGTTCCCAGCCCCGCCTCGGAGGGACCCAGGGCAGCTGGGTCCTCGCAGCCCGCTTTGAGTTTCAGATTGCCCCCAAGGCTGCCAAAGAGCTGCAGAGAAGGGGGGAAGCTGCCTGACAGCTCTTGCCAGAGCCTTCCCCCACCTTCTCCCAACCCCACCTTCACCCAGCTCGCCCATGTTGTCCCCTCCTGCTCCTGCCTTTCAGGATCTGTCAGACACTGGTGACCGTTGTCAGGTTCCTTTCTGGGGCTGGACTCCAAACAGCATTTCAAGAAAGAGTATTATGTTTCTCCTTCCCCTGAGTGAACCAGTTCCAGTTCAACACAGTTTTTATCTTTGCTGCCTTTCAATTCCTGCTTTAAAAAATGAAAAGGGGAAGGGAAAAAAAAAAAGAAGTGAAAATCTTCAGCGACTTGACTGTAATGTTCCTTCGACATGAAGGCTGATCGCTTGGGATCAGTGGGGAATAGACTTTTCCAAGCTGATTGAATTATGAGGTTTTTTTTCCTCCCCAGCAAAGCTGCTTGAAGCTGGTGAGAGGGCTGCTCTGGTCAGCGTAGCCCTTGACAGCTTTTCACGTAATCACTTGGTTATCAGGGTTTATTACGACGGGGATTGAATGGATCCACGACCTTTTGCTGCTGGGAGATGTTTTTGGAAGGATGCTTTCTGTCCTCTCTGCAGCAGGCAAGCGGGGATGTGTTTGCCCTTGCCTCTCTCTGGGTTTTGCTAGGTTCATGCTTAATCCCTGTTTGCAGGGAGAAACACTCACGTGCAGGAAGATAATGTTGTATTTTATTCTTTTTTCGTTTCGTAAGCCTGGCAAGTGAGCTGGGCTCCGGGAGGTTCATGGTGGGGTGAAGTGTTGGCTGGGGGTCAGTCTGCACCTCAGGTGGTACCACTGGTGTCCAGAAACAGACCCACAGCTTCAGCCTGAGCTGTCTGGAGTGGCAGCAGCGCTGCAGAGAGTGGCAGGGAGCTCCCACGAGCCTTTTCCCAAGGGTTTACCCAGGGTCCTGCTTTGGTGTTGGAGCTGATGCTGTGCAGGGTCTTTATGAGCACCCAGAGTTGGTGGGTGCTGCTTTGTGGGCTCAGGGTGGCTTTGGTGGCTTGTGAAAGTGGGCACTGGGAATCTCCACTCCTGGCTCTTGCTGCAGTGGAGTCAGGAGTGGGGAATCAGCGGGAAATCTGGAGTCAGGGCTCCAGGGTCTTGTTCTTGCCACTGGTTTCCTGTAACAACGCCTGGCAAAATCAGTTTGCAAAGCAAACTGCAGCTCTGCAGGCGTGGATGGAGAGCTCAGGTGTTCTGCAGCTCTACAGCCTCTCTGTGTGAGGAGAGCCCAACTGATACCTGAGTGCCTGTGAAAACTGGGGTCCATTTGAATTCTGAGTGCACAGCGAGGCCTGTGTGCTCTGTGCTGAGAGGGACATGGCAGAATCAAGGCTCCTCCAAGCCCTGGCTGAGTGACCTCAGTTCTCTTGTGGTTTTCATTTTCCTGGGAAGGAGCAAACATCTTGTCTGTCCCTCATCTTTGGGGTGAGGTTTGCTCAGAGATTCCAGCAGAGCTGGGAGATCCCACGTGCTGTCTGACTGCTACAGAGCCCTTTTGGGGGAAATGTGACCAACACCTTTTGCTGCTGCTCAGACACAGACTGCACCAGTGGTGTGGCCTGAGCCCTGCTGAAATCTGTCCCTGCTCTGCAGGCACCTTGCTGCTTGCAGCCAAGTTTCTCTCTTCTGTATTTCTGCAGTGTCCTTGGATCCTGAACTGTGAGGATTTGTGCTTTTTCCCCTCTGGCTGCTCACAGATGTCCGTGCAGGAGCTTTGCAGGTTGCTGGGACGGGGCTGCTCTTACCTGCTTGCTGTGCAGATGTTGGGCCAGCTGTTGAGTCTGCTCTCGACCTGTGGAGCATGCAGCAGCTCCCTGCCCTGTGCCCCTGGGGGTGCTCCCTGGCTCCAGCTGTCTGAGTGGCTCTGGAGCTGTTGCTCTCAGCCTGGTGAGGACGAGTGGGCAGTGAGGGGATGGCTCCTGCCTTTGGAGGGGCTCCTGAATCCTGGGCGATCCCATTTCAGCCAGCGGCACCCGAGCTGGCCGTGCTGCTCCCCACTGAGCCCTGCAAACAGCAAACAGCTTTGTGTGTCACAGCTGTGAGCTGTGTGAGGAGCTGTCCCTGCTCTGACAATGTCCTCTCCATCAGATGGCCCCGGGCTCTGTCACATTCCCCTAATCCCTTGGCCAGCTTCCATTTGGCCACGGCGCTGACCCCGTTTCCTGCCCTGGTTCACCCAGGCCCTGCAGCCCCCCGGGCACAGGCTGCTGGTGCCCCTCCTGCCACGGGAAGCCCACGCTGGGGATGGGAAACCCCTGGGATTGTGGATTTGGAGGGCATCACCTCCCAGCTTGGCAGGGAGCAGATCCCAGTGCAGCAGAGCTGGGCTGAGCTGGGACTTGCCTCCTCTCCCAGTGCAGCTCTGGAGGAGCTGTGGCCTCTGCAATCAAAGGACCATTAAAATACTTCCCTTGTTTCCGAGGCTAATTGATCTCAGTCAGTGATTTAAATCTTTCTGTGGCAGGAGCATTCTATTTAAAGGAAACTGCCATTTAAATTAAAAATCCAAAGCACCACACCACTTTCTGCCCGCTGTTCCTCCTTGGGAAGCTGAAGAGAACAATAATTGAAAGGTGTGACACAGACATGCTCTTTCTCTTTTTTCTTTGGTTGAATTGGACATTTTCTTTGTTTCTTCCATATGGTCAAAGGCAGCCACGGAACTGGAAATTACTGATTCCATGATTATTTGCAGTGGTGTCATTAAATGGGAAGTATTATCCTTTCCTGAAGAGTTCTGCTGTTTGTGTGAGTACCATGAATTGGCATGGCTGCAGGAAGTTAGGGGAGGCCTCCCCAGGAGCTGCACAGCCAAATGTGCCCCTTGGAGCTGAGAGGAACCAGGCAGCAGAGACAGATGAGGCCTGGAGATGAGTCTGGGGGGAGGAATAGCTCCCAAATTGCTGATGGACCCGGGCACAGCACCAAGCCTTGCTGTTCCCTGTTCACACAGCCTGAACCATAAAGCCTCCATGGTGGGCACCCTAAAACCTCTGATTCTGCTGCTCCTGCCCAGCTGTGCAGGGCACAGCTGCTTTTGGCCCAGGGCAGTGGTCAGGTCCCTCTGCCACCCGAAGGAACCACGTGCCCCCTCCAAGTGCTCCTCAGTTGCACATAAAAAGCCATTTACTGCATGGAAATGTGGCCATTTTTCTGACTGGAATCAGCACGCTCGCTGTTTTCAAGTGGATTTTTCTCATTGATTAAACCTTTGTGTTTTACAATAGCACTTTGCTAATTGGCACTTTGCATACACAGAAGGCTGGTGCGTGGCTCTCTCCACCCCAGCAAAGATTTAAGGGCAGGGAACATTACTTATTACTTACATTTCCTTCCTTTTATAAATCACCCTATAGAAGCCTTACTAGCACACTCTGAAGTATTACCATAAATAATTAAATCTAAATTGCAATTGACAAAATAAAAGAATAAAGCCCCTTTTATGATGCATTACCCTGGCTTTCTTCCCTTTTAATTGCCCTTGCTCCATCATTAATTTGCAGAACACAGTAATTCATGGGAGGTGCATGTGAGGGGGGCTCTGTGAGCATCCCCGGGGCCAGCAGAGGCAGCAGCCAGGTTTGCACCACGTGAGACTCCGAGATGATGGAAAAGCTGTGCTGGGATGGCAGTGGGGCTGCTCCAGCTCCGTGTTCAGGCTGTGTTTGGGGAGCTGCTCCCTGTTAAAGGCGTGTGGCGTGGAAGGGGTGTGCTCTGTGCCAGCAGGGGCAGGAGCTGGTGGCTGGCAGCACGGCTTGGCTCGCTGGGATCCAGATCCCACCACTTCCAGGTGTATCTGCCTCCTGTCCTGAGCAGCCCCTCCCAGCAGGATTAGCCCCTGCTGCACAGCTCACAGCTTTTGGCTCTGCAGCCCAGGCTTGGATCTGCTGCTGGCCAAGACAGCAGCTGTCAGTGAGATGGGAGCAAAAACCAAGGAGGCTCCATCTTAGGATTGATGGCCACGTAAAGCTGACATCAGTGGGAAGGGAATCTCTGCGTGGTGGGGGAAGCTGCTCCAGTTGGAAGTGCTGGAGATGGATCCAGGACAGCCCAGCAGTGCTGCCCCAAGGGAGGGAAGGTGTCCCAGTGTGGTGAGGCTGAGCTGTCCCACAGGCACAGACCCTGATTGTGGACCCCCAAAAGGACAGGGAACCTGCAGGGGCTGAGGAGCCAGGGAGATGCTGCAGAAAGGCTTTTCCCCCTTGGGGGTGGGCTGGAGGGCGAGCAGAATTCACAGATTTCAAGTGGGAGCATGGAGGAGGTTTTGTGGTCGGTTGAGTGGAGTCTGAGAGAGGGGACAGCAGCGGAATCCTGAAAAGGTGGAGATCACTGCTTCCCTGCCCAGATCCACCTGCTGCTCCTGTTCCACGTGCACCAGTTGCCTTTGTAGGCAGGGGACACCTCCCTGTCCTTGTTGCTGCACTGCCCTTCCCATCACTGCCTTCTCCATGTGCCAGCTGTGATCTTGCTCAGGGTTCTGGACTGGTTGTTGTCTCACTCAAGGACACTGAATTAAGCTTCTAAGTCACCTTGTTTAAGTGCCTGATTAAATTAAACCTTGCCTGACTGGATCAAGTGATGTATCTTTTTTTTTTTTTTAAGATAACTCAAATTGGAAAGTTTGTGTCTTCGGTAGGACCCAGAGAGGAAATAAATCATGTGTTGAAAGAGCTTCCTTGGGGGCAGGGGGGGCTGTCCCTTCCCAGGTCTCAGCTGTGCCCCACGCTGGGAATGCTCGTTAGGTTAATCTCTGCTGAGGAGCACCTGGGGACAGCAGCAGCCACGGTGTTTGAGACCCAGCCATGGGTGTCTCCTGGTGAGGGATCTTTTCCCAGCCAGAGGCTCTTTCTGCTCAGCTTCATTAGATGGTTAAGTTAGGGGAAAAGAGCATCTGTTTGTTGTGTAAACAAGTGGCTTGTGTGAAAATGTCACCCGCAGAGGATTGGGATGGAGGAAATGTCTGTCTTCATACCTGCATGCCAAAACTGGGTCTGTTCCTCTGTGTCAGGCTTTGCCAAGAAGCCGAGAGTTCTTTCTTCATGACTCTTCCCCTCGGTTGTCCCTTGCACACCAGCACTTCTTGCACTTGCTGCCAGGAAGGACAGGATCCTTCTGGAGCCTCTCCCAGGCCCTGGCTCACGTTGGCTTTTCCTCTGCCTGGCAGGGTCTCCGTGCTTGTGTCTTTTCAAGACCAACTCGGTACGAATCTCCTGGGTCACTACAGGGAATCCGTGAGGGATTCCTCCCTTTTGCGGCCTGGCAAGCCCAATATTATTCTTAGAAGGCAGGCGGTGTGTTTCAAGGACGCCCGACCAGAGGAATGTCATTCCTCCATGCGTGGGATGGAATCTGGGCTCGAGCTGGCCTGTGAGACACAATCTCCCAAGAACAGTTTTATTTACTCTGTGCCACTCTTCCCCTCCAGTCAAGGATGTTCTCTTGCAACATAATTGGTCCCAGTTCCCACCTTAGAAAGCTGTGATGTTCTGTGCACTGCAGCTGCCTTTAATTTTTTGGGGATTGTTAAAGTTCATGGAAACAGTCACGTTTTCCACCATCTGCTGTGTGCAAGGAGGTAACCAGGGCACGGGCTGCAGGCCAGGGAGTCGGGAGCATCCTCACTCTGTGACTGCACCTTCCCACCCTCCTCTTCCTTGCCTCCACTGGCTTTTTTGAGCAAGGGCTTCTCTTGCTGTGGTGCCCAGTCTGATGAGCCCCAGCCCTAGTTTGGTCCAGCAGCCTGGGCTCTCCTCCTGCAGCCCCTGAGCAGCGTGTGTGGGGTTTGGCAGCAGAGCCCAGGGACAGAGAGCTGAGGGATGTGGCAGCGACCGCGGCTCGCCCCGACCCCAGGAGAGAGCAGCAGAAATATATTTTGGATGTCTGCTGCTTTGACTTTGAAAGGGGATATTGGGATGAATGATTTAAGGCGTTGACAGGAGGGACTCTGGGCTGACCTGTTTTCACAGAAAGGCTGCACAGAGAGCCCTGAGCGTGTCCCATCCTGGTGGATGCAGACATGAAACGTTCCGCGCGAGCGCGGTGGAAACGGGCGCTGCTCGTTTCATCTGCCGCGCACGGAGTCATTTCTGTTTCCTTTTGAGGCCGAGAGGAAAAGCAAAGCTTTAAAGAAGAAAAAAATAAATAAATAGAAGGAGCTGCAACTGGTTTAGCATTCTACAAAGTTTCTCCGAGTCCTCCAAATCTTTAATTGACTCAGGAGCATAAAATTGAGAAGGGGAGAGAGTGAGAGAGCGTGCGAGTGGCGCGAGTGATTTGAATAATTTATTGTCCTTTGAAGTTGCAAGAGAAATTTCAGCTGCCTTGGGGAGTAATTTCTCCCCATTCTGAAAGGGTTTCTCCTTATTTTAAACTCATTCAGAGGATGATAGTTTTGCATTTTCTGCATAATTAATGAGCATAGCTCCCCCCACTCTCACACAACCTCTAAAGAGTGGTGGGGTGATGAAACTTGGTGGTTTTTTTAATTAATAAAGTCAAATTAATTTGACTGTGTCTTCATCCTCCCTCACCTCTGTTGGAATCCATGGATTTATTTATAAATTAGTCTGAGCGTGCTGCTAGGAATGCCAACAGATCTTACAAATCTTTAGCCTGGACTTTGATTTGTTTGGATGAATTTCTGAAAAGATGGTGTAAGGTTTTTTCCAGTTCAGCTCTTAAAGATCACCTTGAGACTGGCTCCAGTGATCTCCCAGGCAGCCAGGAAGATCCTCCAGCTCTCATTTCCCTTTATCTGTCTGCTTGGGGAGGATCTGCTTGCTTTTGAGGGCTTTTGTGGGTTTTTTGCTGTATGAGTGCTATGATACACCCCTTTTCTTCCAGGATCTGCTAATTGTGATTAATTCCAGTAGCTGCCACTTGAGGCAATGAAAGGGAGAGGGATCTTCTTCTGGTGCCTGGAAGGGCTGCAGGACAGCCTCCTGGTAAGAAACCATCCCTTGACAGGTGTCAAACATGAACAGGAGCTGTCCTACTCCAGAAAAGCTCACCCTCCTCAATTGCTGTCTTTGACAAAAGAATTGAAGGCGTCGCTGCTGCTTTTCCATGTTTCCATGTCTCATTCACATCTTGCTCTGTTCTTCTGGCTCACTGGGTCTCTGGTGTCCCAAAGCTGAATTCATCACATTCCCACTGCTGTCAGTTCTCAGCACTGCTGTTGAAGTCTCTTTTTTTTTGGATTCTTTTGTGTTGATGTTCCCACTACAAATCTGAATGGTGAGTAGTGTGGTTCAGAGACAGAAATTGTAACGACTCGTGTGGTAAGAGTCGAAGTTCACCACTGTTGGAGGTTGTGCTCATGAATTAGTCATGGCTTTATTAGGTCTGGCTTTCTCATTTTTGAGATCTCCTGTCCCAAGCTCCTCGACATCCCAGTTTCAATAAGCAGTGCAGGCTCAGAATAGACTGTTTAGACCCAGGTGTTTCAAGCTTGTATATCCAGAATTTCCTTTTGTTCCATGGAAAATATGGGCTTAAGTCTCTCACCAGAGGTTGGATAGGAATGGTGTCATAATCTTTTGAAAACACCCGAGTTCTGGGCTCTAGGAATTGCACCTTGCCCTGTTTCTGTAGACTCCTTCTCTTGCCTGAAGGAAAGGAGCAGTAAGTGGAAGTAATACAGCTTTTATTTACAGAGTAAGAGAGCAGAGCTTTATCAGACATATTTTATTTGCCTGGTGTGCCTTTCATCCCCAGAAGATCCCCACGTGCCCGTGTGAGGTGCCCGGTCTTGGCTGGGGTCACCCTGTGGTGCCTGCAGCCCTGCTGAGCTGGAGGTGCAAGGCAGGATTCCCTGGGTGTTTGCAGGATTTCCTGGGTGTTTGCAGGATTTCCCTGGGTGTTTGCAGGATTCCCTGGGTGTTTTCAGGCTCAGAGCTCTGTGTGCTCTCCCTGACCAGGGCGTGGAGCTGATCTCCCAGACCTCATCCGTGGGCTCTGTCCTCGGCAGGACCACGAGCTGCAGGAGCCGTAGCAGTTTGTTTTCCCCTTGCTGCTGACTCTGCTGTCACTTTGCAGTGGCACAGGACCACGGCTGGGCTGGATTGAGATGGCATTGCCCCCTGGCAGCTGCATCTGGGCTCGTTAAGCTTTTGCTTCTTGCAGATTGTCCCACAGGAAATGTTTTTCCATGTTCTGGTATCCCCTGTGGACTCTGGTTCTTCAGTGACTCAAACAGAGCAGTGGAGGTTGAGCAAAGAGCCAAACCCTTTTTAGCTGGGTCTTTTCTAGGTGGGTGGTGAATCAGGCTGCCCCAGGATGCCAATATCAATGACATGGCTGGAGGAGAAGCTGTCTCAGCGATATGGCAAGGGCAGGCAGAGCTCCCTGCCTCAAGCTTCTGCTTGCTAACAACCTGGGATTGCTGTCATTGATGGACAAGGGGCCCTCATTAAGCTGCCAGGACAGCTCCTTGGGTCTCTGGCTCTGCTCTGGGTTGTTAAGCCTTGTTATGGGATGTGTGGACAGATCTGGGGTGAGATGCTGCTCCAGCTGATGGAAAGCACCCGCGTACCCCCGGGGTCCTGGCTGGCCATGCTCCTGTGCCTGCTGGAGCTTCCTGATCAAGGGAAATTTAGGTTGGACATTGGGAAAAAGTTTTCTACAGAAGGAGTGACAAAGTTCTGGAATGGCTGCCTGGGGAGGTGGTGGAGTCACCACCCCTGGGTGTGTTTAACAAAGCCTGGATGTGGCACTGGGTGCCAGGGCTCAGGTGAGGTGCTGGGGCTGGGGTGGACTCCATGATCTTTAGGGTCTCTTCCAGCCCAGTGATTCTGGGAATTCTGTGGATCCCAGGCTGCCATCCTCCATTGCAGCAGTGCTCCTCTCCTGCAGCTCCTGTAGTGCCAGCAGGGGAAGGAGGATCCTGGCCAGAGGCCCACTTGCATTCCCACCCAGTTACTCCTTGGCCCTCGGGTTGGTGGGTGCCAGGAGAGGGTGGAAGCAGAGATCAGCAGCTGGGGCACCTGCCTGCTCCCAGTGGGATGGGAGGTGGGGAAACTGAGGCAGGGGAGGAGGAGCTTTGTGGAATGGCCACGCAACTCCCTGTCCTGTCCCATCCAGCTGTTTGCATCCCTGTGTGTGTCACTCCACGTGCCCTGAGCATCAATCACGGCTGGAGGAATGTTCTCCCGGGCTGTAGCAAGGTGCCAGTCACTGGAGCTGGGACTCCTCCCAGCCATGGGGAGAGGTGGATCCTTTCCATGCACAGGGATGTGCGGTGGGAGCCTGGGGGAGTCCTGTCAGAACGGGATGACTTCATCCCAGCTGCTGCTGCCATGTGATAAGGAACAGCCCCGTCCCTGAAAACCAGCAGTTTAAACAGACCAGGGGGAAGGATTATGCTTCCCCTCCAGCAGGCAGGATAACGTGGTTTTTCTCACCTTGGATGTCAGAAGTAGGAACAGATTTTTGGTAGCCTCAGTCTCCTCCTGCCTCAGTGCTGCAGGCTCATCCCTCCCTTCCAAAGGGTCTGGATCCCAGTGCCCTGCAGGCAGGAGCTTGAAGCTGTGTGGATGTGCCAGATCCCCAAATCACCCTCCTCATGTGAGAGCAGCCTGGCATGTGCTGCCTCAGGGCAGCCACAGGGAGAAGGGGGAGCTGGCACAGGGGCTGGGGCTGTTGGACTTGTGTAGCAAAGGTGTACTAAGGGACTTCTTCATCTTCCTCACCATTTTCTGTATGTGTTAACTCCTGTGCCATCCTTCACTGCTGTCCTTCCTCCTCTGGGGCCTTGCAGGAAAGGAGAGGGGGTAATCCTCCAAGTGACATTCCCCCTGCCCACAGGGGAGCAGGCTGCATCCTGTGGTAACCCAGCTTTTCCGAGGCAGGTAAGGGCTTTGGTGGCTCAGCAGCAGGGGAATAGCCAGGTGGAAGCATTTCACTTCTAAAAAAACATCCTCAATCTTTTTTTACCCTCCTCTGCCCAACCTTGCCAGTGCCATCTCCCTGAAGGGAGCCAAGAGCTGCTGACAGTAAGAGGAAGTCTCCATCTGAAGCCTATAATTATCCTGTCTGCCTTCCCAGAAAAGGCCAGTTGGGGAGCGAGCGTGCTCCTGTTCCCGGGGCCAGCCCTGCCTTCCCCTGCCTCCCCAATTACTGCTTAATGGACTTTTTATGATGATAAGACGACTGGGCTGGGGAGAAGTTATTGACGGGGAAATGGAATATAATTCACTCGCTGTTTGTTTGTTCTGTCAGAAAACCCTCATTTTAATTTTATTTGGGAGCCACTGAGACACAGCCCTCAGAAGGAAAAAGTGCAAAACCTGTCAGTAAAACCCTGGATTTCATGAGGTCTGGAGTGTCTGCAGGACCTCTCCAAGGAGTGTCCTCAATCCTGTGGAGTATTTCCACAAAGACTCCTCCCCAGTCCTTCTCCCAGTTTGCAGCTTTCCCACTTGTCCTGAAGGAAAATGTGAATTGTGGAGCTCTGTTCCTTGTCCCTGTCTGCAGCTCCCCCGCTCCCCAACGCCGCTGTGTGGAGCACAGACCCATTCCAAACAGCACATCCCTGCTCCCCACTCTCCATCTGTCTCAAATTTGGCTGCTCTCTCCTGTTTTCATCTGCTCTGTGGTTTGTCTCCTCCATCTCATCTTCGCTTCCTTGCTCTGGCTCTGAGCACCTCCCTCCTCTCCAGCTTGCTCCAATTCTCTTGCACAGAATCGTGGAGGGGCCCACGAGGATCATCCAAGTCCCAAGAATCCCACTCTGTGCCATTTTCCCTGCTGATGTCTTCTCATTCCCACTGGTTCTGCCATCCTTGTGCTCCCCATTTCACCTCCCTGTCCCCTGGGGTGACAGAGCTGCTCCTCTGGCTGTCCCCCGTGCTCCAGTTCAGGGCGTGGAGCTCCATGGACAGGCAGACCACAGCGGCAGCCGTGTGTAAAAATGCTCCCTGAAGCAGCAGACAAGCTCTGGGACAATCCCTGGGACAAACCCTGGGATAAACCCTGGGACAAACCCTTGGACAAACCCTGGGACAATCCCTTGGACAAACCCTGGGACAATCCCTGGGACAAACCCTGGGAGCATGGCTGGACCCCAGCCTCTTCCTGGACAGGAGTTCAAAGCACAGCTGCCCAGGGCTGAGGCTGTGGAGCACCTTGGGCTCGTTCTCCATCTGGGAGCCCACCAGCAGGTGTGGAAAAGGGAGATGGAGTTCCACTAGAACAGCAGAAAGCTCCAGCCCAGAAGTCAAAGGGAAGAGGGAGGAGGAAGAGGAGGAGAAGGGGGGTTTATTCCTGTGCACGGCAGTGGGAAGGCCATCAAATTTGCTCCAAGTTGCTCTGGAAGTTAGCAGGAGGTGAGAAATAACAGGGAGAGATGTCTCATTGCAGCTGACATGGCTTGGTTATTGGGAAATTCCAGAAGAATTTCAATTTTTGTCTTCTACCCCCAAGAAGCACCTCTTGGGGAAGGTCTCTGAGTTCTCTCGGTGAGGTTTCTGTGGTTGTTTTGTTTTCCTCTCAGTCTTCCAAGGCTGCAGCTGTGCTGGGTGCCACCTGGGGTGCTGAGTGTCGAGCAGGTCTGTTCCCAGCCCCGAGCTGCGTGTGGTGTCTGGAGCGGGACAGACAGGCAGGTGTGAGAGATGAGGGCTGTCACCTCCCCGCCACGTGTGGCTGTGGGAAGGGCGAGCCCAAGGTCAGCCTGGCTTGCTCCAGAGCCAGAATCCCAACTATGGGAATGAGCTGGAGCCCGGAACAGCTCGCAGGCTTGTGCAACTAAAAGCAAAATAGCATTACCCGCGAGTGGCTTCGTGGTCTCATCTTCTACCTCTGCTCTCAAAGGTGGAGCTGCACGTCTGTCTCTGTGTGTGTGCACAAAATGGTGAATTTCCTTCTGCTGAATGCTTTTGGGTGAGGATAGAGGTTGTCTCTGCCTCTCCTGCAGCATGGGGCACGCTCCCAGGTGTGCAGCTCCATGGGGAATGTGGGGCTGAGCCCCCCGGGGCTGTTTGTTGGGGATGGAATGGGAAGGATGAGCAGGAGGAGGCTGTGCTGTGTGCAGGGAGCCCACCAGGCAGCAGGAAAATGGCCTTCCTGCCGTGCCCTTGCTGCAGCTTCAGCTCTGGGGCACTCTGGGGCCAGGGCAGAGCCTGCCCCGTCCCTGTGGGATGATGAGGGTTAGTCACGGGCCAGGAGGAGCTGCAGCTCTGCGTGGGTCGGCAGGACGGGCGCGTGGGCTTCCACAGAGCTGCCAGCAGGCACCGGGGCTCCAAGAATGGGAAAAAAAACCCTCTGAAAGACGTGTTTTGTGCCTGCCCTTCTTTTGTCTCCGTGGATTGCTGCTGCTGTGGGCGAGGGGCCCTTTCAGGCAGGCTCCTGCTGCTCTGAGCTGAGGCCAGCTGGAAAACAAGGGGGTTTGCCTTCGTGGGCAGCCCATTGTGGAGGTGCTCTCCTGGGGGTGGCAGGAGCAGGGGCACGTGAAGCACACAGGTGAGGTTTGTCATCTGCAGCCAGCCCCAGGTCCCTGCTGTGGGGCTGGCGACGAGGGCAGGGAGCTGGATTGGGGGTCAGGGGGATGCAGAGGCGCCTCTGCAGCCCCCTCAGGAGAGCCTGGGGGACAGAGGGACAGTGCCACACACACTGGGGCAAAGACACTGACCATCCTGCAGCCTGTTCTGTGACACCTGTGGGGCCAGGAGGAGAGTGGCAGGGGATATGTCCCCATCTGTGAGGCGAGTGGCAGGGGACATGGGCCCAAATCTGTGGGAGCAGCTTTCTGCTTTGGACTGCCCCAAAGCTCAGGTGGAGCTCAGGAGGGAGCAGCAGTTCTGGGGTGCTGTGGAGAAAGCTGCTCCTGCCCCGGGGTGTGTCAGGGAGCCTCAGTTCCTGCCCAGGCTCTCTCCATAACCCTGCCACGGTGCCACAGGAGAGCAGCCAGCTCCGTGCAGGCGTGGGGAGGGCAGGGCAGGGACGTGGTGCCCACCCAAAACTGGCTCTTCCTTCTTCTCCCCCTGCTGCCGTCAGCTGTCAGCTCAGATATGTGAAGCTCCTTTGTTCTCCTGCCTCTGTCCCAGCCCTCAAAGCACCTCTGGGTTCTCCATGCCTTTCTCTCCCTGTCTCTGGTGTTTGATGTCTCAGACAGGCATATGGTGGCCGGGCTGTCTCCCTCGCTGCTCGTCCATCACCCCCATTCAGCGTGGCAGCCCTTCCTGAGGGACACTGGCTGTGAGGGCTGAGCTGTCCCCTCCTCTGCCCGCTGCCACATCTCTCCAGCTGCCCTGCTGCCAAGCTCTCAGCCTGTTGTGTCATCCCTGTATCCTTCCAGGGAGGTGTTGGGTGGTTTTTACACGACTGTGCTCGAATGGCTTTGCCTGCTTGGGTGTCACAGGGGAGAGGAGGCAGCAGCATCTTTGTGTTTGGTGAGGAGCTGCCTGGCTGTGCAGCCCTCACCCGTGGGCTGGGGGAGGAGGAGGTTTGGTTCCTTGAGTCCTTTGTAGGCAGCTGGGAATTGCAGGGGCTCGGGAAAAGCCCCAAGCACAGACAGCTCAGCTCCCCACCCTGAGGCAGCTCAGGACCCCAGAAAGGGAGGCTGGGCCATGGCTCCAAATCCAGGGGGTTTTGGAGCACCATCCCGTTCTTCAGGACGGAAATAGAACCTTGTTTTTCTCCTCGTCTCAGCTCTCATCATGCAGCCCGCTCCCATTTAAATGTATACGTGACATTAAGGTTTATTAGGGGCTTTTATTTTAGGAAATGAACTTGCATCAATAAAGTGTTCTTAAAAGCCCTGGATGTTTTTAGCTGTACCTTCAGAATTGACTGGTGCAAACCGTTCAGCTATCGAGCGGAGGTGAGGGCAGGAAGGAAGTCAGGGGCAGAGTGAGCATTTATATCTTAGCCTGCAGCAAAGTTTGGGTTTTACCTTTCTCAGATGGAAGACAGATCCCCCAGTGCCAGTTCCTCCAGTGGGACTTGCTCGATAACCTTTAGCTGTAACATTGCAAAGAAGACTCTGACCTCTAAATATAGATTTGGATATTTATAAATGCAGTGCTTTGTACACACGGCGTTCGCTGCGACGTAAACAGCTCCAGCAAATTGTATTTACCTCCAGCATGGAAACAAATGCTTGATTGCATCACATGAGCTTGCTCGGTGCCTTTTATTTAGATACTGCTGGCCACGCCAGGCAGGGAAGGGGAGAAGGCCTCCTTTTGTCTTTTGACCCCTAAAAGACCCTGGAGGCTTCTCCCCGGCTCCCATTTGCCCCCTGTCGAGCCCCGGGGGAGGCTGTTTGCATCTTGTCATCAATTCTGTAGCCCCCCGAGTATGAAGGGAGAGACACTCACATTGCAGAGTCACGTGCTCTGCTTTTCTCGGGAAAACAGACGGCAACTTTATGATCTGAGTGATTTTATTTGAAGACAGCTGTGGCCTTGTGATTTAAATATTTCAATAAATTTTAAACTAACTAGATGGGAGGCAGCCGCTCAAGGAAAGCAGGTTAGAGCACGGAAGGAGGATTCCCAGAGGGTGGGGGCAATGTGGGCTCTGCACAAACGCTGCTGGCCTTGGCTTCCCCTCGTGAGCAGCCCCTTGGCCCCTCAGAGAGCCCACCCCAGCCTCTGCCACCCTTGCAGAGGTGCTCTGAAGGCAGTGGGACATGGTTGGAACCAGGGAGGGGCTGAGACAGAGATGCTCTGGGCTCAGGTGCTGTTCTTCGGGCCTGGGCTGGCTCAAGCACAGCCGGAGTGTACATTGAGGCACTGCTGCACTGCTGCTGGCTCTGGGAGGAGGTTGGAGGGGACCGTGGCTCCCTCCTGGAGCAGCAGGAATTCCATGTCTTTCCTGGGAGTCTGGTGCTGAGCAGAGGGGAAGGGGAGCTGCAGGAGCAGGAGGGCTCTGCTCCTGGGTCTGACCTGGGTGGTTCTGACCTGGTCACAGCTCTGGGCTCTGGGCTGTGTCCCATCAGATTTTCTGAGGGTCACTGTGTAAACGTACCTGTGACTTGCAGGTGAAAGCAGAGGTGCCACAACCAAGGGCATTCCACATCCGAAAGCCACTGGAATCAGCCTCTTTCACACCACTGTGCTCAGGATCAGTGTGCCAGCTCCTGCTCCACCTATTTCATGGTCCTTCTCCCACCTTCTCCCCTTCCCTGGCTGTGTTCCTGTAAATCTCTCCTGTTCCTTGGTGTTTTGGTCATCTCCAAGGAGCTGGGAAGTGCAGTTCACTGTTTCTAAGGGTTGTTTTCAGCTCTACCAGCTTTTGGTGATGTTCATTAGATGGCTTTTGCAAGGGCAATTTCCCCTGTACAAAACAATTTAAAAGTCCACTTTTCAGGAGTAAAAGAGGTTTTGCAACACTGAAATCTCTTTGTAGGATCAGGCCCTTAATCATTTTCTGCTGGAGCTACTTCATATGTAGAGTGGAGGTAAAGGCTGCTCTGAAAAAGGCCAAGAGGTTTAATTTCAACTGGATCATTAAGAATAGCAGCAACACCACTGCTATTAATTACAAACCGTGTTTATTAGAGTTTGTCTTTGCGACTGCCACTGATGATGTTTCCTTTTTGTCCTCAAGGTCCCCCTGTGTTCATTAAAAAGCCCGTGGACCAAATTGGTGTGTCAGGAGGGGTGGCCTCCTTCGTGTGCCAAGCCACTGGAGACCCAAAGCCAAGGGTCACCTGGAACAAGAAAGGGAAGAAAGTGAACTCTCAGAGGTTTGAGGTAAGAGATGTCCCTGAAATCTGGTGTCTCGGGGAAGAGAGGCTGACACAAAGCAGCCCCTGCTCCTCTTCGCCTCCCTCAGACCTGATAATAAAGGGAAATTTGGAAGGGGAGGAGTTTTAGCAGCAGGAGGAGAGAAATGCAAGCTCTTGGCCATGTCAACAGCTGGGTTTGTTCCAAAGCAGGAGAGAACTTGGCTCAATTATGTTATTGAAGATTTTTTTTTATTTTGTTGGGTTTTTCCTCTTCCTGGGATATAATACAACTTCCTGCTTTCCTAAGAAACCCCAACTAAGCTGGAGGTACTTCAGCTCTGTAAATTACCTTTCATACCCATCTGTGGCTCAGCATTCTAATCCTGGGACAGTCTGGAGTAAACACTGCAGTTGTTGGCAACCAGACCCAAGCAATTGGCATTGTTTAGATAGAAATGAGAGCAGAGCAGCAAGGACTGGAGGTCATCCTGTGGAATTTGCTGTGGGACTCAGCCCTGCCAGGCAGCTGCGTGCTCAGAGGAGCTTTGTGGTGTCAGCTGCCCCTGCAGATGGAGGAACAAGGCAGGGGTCCATTTTTATTTTGTTTTCCTTTGGTCTGTTTGGTCCTCTGAACACCCACCCCGCACCCCATCACCGTGGCTTGTTCTTTCAGAGCCTTTGAGATGCACCCTGGGGGTTTGGTGGGTCAGTGGTCGCTGGCAGGGTCTGGCCGTGGCAGCTGTGTCACCTGGAGCTGGCTGGAGAGCCAGGCTGGCCGTGGTGGGGCCGTGGGGGGCTGAGGGGCAGCTGCAGGCTTTGCCGTGGGTGTGCGTGTCTGGTGTCTCCTCAGAAGCAGCAAGGCCAGGACCCTGACCCTGTGTGTGTCTCTCTGCCCCCCAGACCATTGAATTTGATGAAAGTGCAGGTGCTGTTCTGAGGATCCAGCCCCTGAGGACCCCCCGGGACGAGAACATTTACGAGTGTGTGGCTCAGAACCCTCATGGGGAGGTCACTGTCCACGCCAAGCTCACCGTCCTCCGAGGTAAGGAACCTGGCCCAGCTGGCTGGGAAGGCTCTCAAAACTCCATGGCTGAGGTACAAAACCCTCCTGGGTTTGGTTGGGTTTGGTTGGGTTTGTTCTGACCCATCAGGTGAGTGCACAGAGCCAGACAGTGTTTGCTGTTCTTACCCCAGAGAGGCATAAAAGTGCTGTGTAAGGAACAGAGCTGAGCCTCACTTCAGGAGGTTTGACTGATGATGTGCTGGGGTTCCTTCCAACCTCAATTATCCTGTGACTCTGATGATCTTCCTCCCCTCCAAAAATTCCTTCCCCAGATTTAGGAGCAGCCCCAGGAGCTCCCCGTTACACACACAGAAATGTAGCTGCAGGAGAACCCTCCCTGAGGAATCACTTCATGGGCTGGGGTTAAGGTATTCTGGATCTGCATGGGCTTTCACACATTTGGTGGCAGGGCAGTACAAACGTTTTTCCTTGTGCAGGATGCCTGTTGTGCCTTTCTGGGCTTCTCCCCTCTTCCCAGAGGTCCTTGGCTCTGTGCACTCTCCAAGAGAACAATTCCATTCTCCATTTTGTTCTGGTTCTTTTTCCCACTTGTCCCCGTTACAGAGGATGTTTACATGGATGCCTCCCTCATGTCATCTGCTTGAAATATGCTCCCTGAACTGGATGTGGGGGAGGGAGCAATCTGCTGTTGCTCTGGATGCCTCTGGATGTTTGCTGTTATTGCCCTGGAGATCCCTGAGATCACCGTGGGAAGTGCTGGGTGCTAAAATTGACCCATTTCAGGGTTTGGAGCACCCATCAGTGATGTTCTCTGCTCAAAGCACAGGGCAGTGCAGGTGATCCTGGTGGGAATGGGGTGGTGGATAACTGCCTGAGAGCCCCCAAGGGGAATTTAGCTTGGCTGTGGATGAAGCCACGGGTGTTTGAGTAGCAGCAGCAGTAAAAGCCCTTCTCTCTGCAGTGAACGAAACTAAGAACAATTCCAGGAGCTCCAGGCAGGAGCCCCACAGGGCCAAGGGGTAGCTCTGCCTATGGGCCAGTTGTTTTTCCTTCAGCAATTCCAGCGTTCCCTCCAGGAGCAGCTCAGATCCTTCTGGATATTTATGTTTGAACCGGCAGCGAGCACGTCCTTCGCAGTGCGCAGCAAAATTGGTGTGGGACTCCCCAGAGTGCAGCAGGGAATTCACACCAGACACGAGGGGCACAAGGCAGAGCCCCCAGGCTCCCTCTCCAGCTGGGAATATCCCTGCCTGGGCTCTGTGCTGTCAGGATTTTGGCTGCCTGGCAGCGTGGGGGCCCGTGGTCCAGTCATGCCTGACAGATTTGTGTAGGTGACTTAGAAGTGTGTGCAGCTCCTGTGCCTGGCGTGGCATTTAACCTTCTGTTGGAGGAAGGTGGTGGGATGGAGCTGTCAGGAGCTTGGAACGGTGCAGTGTGACAGGAGTGTGTCTAACTGTGGTTATCCCAGAGGGTGGGAGCCTCCTTCTTCACACTTATTCCATGAATTCCTTTGGAGCTGTGACAGTCTGGGAGAAGGGCCCCTGCAGTCATATTCAGAGCTTGTACCCCTTGAATTTAGCTACGAGCAGTGGCAGGGGAAGGTTCTCCTCCAGCTGCCTTCAGTGGTTTTAATGCACTGCCCACCAGCAGAGAGCTGCAGGGTGTGGGATCATTGTACCTCTGAATCATCAAGGTTGGGAAGACCTCCAAGGTCACCAAGCCCAACCTTTGACCCATGCCCTCCTTGTCCCTCACCCGGAGCACTGAGGGCCATGTCCAGTTGTTCCTTGGGAAGGGATGGGCACTCCAAACCTCCCTGGGCAGCCCCTGCCCCCCTGACCACCCTTTCCATGGGGAAATTCCTGCTGGTGTCCACCCTGAGCCTCCCCTGGCCCAGCCTGAGCCGTTCCTGCTCCTCTCTCTGGCTGCCTGGGAGCAGAGCCCGATCCCACCTGGCCACAAGGTCCTGTCAGGGAGTTGTGGAGACTGAACTAGGGATGAACTGAGCTCAGGGACCATCCTGAGGGACCAGGGCTCTTCGTCCATGTCCTTGTGCAGCTCTTCCTTCTGGGATCAGCATCATCCACGTCAGCCAGAGACAGCTGACAGCACAGGGGCTGCATCTGCCCACTGCTGACTAATGCACCCTTTGCTGAGCCCACCAGAGCATCCTGACTGTGGCTGGCTCTCACAGCCCCCTGCTCTGTTTGCCTGGTGTCAGGGACCTGCTTTGGAGTCTCCTGGAGCACTGGGGGTGCCTGGCCATGGAACCTGAGGGAGCAGGAATTACCTGCAGGGTGGGCCAGGGCGATGTTGAAGAGCATCGGGGAAGCAGATTTTGTAGCATGTTCCCCCTTCTCTCTCAGCTGGAGTTACTCCATCCCCCATCACTCCTCAGCTCTCACACAGCAGAGTTTGTCTCCTCTTTATCTGCCTTTTTAAGTGCTGGGAAAGCTAAAAGCACCGAGCCAAAGGCACTGATCTGCACAATGACAAAGTGAGCATGTTGGCATCTACTCCTCTCCTGTTCCTCCCCTCTTCTGCACTCACCCACTCTCCTGTTTGTCTTTTCTCTCCCTGCTCAGCCTCCTCCTCTCTGTCTCTGCTCTCACTTGCAGAACTGATGCTGAGCAGAGAGAGGGGGCTGCTCCACAGCCTGGAGATGGATGGGAGCTGTCATTTGCAGAACCTGTTACCTTGGCACGCTCTGGAGAGTGGAACCTGAGCCCAGCTGCTGCAGACTGCACGGGGGGCTCGGGGCTGGCTGTGCAGCCTGGTGCCTGTGCTGCTGTGACCCCAGACATACCTGGGGGCACCTTCCTGCCCCAGCACTGCAGCATTTCCTGCACACCAGTGCAGTCTCCTAACAGCAAAGAGCACAGAAAAGATTTCCTCTTTTCAGAAGAGAAAACAGTACATTCTTCCCTACTGATGCAGCTGCTGAAGGGATTGAGCATAAACCCCTCTTGTTTGTGCACGGGATTGCTGCTGGATCAGACCCTGGTGGAAACCCACATGCCTTCCCTTGAAAACAGGAAACTGCAGGAGAGGGAACCTTGGGGAGCTTCTGGGAAGCAGAGCTGTGATGGACACTGTTCAACTCACACACTCCCTTCACACCAGCTCTGCTGGCTTGCTTGTCCTTCCTGCTCTGCTTCTCCAGGGATCCCAGTTTGGTGGGGCTCAGGAGACTGGCTGTTCTCTCCACAGCTGGCTAGAGAGACTGCCTGCGACCCTGACTCCTGCAGAGCTCAGAGAAGAAGAAAGAAAGTGGGTTTGGGAAGCATTTTCCTGGTGCTTCTGACTCCAGCTGCTGTTGTTTTTTGTTGTAAGTTAGGCAGGAAGGAGGGTCTTGGCAGGCACAGGCACACCAGCCCCCACTTGGTGGAGATTCTCTAAGCTGCCCACTCCCAAGGAGGATATTTATATCTATATCTCTTGGGATAGACACAGACAGAGAGGCTGTGGACTCCCCATCCCTGGAGGTGTCCCCAGCCAGGCTGGACAGGGCCTGGAGCAGCCTGGGACAGTGGAAGGTGTCCCTGCCCTGGCAGGGTCGGGTGGGATGGGCTGTAAGGTCTCTTCTGTCCCAAACCTCCCTGGGACACCACCAGCAGCCTGGGACAGTGGAAGGTGTCCCTGCCATGGCAGGGTGGGATGGGCTGGGCTGTAAGGTGTCTGCTGTCCCAAACCACCCTGGATTCCATCTGTGTCCACATTTATGTCTCTATCATCTGTGTCTATATGATGATGATTATTGCTTCCTGCACGCAGATTATCCTTTCCCTCCCTGTCTTTAGTAGCCTGAGAGAGGCTGTCAAGGGTTTCCTGTGCTGTCAGAGCTGAGTGGCTCAGGGACAGGGACCCCTGCTCAGCTGTGGGAGGCACGGGCTGGGTTTCAAACAGGGGCCAGGCTGGCTCAGTTCTGTGCTCTGTGGAAGCTGATGGAGGGAGTTCTGTGGGGGTTACTCTTGTGAGTCATTAGTAAATGCAGCACAAAAACCAGTGATTAGTCCAGTTCAGGGGAAGGGAGCAGAATTTGGTGTGCCCTGGCCCCCCCTTGCTGCATGCTGGGCAGTGCTGGCTGTTCTGGGGGTGCTGCTCTCCAGAGCAGGGGGGAGAAGGGGCTGTGGGACAGCCAGGTCTGTGGGACTCCCTCCTGGGCTGTCACTGGGGCTGCTCTGGACAGACTTTCACAGCTTCTAGTGTTTCCCTCTCGGTTTCCTTTCATGAACTACTCAGACATTTCTGTAACAATTCCAGCCTGAAATCTCCCTCACACATTTCTTCCTCCAAGAGCACATCTGGTGTGGGAATGTGTAAAGTTCTAGCAAGATCCCTGTGGTTTGTTAGGTTTTTTTGTAATGTTTGGCTTTAAATCACAGCAGGTAAACAAGAAGCAGCTCTGGATGCTCAGCAGAGTCCCACGGGAGCCCATGGGAAAGGGAAGCTGCCCCCTCCGAAATGTTACCTTGCCATTTGGAAAATTCCTGGCAGTCTTTCTTCAAACTTGACTTGTTTTGCTTTTCTTGTAGTGACCTGAAAATTGGGTGACATTGACAGCAGATTAATTCTGTAGCTCCTGAATAACATCAAAGTAATTTCAGCTGAGATGCCTGTGGAAGGAGGGCACCTGAGGACACGTCAGTGGAGGGAGCACAGGCACTACCTGCCCTGTTTTGGGGTGCAGCACACCTATCTAAGGGTGCATTTATTGCCTGTGAGCCCACAAATTCTAATGACATTGTTAGGCTATGACTGCTTTCATAGTGGAGCTTTCAGCTCCAAAGAAATGGAATCAACAGACAGAGCACATTACTGAGACTCCTCCGTGCACTGAAATTGTCTTTGGCTGGGCAGTAACAGAGAGCTGAGACACAGCCACAGACACAGGGGTGGGAATAACTTGTTGATGTAATTTCACAAGGCACATGGTGCCAGGATACCTGGGAGGGCAGCTCTAGTGTTCATGCACATCACGAAAGGAACAGGGACGGGTTCAGGAGTGCTGGATTTGGATTTTGATCCTGATTCAAACTTGTGTCACTCAAGCTGCTCCATCTCTGTGTTCCTGCTTCCTCCACCCTGAATGAGGCCAGTCGACTGTAGAGACCAGCCAGCATCCATCTCTCCAGAGGAGAGTGAGAAATCCCTCCTCCTCTTCCCTTCAGAGCATCCTCATGGCTTCCTGCACTGACTCCATGGCACGTCTGCTCACGCTCCCACCCTCCTCCTGTAAATTATTAAACAACTGTGTACGCCCTGCGGGGAAAAGAGCAGCAGCAACACCCGCTTTATCTTCCTTAATCATCCTCATTTCCAGCACAGCTAATTAGCTACACCCAGAGCTGCCACCTTCCAGAGTGACAAGGGGATGGAGCAGCCCTGTCCCCTGGCTGGGGCTGGGCACCCTTGCTGTGTGTGGCAGCCTGAGCTGGCTCCAGGCACAGAACGTGTCCGCGGCTGGGATTTATTATCCATGACAGCTGAAGTGCTCCTCTCTCTTCCCCTGCCTCTCTGCATCCCTCCTCCCCTGTTCTTTGTCACCCTCCTTTGCTCAGTGAGGCATTGAGGTGTTTCACCAGCTGGGGCTGGGGGTGCTGTGGGGAGCTGGGTCCAAGGCAGGGATGCACGAGGTGTGGGGATGCTCCCTTCAGATGGCAGCTGCGCCTCCGGGGAAGCTCTGCCTGCGTGAGCCAGCGCAGCTCCAGCAGCAGCAGCTGCCCAGATGTGCCCTTGAAGCATCTCCAGCTTGTGTCTGGTTCTTTTGTTCCTGCACTTGCCTGAGCTGCTTCCAGGAGGAGATTTCACAGCCAGAACCATCTCTTGTTTATTCGAGGACAGGTCTGGGGTGTTTGGGGATGCATGGGGAGGGTGTGTGTGCGTGTCCTGTGGGGGTTGCAGTGAGGCTGTAACTGCATTGTCACAGGGAGCCCAGCTGTCGGGGACGGAGCACTTCTGCTTCCCTGAGAGGAAGGAAATGGGAGCACTTGAGTGGGAGCAGTCTGTGATGTGCAGAGATGCTTCCCCTGCTCATCTGATCCTCAAACCTGATCACGCCTCTAGTCGCAGTTGTTTTAATTAAACTCAGAGGAATTCTGCACATTGTGCTGCAGGATGAACGCTTTTGTTTAATTAGCAGCACTCGGCAGTAATGGTTGTAGCTGGCTGCCCCAGCACACACACACATGTGTGCACACACAGACATGCACACACGTGTGCACACACACCCCAGCAGGCACAGGCCGTCCCTCTGAGCCTGGATGGCTCCTGCAGGAAGGGGCAGGGGCTGCAGGCAGGTGGAGCAGCATCAGCAGGAGCAGGAGGAAAGCAGGGATCAATGGTGATGTCATCTGCAGCCAATGCGGCTCCTCAGCCTCCCACGGCTGCTGGGGAGAGGCAGGGCCAGCAGAGCCTGCCTGAAAGCTGTGCCCAGGCACAGCAATTCCCAGAGCCCCTCTGCTGCCCTGACATCACTGCTGGGGGGCTGGGGGGCTGCAGGAACACACGGGCTGGAGGGTTCTGCAGTGCCCCAGCACAGCCCAGGGAGCTCACAGGGCTGGGTCAGTCCCTAGTTATAGATGTGTGTGACCAGCCCCAGTTTATGATAAAATTTGTGGTTTAGAGGTGCTTCAGATGCACCAGAGCAGCTTTAAACTGAAAGAGTGATGGTTTAGATTAGATACCTGGAAGGAATTCCTCCCTGGGAAGGGTGTAAGGCCCTGGCACAGGTGCCCAGAGCAGCACCAGGATCCCTGGAATGTCCAAGCCCAGGCTGGACAGGACTTGAAGCACCCTGGGACAGGGGGAGGTGTCCCTGCCATGGCACGGGTGGCACTGGATGGCACTGGTGGAACTGGTCCCTTCCAGCCTAAGCCACTCTGGGATTCCATGGAAAGGCACCCACCACTGGGTTTCTCCCTTGTCCTGCTGTCTCTGGGTTGTGCCATTTGTATTTGGCTCCATTCCTCCTTATCCACCGTGTGCCAGCCTTAGGAAACAAGCTCTGGGTGTGCTTGCAGTGGGCAGGATTGTTCCCAGCCAGGGCCAGCCCCGTCTCAGTGCCACTGTGAGAGCTCCCGTCAGTGTCAGTGGGGGGCTGGTTGTGATGGATGTTCATTGTTTAAGAATCCCACCTTTTTTTAATTCCCTGCATTATTTCCCTTCTGTTCCCTCACCTGTTTTGGGATGGATTCCATGCCACAGACTCCCAAGGCTGTGATTCCCTGACACGGCTCATTGGAGATGACAGAGGATCCCTCCCAAATCTCACCCTGCTCCTCCTTCCAAGCTGCCCTTCCCCAAACACGTTCTGGGGGGAAAATGCACGTTCCTGAGATGAGACAGCTCTCCCCATCCCAGGAGTGAGGGGCAGTGTCAGATATTGCTGGGGAAGCACTGGGGTTTCATAGGAATTACCACAAATGAGTCAGCATTGTTGGGATTGCCCTCCTCACCCTCATTAGTGAAGGCAGGAGCAGCCCTGAGAGGAGCAGGAAGCTCAGCTGAAGCTCGGTTGAGCCTCTCTGCTGGGTGCTGGTGCCACTGTTCTTGGAGGGCAGCAGCACTCGGAATTAATAAATCTAAAACTCACACCCTGGCTGACAGCACTTGGCATGCTGTTGTTGTGTGTGTCCCCTCCGGTCACTGCAGCTGAGGAGGAGATTTCCCTCTCCTTTCTCTCCCAGCCCCGCTGTCTTTGACAGCCCTTTCCACGCGGGCTCTTCCATCATTTCTCTTGTGTTTGGAAGGAAGGATCCTGTTACCTGTGGCCGCTCAGAGAGTTGTGGGCAGTGCAGGGATCCCCGCTCAGCCTCTGCTCTGCCAAGCAGCCAGTGCCAGCCCTGCCCTGGCAGAGCTTCCTGGCAGCACCTGCAGAAACTCTGACACGGTGACTGGAGCACAAATCCTGTGAGGAGCGGGAGAGGGAGCTGGGGAGGCTCAGCCTGGAGGAAAGGGACCTCAGGAAGGAGCTTCTCACTCCCTGCAGCTCCCTCACAAGAGGTGTGGGGTGGTCTGAGTTCACACGTAACAAGTGATAGCACAAGGGGAAATGGCCTCAAGTTGCTCCAAATTGTTCAGGTTGGGTAGCAGGAAACATTTATTCACTGAAAGAGTGAATAAACATAGAAAATAGACAGGAATAAACATAGAACAGGCTGCCTGGTAGAGTCACCATCCCTGGACCATGTTCACCATCCCTAGCCATGTTCAAAAAAGGAGTTGACGTGGCACTTGAGGACATGGTTTAGCAGGCAGCTGGACCTGGGGATCTGGGAGGCCTTTTCCAACCTTAATGGCTCTCTAATTCTATTCTGCTCTTCCCCAAAGGGTTTTAAAAGGTTTCACTCAAATGTAGAGTCCTTTCAGTGGGACACTGAAATAATCCCCCAAACTGGACAAGCTGGTGAACCTCACTGTGCCGCGTGTGTTGGGGCACTCCGTGTTTGAGCTCGCACTGCCCGGGGCAGCGATGCTTTCCTTGGGCTGTTCCACTGAAGCCTGGCCCCTGCTGAAGCCCTTGCCTTTGCTCTCCTCCCCCAGAGGACCAGTTACCTCCTGGCTTCCCCAACATTGACATGGGGCCGCAGCTGAAGGTGGTGGAGCGCACGCGGACGGCCACGATGCTGTGCGCGGCCAGCGGCAACCCCGACCCCGAGATCACCTGGTTCAAGGACTTCCTGCCCGTGGACCCCAGCGCCAGCAACGGCAGGATAAAACAGCTGAGATCAGGTAAGGCTGGCACTGGGGGAGCTGAGAGCTAAGGGAGACCTGAGGAGGCTGCTCAGAGGGTCCTGAAGCGGGAGAGGGCTGAGAGATGCAGGCCCCGCTGCTGTGGATTGGGGCATTTGGGTTTTTTGATTTTTACACCAAGAAGGGTTGGGGTTTCCACCTTGAGCCCTCCTGGTCTTCTCTGCTGCCCAGGTGGCATGAAGGGAATGACAGCAGGGAAGCTGGTGCCCATCCAGATGATTTCCCTGGATCATGGTGCTCTTGAGCTCAGGGGAGGCTGGGGCCTGGCTGGGGCCAAGGGTTTGCTCCTCAGAGCAAGAACTGGCAAAGGAACAAAGAACCACTCTGGCAGACACGGCTTTTCAGGCCACACTCACCTGGTGTAGGGTCCACAGCTCAGGCAGCCCCTTGCTGCCACACACGATGGTGTGAGCAGAGCCTCTCAGAGCTGGTGTTGAAGAACAGCTCTTGCAGGGTGTCCCCAGCACCACGTCCCTGCAGCCACCGCTGGAGAGCTCTTGGGAATGTTCCGGAGTGACCCCTCGGTGCCTCTGCCCATGGAGTCCATCTCCACCAACAGATGTACCCCAGCTCCGTGGCTCTTGTCAGTTTTCCATCTTTCCCCATCTGCTTGTCCATCTGTCTCTCTTGTTTGTTTTCTGTTTGCTGTTTTGTGTGTGTGGCAACGTGACATCTCTTAATATTCACGTTTCAGGAGCTGTTTTTGTACTTGTTAAATCTGCCAGTTCTCTGTGTGAGAGTGTGTGCAAGGAGGGCATAGGTGGACTTATTTTTGAGCACTACTCATAAAACACTTCCATTGATAGCTGCAAAAATGAAACAAGTTTTGCAAGTTCTACCTTTTGACAAAAACTAACCCAAGAAATAATCCTTTTCACAAACTGCTGGGGTTGACTGCTTTGACCCAGCCTAGAGGGAAGGTGTCCGTGGTTCATTTTTAAGTATTCTTGGCAAAAGAAAGGCATTGTTGTAGGCAGAGGGAAAGCAAAGGCTTTGGTGAGGCAACTGGAGCTGATTTGTTCATGTTAGACCTTTCACAAGTTCTCCAGTAAAGTGACAACCACCTGCTCCTGCCCAGGTCTCTGCTGGCCCTGGAGAAATCAGTTCTGCCTGTCCTGCTGGATCTGCACAGCAAGGCACGGAAACACCTGGTTTTTCTCTTGCCCTGCTTGGCAAAGATTCTACACAAAGTTCTGCGGGCCACAGGTGGAAAAGCTTCAGCATAGCTCCACTTTGATGTAGCTTTTACACACCTGCATAAATGCCTCCTTGTTCAGTGAAGCAAAGTTACCAGCAGATCCTTAAACTGCTTTGTTGAATTAGAATGGCTTGTTGAATCCCACGAACGCAGATGAGATTGACCTCCCTGTTTTATCATAACAGCTGAGGCAAATGCAAATAAAAAAAATCACTCAGCATAAATAATGAGAGGTAAACTAGAATTATATCATGCTCTGTGACCATGATCTGAAGTGTGAGTAATGCACAGGCAGATTATTTTTAATACATTCATCATCTTGCTAGAATGCCTTTACTCTTAGCTCGGTTTGATCTGGTGTTTTCCTTGAAGCCACCTGAGTGCTGCCTTTTTATTCCAGTGAATTTATTAACCTCAGAGTGAACCCTTGACCCTTCTGATAAATAGAAGATACCTGCTGAGATTTAATCTCATTTACAGCTGCTTTAAATTAGTAAACTGGTGAAGCCCTGAAGCATCCCTGTAGTCTTCAGGGCACAAACCTGTTGCCTGTATGTCAGGGAGTGCAGATCCTTGGGCAGTCAGGACTTCCCAGTTCTCCATCTGCTTTCACGGCCTTCCAAACCTTGCATGTTCTGCAAAGAAAGGCCTGCAAAATATTGACATGAGGGTTGTTAATATGCACAGTGGCAGCACTTGTGTCTGTGGAAGGGAGTCGAGGCAGATTTGAGGTGGGATTGTGAGTGAGGCGAGGCCTGCTTGAGCTGCTGAGGTCAGATCTTCATTTAATATCTTCATCTTTCCAGAAAGCAAGCTCTGCCTCCAGAGGGGTGGCACTAGCACACACAGGACACGGCTGATGGCATCAGGGTGTCTGTCACCCCCCAGAGGGACTCTGGCCAAGCTCCCCAGGGTGCCCAGTGGCACCCAGGGCAGGGCCTGGCACAGGGTGCCCAGAGCAGCTCTGGATCCCTGGAATGTCCAAGGGCAGGTTGGACTCTGGGGCTTGGAGCAGCCTGGGACAGTGGGAGGTGTTCCTGCCATGGCAGGGGATGGAATTGGATGGGATTTAAGGTTCCTTCCAACCCAAACCAGTCTGGGACACTGGGGCTGGGAGCAGCCTGGGACAGTGGCAGGTGTCCCTGCCATGGCAGGGGATGGAATTGGATGGGATTTAAGGTTCCTTCCAACCCAAACCAGTCTGGGACACTGGGGCTGGGAGCAGCCTGGGACAGTGGCAGGTGTCCCTGCCATGGCAGGGGTGGCACTGGATGGGATTTAAGGTTCCTTCCAACCCAAACCAGTCTGGGACACTGGGGCTGGGAGCAGCCTGGGACAGTGGCAGGTGTCCCTGCCATGGCAGGGGTGGCACTGGATGGGATTTAAGGTTCCTTCCAACCAATCCAGTCTGGGATTCGGTGTCTGTTCCCTCTGAGGAATGAGCTGTGTGTGCCTAGGACAGGCCAGACACCCAGATTCCCCCTGGCCATGAAGCCACCAGGATAACAGCCATGCTGCTGGAGGACAGGGGCTGTGAAGAGCTGAATTTTTATCAATTATGAGCGAGTGGCAAATACGCAAATGAGCTCATTAAGAGGAACAAGTGAAATGTCAGACGAGGAGCTCCGCGGGATGGGGTTTGGTTCTCATTTGTGTTAAATCTGAATGTTTGGCTGGCAATACAAACAGACCTCTGAGACCGTGGTCATTACAGTGCCATCATCCCCGGAGCCCATGTGGAATGTGGGTCTGCCCTCTAATCAAGGCACGGGTGAGACATCATTAACCACGGGGGTTTTGCTCTGGCGGGTGTTTCTGCTTCCCCTTTCCATCTCCAGATAAAGCTGCCACACAGTTGGGAGTCTTTTCATGCCTGGGGGCTTGGGCTGAGTGCAAAGCTCAGTTGTCAGTCAGAGGAGAATGGGAAGAAGCTCTGGCAGGAGAGAAGCTCCTGCTTCTCTTGGACTTCGTGGACATCTCAGCCTTAAAGATCCAGGCTGGACAAGAGTTTAGGTGGCCTTGGAAAATGGATATTTCTGCTTATCTTGGGACATTTAAAGCAGAAGGCAAAGCCAATGTCCTCTGCTCAGCTGCCACCTAGGGGGGACACGGGAGGCAGCCTTCAGCCACCTTCCTCAGCACTCAAACACTAAAACCTTTTGTGTCTTGTCTGTGTTTTCTGTTTTCTAAATAACTGGCTATAACAAGCTTTTCTTTTCTTTTTTTTTTCACTTTTTATTTAACATTCAGAGACTTTTGGTAAGTTTGTTCAATTAAAAAAAAATTTTAATCAAACCAAAAAACCCCAAACCTGCTAATGTGCAGATTTGTAACCCTTGCCCTTTAAACTAATTCCTTTGTAACAGCTTCTTGAGAGGCATGCTCTGCATTTCTTCTACTAACTCTTTCAGTAGGGATGTTCTTGCCCTCTAAATTAATTTCTGCAGGGGTATTGCAGGCTACAAAAAAAAAAAGGAAAAAGAATAGTAATAATAATTCTAATTAATTTATCTGTATAAAGAGATAACAGCTAAATATGAGCCTCCTAACATTGGATAGATTTTTTTTTTTTGGTATCTTAGCAACAGTTGTCCTGGAATTCCCCAATTACACAAGAGCTTGTACCCTGGAACTGTGATAATTGTGTTCACACCTGCAGGAGGTCTTGGAGTTTCACATCTAACGGGGTTATTGGCATTTTGAGGAGGCAGAATAGGGGTGCAGCATTTCCAAACTGAAGCTGTAAATCACAGGCCGGTGGCTGAGGGCAAGGGTTGAGGAAGGGAAGAGCCCCCTCCAGCCCCTCTGCAGCCCCAGAAGGCAGGACCTGCCCCAGAGCTCCTGTCCCTGTCCCTGCCAAGTCCCCTTTGGTCCCCTGTGTCCCAGGGATGTGGGGCTGCAGCTGCCAGCCAGCATCAGCCTTGCAGAGCTGCAGGGGCCTGGTGCTGCCTGCTTGTGTGGAGCAGAGAGCTGCTGCAGCCTGGGGAGACAGCCCAGCACACGCCTGTTCCCACACGTGGCTGACAGACGCTGGGCATGTGTTTGTGTGCTTGCTGCATTGCCATGGCAATGGAGACTGTCCTCCTCTCCTCCATGGCCATGGTGACTGTCCTCCTCTCCTCCATGGCAATGGTGACTGTTCTCCTCTCCTCCATGGCCATGGAGACTGTTCTCCTCTCCTCCATGGCCATGGAGACTGTTCTCCTCTCCTCCTCTGCTCCTCCATGGCAATGGTTACTATTCTCCTCTCCTCCATGGCAATGGTTACTATTCTCCTCTCCTCCATGGCAATGGTTACTATTCTCCTCTCCTCCATGGCAATGGTGACTGTCCTCCTCTCTTCCATGGCCATGGAGACTGTCCTCCTCCTCCTCTGCTCCTCCATGGCAATGGTGACTGTCCTCCTCTCTTCCATGGCCATGGCGACTGTCCTCCTCTGCTCCTCCATGGCCATGGTGACTGTCCTCCTCTCCTCTCCTCCTCCATGGCAGTGGTGACTGTCCTCCTCCTCCTCTCCTCCTCCATGGCCACAGTGACTGTCCTCCTCTCCTCCTCTCCTCCTCCATGGCACTGGTGACTGTCCTCCTCTCCTCCATGGCCATGGTGCCTGTCCTCCTCTGCTCCTCCCCAGGCTCAGGGAATCCACGGACAGCTCGGAATGTGGGGAAGCAGGGGAGGGGATGGTGGGGGAGCAGACCCCAGCCTCAGTGACAGAGGGGGACACCTGCACAGGGAATTCTGCCTGGCACCATCTTGGGCCTTTATAATCCAGAGGCAAGGCCTTTAAGCTGCCTTTTGCCTCTGCTGCTAAACCCTGGGCTGGCCATCTGGGCTCATGCAGCCTCAAAATTTGCCCTAGATAGGCAGATCTGGAGATCCAGGGAGGCTGTGCAAGGCAGTGTGAAAAGTCTGAACAGAGCATCTCAAAACAGCTTTTCACTCCAAAAATCAGCATCCGGTGTGAGCTCTTGCCCCTGTAGTCCTCCTGCAAAGCTGGTGCCCCCACTGGGCCGCAGACCCTGGCAGCCTCGTGCAAGTGCTCACGCCCTGTGTAGGACACCAGGGAAGCCAGGTACTGACTGCCTCCCCTGCACCCCCAGGACCCAGGATCAAACCCTCCAGGACCTGTCAGAGTTCCTCAGAATAATTATTCCAGTGCAATCCTCTTCCAGCACCCTCCCGCTGCCCCTGTGTTGAGCATGGAGCTGGTTAGATGTGAAACTCCAACAGTGAAAATCTCCCATCTGTGTCTGTGCCCCCCCAAAGTGCTGCTCGAGCTCATTCGACTCCAGTTCTGGTGTGGGGCTCATCCCAGAGCTGTCCTGCCCCTCCCTGTGTGCCAGAGTTAGAGCTGGGGAGCCCAGGTGGCACTGCCTGCTGTCCCAGAGCCCTGTCCCCAGGCCAGGCTGTCCCCAGAGCTGCTGGCAGCCCCTTGCAGGGGCAGTGCTGGTGCTCAGGGGAGCAGGGAGTGACAGCCTGCAGTGACACCAGAGGTAATGCTAATGCTGTGCACAGCTCTAACTTCAGCATGTTTCTGCTGTCAATTAGAGTGAACTTTTGCAGGAAACTGCCAGGCTTAGCCAAGGCCAGAGAAGCTTTTGAGCCCTGGGTGATGTTGGGCTCTCTTCCCCTTCTCTACCCTCTTCCCATTAGCCTTGTTCCATATTGGTGCCACAGATGGCAGATTTTCACTCCAATTTTGAGACAGAAGGATGTATCAGAGGCTGTTTTTATTTCCACTGAATTGATCTATAACCTTTTGCTGCTTTCTCTCTCTCTTGCTTTTTAAACCTTCCTGCCACCTCCTGGGTGGGGGTCTGCCCAAGTCCATGCTCCCCCACCTCTTCCAAGCGCTGTCTCTCCAGCCTTTGTCCTGAGAGCTAACAACCTGCTTCATTAACCTTAGCTAGTTCCTAACCCTAACTAGATGCTAACTTTTCTCTAGCTAATAACCTAACCTCATAACTAGAAGCTGAGTCTAACTAGAGTCTAATCCCTAACACTATAATGCCTCTGTTCCCTTAGCTCCTTTGAAAAATAAAGGTGAACTCTACTTAGTATCTCTGTATTTTTACCTCCTATCCTGAGAACGGAGGACTGAACCGCAGCAGCAGGATGAGCAGGGCTGAAGGATGAGGAGGGAAGGGGATTTTGGTGATTAAGGCAGAAGATTGGCACGGGGGAGGCTTTGACTCCTGTTCTTGCCTCTGCCAGTCCTCCCTCCGTGACCTTGGGCAAGTTGCTTCACCTCTACCTCAGTGTTCCCCGTGTGTAAAGCAGGATCATAACTCTGCTGGTCCTCCCCAGGGGAGAGGAGAGGGTGAGAGGCTGGTACGTGTCATTGAAGGTGCTCTACAGCCCTGGCAGGACGTGCTGCAGAGTGGCAGCAGTGTCACCATTGCAGACGAGCTCGAGCATCTCTCCCTGGCGAGAGGCAAAAGTTGGCACTGCGGGATCTGCCCTGTTCTCAGGATTGGGGTAAAAACCCACCAACTAAACCCCCCTCTTTGATAAGTTCTGAATGCCACTGTGAGCAAAAGGACCTGCCGTGTTTTCAAAGGAAGATGGTTTGGTTGCAAGCCCAGGAGGTCAGACGGGGGACAGGGGTTTTACCCCTGGCTGTCACTCCCTGCCACCTGGGAGCCCTGCCCGAGGCTGGGCACTGACAGACAACAGGAGGGGCTTGGAATAAAGGAACCCGGGGAGAGGCAGCCAGCAGGCAAGTGTAGCAGGGCTCTTCTCTCCATCACCCCCTCCTCGCTGGCATCAGGGTGGCTCCAGAGCCACTGCAGGAGGTACCAGGTAGCCCTGTCACCTCTTCAGTGCCCAGATCTGCCTCAGTCCCTGTGCAGAGCCCTGAGGGATGGCCAGAGGTTCCTGAGCAGCACATGCACTGAGCTCACACATCTGGGCCAAGAGCTAAAGTTTGGAGCTAGCCAGGGTGGCATCAAACCTGCAGCTCAATGTGGTGCAAGGTGCCCACGTGTCCCTCTCCCTGCCCAGGCTAACACAGCCCTGGTGTCCCCAGGAGTGGGGTCATCATGTGTTCGGGGTCATCATGTGTTCAGTGAGTAGCAGACAGTGATGTTAGCTGAGAGCCTGAGGGGTTTCTTTACATTCCTCCACCAAAATGGAGCCAGTCTCAAGCCTTTGGAAGCCAAGAGCCACGGGAGGCTCTGCAGACAGCCAGCTGGACTGGGCTGCTGGAAAGGACACCCCACTAAAGTATCCCAAGCCCTCTTCAGTGTCCTGTAATTTAAGATGAGACAGACCAAGAAGTTTCCTACTGGGAACTGTCTTCCTTGACTCAGGTCCTTTTCCCACGGGCAGTGCAGGTGTTTGGGGTTTTGCAGTCATTTCACTCATTTTCTTTGTTTTCTTTGCAGAAGGTACACCGATCCGAGGTAAGACACCCCAGCTCACTCACTCACCCACTCTCCAAACACTTCTCTCCACACAGATCCCGTTTCATTGCCCTGTGCTCAATACAGATTCGTGTTGTTGTTACGTTTTCTTGTCCTGCTTCACCTCTGGATATTTCTTTTTTATACCTGTCTTTATTTTATCTATGGTTATAATGTCCTCTTTTGTTTGCTGGGTGCACTTGGTAATACTGATACTGTTACTCTAATAACGTCTCCGGCTGCGCTGCTCAGATTTATGGCAGAGTTTTAAGAGCCAATCTCTCCAGGACTATGAAGGACTGAAGTTTATCTCGAGCACTAAATGCTCTCAAAGCTTGGTAAATACTTAGGACTTTCTCTTGATTGGTGCAAAGTGCTCCCGAGCTGCTGATGGTGATGAGAGTTTTCCAGTCCTTTGCTCAGGCAGATCTTCAGCACTTACCATCTCAGCCTACTCATTTGTTTGGCTCCAGAGCCTCTTTCCACTTCCTCCCCACTCTCTTACCCTTAGGTTTCTCTGGGAAGGATCCACGGTAAGTAGCTTCTGCACTGTCTCTTTAATGGAGTCAAAAATTGACCTCAAGCTGAAAGGCAGGAGGAGTTGGGTGTGCACCCCTTGGAAGACCCCGCTTTGGTTTTCTCTCCACTGGCACATTTAGAATTCCATAATTCTCTGCCGGTAAAAGCAACAGGAGGTGCTGTAGGTGAGATTTACGTTTTCACACATCGTGTCTGATGGCTCTTGACGAGTGCTGAACGCTCCTCGCCCTCTCTGCAGCCTCATTTCTGCCATTGCCTTGACCAGCAGGGGTGAGGAGTGGGCAGGGAGGGAGGGCTGAGTCCCTGTTCCCCAGGGAGAGCTGCCCACTGCAGTCCTTGGCTCCCTTCCTGCTCTGAGTGAGCCTTCATCTGCCCTGGGTACTCTCAGCCCAGGGATGCTCATGAGCAGCACAGAAAATGGATCTGGAACCCATGGAAACAACCCACAGATTTGTCCAAATTAACAGAAATTTCTGGGAAAACTCACCAGCAGCTTTCCACCCAAGTGGAGCTCTCCAACAGCAGAGCTGGAGCTGTAATTCCATATGAAAAATGCTCAGCTGGGTGCTCAGTGGGAAGCTCCAGCCAGTCTGGGTTTTAACTCCTGTTGTGCTGAAATGCCCGCAGATTCTTTTGGAATGGATTTTGTTTGGTTTACTGGCCTGGGTGGGGTTTTTTGGGGTTTAATTCCCTCTGTTCTGCCTTTGGGAGCTCCCAGGCACACAGGGGATGCTGTGGGGAATTCACTCACGCCCCAGCCCTGTCCCAAATCCTCTCCCAGCCCCACGTCCCCCCGCCAGCACCGTTCCCACCCACACACACGCAGAGGAACGTGAGCTCCGTGTCCTCCTCTGTGAACACTCTGCTTTTTCCTTCCTGAAAAGGCTGTATCTGCAACCAACAATGATCTCATTTGCACTCCTCTCACTTAAGATTTTATCAATACTATTACACTGAGCTGGAATTGTTTGGTTTTCATATTTAGGTGGGGTTTTTTTCCAGAGATGGGAGTTAAGAGTCTTACCACATGTGAGCTCTGTCCATATCTGTAGTATAATCATGTACTCCTAATACATAAAACATTTGAGAGCCTGTTGAATTATTGATGTAGTATGTATTTTAACTGGAGTTTTGCAGGGATGAAGCCTTCTGAGGTAAATGAGGCAATTTTCTTCCATGTAGTTCCATGCTGCATCTCTCTGCATATTTGCTGACAGGAATCTTTAGTTTGGGCTCTGGGTATATTCTTGTAGCCTGCAATAATGTACAAGTTCAAGAAAAGCCTTAATCCTTTTGGCCCAGATGATGTAAACCATGCAGGCAATTTTGAAGTTCCAATGCAGTATTTACAGGGTTTTCCCTGGGGAATATTTACTAGCAGTAAGGTGCTTTTCACAGGGGCTCTTATCTCCCGTAGGCTTCCTGAGGAGCAGGTATTGGGCACAAAACAAAGGCAGCAGCGATAGAAATTCCCCAGGCAGTGGGTGACAAAGCCTTTCACTTTTTATGGTCACTGCTTCAAATTGAGCGAGGGGAAAGTCAACTGCCTGCTGATGGATTTCTGGGGATCACAGTAATATGGATTATTGAGGCTGATTTCGGGAGTTCTGGTGCAGAACGCCTGCATTGCAGAAGCCACAAAAAACTTGGTGCCTTTGCTGATGAGTTCAGGCCGAAGAGCAGCGCTGCCTCCAGAGGGGGGGTTGCGTTTTCTGCCCGTGCCGGGTCCCGGGGGGAGCCAACAGCCCGGCGGGGCCTGCCGAGCCAGCAGAGCCGTGACCATGTGTCTGTGCTGCCGTCTCTTCTCCCCTCACAGGTGGGCTGCAGATCGAGAGCAGCGAGGAGACGGACCAGGGCAAGTACGAGTGCGTGGCCAGCAACAGCGCCGGGGTGCGCTACTCGTCCCCCGCTAACCTTTACGTGAGAGGTAGGGAGCACAGCGGCGCTCAGCCTCCTCCTCCTCCTCCTCCTCCCGAGCCCAGGGGTTCCCCGCTGCCCCCCGCATCCCTGTGGGGCCGCAGGGCAGGGCTGGCTCCCCCCACGGCCGAGTCAGGCGCGGCCCCAGAGAGCGCACCCCAAAAGCAGCCCGCAGAGAGTCCCTTGGGCTGCGGAGAGAATTGCCCTTCCTCCCAAAGCATCCCCGCTCTCCGGAGCCCGGGGGGTTTCCCTTCTGCTGCTGTGGCTGTGAGAGGAGGGCAGGACCCCTCCGTGTCCCTGGATGCCCCCAGACTGCAGCAGGAGGGTGCGTTGGCACCGCTGCCCTCAGTCCCAGCTGCTTTTCCCTCTGCCAGCAATAATTTGTCCCTGGTTCCTTGGGCACAAACGCTGGGCACAGAGAGGGGGACACCAGCAGCCATCCCTGAGCCCCCTTCACCCCGCAGCAGGGGAACAGATGACAGGGGATTGGCTTCTGCTCGATGTCCCCTCGATGTTCTCCCACCCCCTGGGCCAACAGCCTCTCCACTTTCTCTCGTTTTGATCTCTCTGACCTGTAATATTTCGTGTGTAGCTTTGGTTTAACATCTTTCCACAGCAAAAGCCCTTTTGGCAATGAGAGAGCAGGGCTGGTCCTTCTCGATTTAAAAAAAAAAAATAAAAATAAAAAGCCGTTGGGAGGAAAAAAAGAAAAGTTACATCCCAGCAAACTGTTCCCATTTCCATCCCATCGACAGAGGAGGCGCCTCCCACCTACACTCACGTTAATCTGCAGTCCAATGCAGAGCCATGCTCCTGTGTGCACTCCTTTCTCTCTCTCTTTCTCTCTCTCTCTCGTGTCTCACGCTCACTAAATCACATGCGCATGGAGAGAAGGCTTTTAATAATTTAATGTTTCCAAGCTAAATTTTTAAATAGCCTTTTGTGGCCAGCTGGAAAATTGCGTTTGAAATTTGCCCTGTCGCATGGGCCCCAAAACTCCCCTTTTGGGAGTGTCAGTCTGGATCCAGTACTACTTCAGGGCTGAATCCATTGCAGACAGCTTAGCTGGAATGGTTTGGGTTCTTTAAAAAAAAAAAAAAAAAAAAAAAAAACTAAAAAGAAAAGAAACAGGAAAAATGTGGGGATTTTTCATTATTGTTTTGTTTATAAATTTCCTCTACTTTTCTGGCCACTCGGAAACTACCCAGGAGACAAAGGTTGTAACACGGTGTTGTCTCCACACCTGGATGAGAGGGCTGCAGGTGATAGCCCTGCTCCCAGCCCAGTTAGCCCGTGCGTAGCTGGGCCTGCCTGCAAAGCAGCACTAACCTGCCGAGAGAGTGCAGAACACAGCGTGTGCCAGCTCGGCCTGTGGTTTGGGTGTTTTTCATGCTGTTTAATTCCTTGTTTCTTGTGTGTTAATATCGTGGAAAGGTAACAAATTTCTGAAATGGATTTGCTTTGGTGGGAGGGAGAGTTCATGCACATTTTTCTTCCCGTTTTGTTTTTTTTTTTTTTTTGTTTTGAAAGAGTCTCGAGCACTCTTGTGTTTCCAATTGACTTGTTTCTCCCATAACATGCTTGTCTCTATAGACCACCTGGGATAGGAGTTGTAAGTTTGAACATTGCAAGGAAATGGTTTGGTTTGGTTTTGCTTTTCTTTTTCCTTCTTCTAATTATTTCTGTTTTCCTTACGGAGTCCCACGGTGGAGCCAGAGCGAGCAGGGCTGGGCGTGGGGCTGGGGGGGAGCGCGGGGAGCGGCGCCCGGCCGGGGGGCTGCTCTGCCCGGGGGGCTCCGCTCCCCTTCTCCGAGGAGCAGCAGGACTGCAGGGAGGGAGAATCCTGCCTGGGCTCAGCACCCCCGTGGGGCTGATTCTGAGCTAGGATTGCTCCCAGCCTGGCCTCCCTGCGCAGCTTGGTTGGGCTTAAAGGGATGGGAGGGGGAGCGTTAGGAAGGCAGGAAAGAGGGTCGTTACTATCTTCATTTTTTTCCTTTCTTTTTGTTTTGGTTAAGAGAAAAAAAAAAAAATCAATCAATTTGCAGCTGACAGCCTTGAGAAGGCCTTTTTTTACTCTCTCTGTGTTTCCCCTATTTTTCTCTTCTCCTCATGTCATTGTGTTCCGCATCAAACCCCCTTAACATCCCTCAGAGCTACGAGAAGGTTGGTGTGGTTTTTTTCTTTTTTACTTTCTTTACCCACATTTTTACATTCGTAAGAGAAAAAAATAAAAAAAAATGAAAAAAAAAATTTAAAAAATGAAAAGAGAAAAAGCAAGAAATCTTTAAGATGAGCGAGACCCGCGCATTCCCGGGTCTCACGGAGATGAGTTGAGTTGCATTGTGGGCCTCTCTATGCATCCTTTGGTAATGTTGCTGAGTTCTTGCACTTTTTTGTCGTCATGGTTACCTTGCCGTTTGGACATTGGGCCTGATGCATGATAGGAGAATGTAACAATCTTCTTTGCATGCCACTTTTTAAAATTAATTCTGAATTATTTTTTCGATATATAAATATGTATCGTTTCTTTTCGTTATACGATTCTGGTTTCTTTGAAGTGGATTTACTCTTACTTTCCAAATTTTTGGTTCTGTTGGGTTTTTTGCTTTCTCTTGATTTCCTGTTTCTGTTTTGATTGGTTATGCTGTGCTGTAGTTTATTCCAAATGCATTGTGAGAAGCCAGTGTTCCTGCCCACCCGGTGGTAACTGAACTCCTCAATCCCTCCAGGAGGAAAGGAGTCACACAGCTCTAACGCCTGTCCATGGAAGCCCTGCTATTTGGGACAAGCCTTTGTTTTGGGGGAGGGAGGGATCTGGGAAGCGGAAAAGATGGTGAGAACCCAGGGGGTCATTCCAAGAGTTAGAGCAGACCCTGGGTCACGTTATTGCTCATTTATTTCTTGAGGTGTGGCTCTTGTTCCACCTCCTGCACTCAAAGAAAAGCCCCGAGCCCGCTCCGGGGGCTCCCCCAGCCACGGGAGCTCGCTCACTGGGCACTGCCCAGTTCCCTCCAGTAACACCAGGGGCAGGGGCTGCCAGCCCAGCGTGGCACTGACAGAGAGCTCCCTGCCGATCCCAAATCCCACGCTGCTCTCTCCACGAGTGCACGGAGAGCTCGTGGCCAGGCAGAGCCCCAGCTCCAGGCAGAGCCTGGCAGAATCCCGTGGAGGAGGTGACACCTCGTCCTGGGAGGGAAGGGCAGCGGGGCAGCTGCCTCCTGGCTCTGCCTCTCCCCATTGTCCTGCTCCCTTCCTGGGATTTATCCACTGCTGCAGGCTCCTCAAAACCCGGCCAGGCACAGCCAAGGCAGAGCCTCCTTCCTAAAGCAGCGTGGGAGGAGAAGTGCAGCTGTGCAGGCACTGCAACAGTGCTGGGGCACATCTGGCAGCTGCAGCTATTGCAAACAGCAACCGGCAATCTGACCAGAGACATTGGAGCTGAAAATGCCTCTTTTCCCTCTTCTCATCTCCCTGTTTGTCCCCAAGAAGCTCCTGTTGCCTCCCATGTGTGCATCCCGAGCGGGTGAGGCACATGGGAGAGTGAACAGGGGGTTTGCAGTGTGTCGGTGGTCCCAGTGGTGCTTGGTGCTTCCCCTGTGCAGAATGCCAGCCCTTTCCCTGGCTATGCCTTTCCCTCTCCCGCCAGCCCTCACCTCTCAATCAGCTACCAAAGGAGTGGCTCTCCTAGGGCACAGGTATTAAAGCTGTGTGATTTTTGAGAAATCCAGTGCAGTATTGACACAGTATCTGTCTCTCTCTTTCTCTCTCTCTCTCTTTCTCTCTGTCTGTCCTTCTCTTTTTTCTTAAAATGCTGAGATTTCAGTGCTCGGACCCTCAGTGCTGGTATTCTCCCCTCCCCTTCCGAGTCTCCTCCCTCCCCGTAGCTACCAGGGTACCACTCCCAAATGCTGCTCGAGAATTCTCTGGGAAGAGACCAGCTGTGGCTCTTCTGCCTGGGATGCCAACCATAGCCAAAAACCATCCCTCAATCCCAAGGCTCTTTTTAAAGGGGGAAAAAATATTAAAAAAATGCTTGTTCTATTAAAAAAAAAAAAAAAGAATAGCGTTTGAAATAAGGTTTCCCATCCCACCTCCCTCCTGCCTAGGACTAAAAGGTGATAATCACTCCTAATTACAGGATTTTCCTTCATGACTAGGAGTTTGAGTTTCAGGATTTAGGTGCAATTAAAAAGGGATTTATACACCATTATTTTTTATTTGTTTATTTTCTCTTTTATAAAAGTATTTCTAACGTGGCCAAACTGCACTGCTGCTGCTAAGAATCTCTTGTGATCTGAGAAGGCTTGAAGATTAAATTCTTCCTCGAGAGCCAATAAAAATAAAAGTAATGATAATTATATCAACAACAATAAACTAAAGCTAAATGGGATGTAGCCATGATAGGCTGGAATGACACTGGGTGAGGAAATAGAGACTTGATACCTGGCTAGAAGAGCTTGTGTGGTTTGCTAAAGTCATGGTCTCTGAGCAGCCTGGTCTAGTGGAAGGTGTCCTGTGAGAACAGGATGGGCTTTGAGGTCCTTCCCACCCAAACCATGGGCATGGTCTTGAAATCATTGGTGAAGGGTTTGCCTCGTGTGTTATTACAGCTCAGACCGTGCCATGGTCCCAAATAACACAGTGCTAACAGGGGATGCCCGAGGGCAGAGGCAGAAGCATTTTCTGGAGACCACAAAAGCAGGCCAGGAGCAGCTGAGGTGCTCTCTGCCACCAGCCCAGGGGTGTGGCAGTTTAGGCTGAGCCACCTGTCCAGGGTGGTTGGTGTAAAGATGGATGCAGTTCTAGGGGCAAGCCAGCACCTCGGTGGGAATGCTGGTCTTTGTGGGAGCCATGCAGCTCACCTGGCTTTCAAAAGTCTCCTGGGATGCTTCTCTGTATCCCTAGGGACACAAGTGCCACCAGACTTGCGGCCCATAGTGATTGCAGGAAAGGATGGATTCAAAATCCTGCAGATGAAGAGCTGTGTGCCCATGCTGGTGTTTGAGAGGCTGCCCCTGGATCCCTGGCAGTGCCCAGGGCCAGGCTGGACGGGGCTGGGAGCAGCCTGGGACAGTGGCAGGTGTCCCTGCCATGGCAGGGGTGGCACTGGGTGGGCTTTGAGGTCCCTTCCAGCCCAAAGCACTCTGTGGTGGTTTTGTCTGTAATCAGGGACCACGTGGGGGACTCAGCCATTACCCCAGTGAGGGCACGTGTCCCCTCAGCCTGGCCCTGTGTCCCCTCAGCCTGGCCCTGTGGCCAGAGCTGGTTTGCCCCCTGGAAATGGAGCACTTTGCAGCTCTCCTCTTAATTTGGGAAGCTGCAGGCGGCCACCTCCATTGCTCTGGTTTGATCCCAAACTCCAGCTGCTGGCTGGGAAGGAGCCCTGTGTGGAATGTGGAAGGACCTGGTGTCCCTGTGCCCCTCTGTGTCCCAGGGGAAGGAGGGATGAGCTGTGGGGGCTGAGCTCCTGATCCCCCCAGTGCAGAGCTGCTGCTGCCGGTCCAGGGCGCGTTGTCGGGGTTGAATTTAGCAGAATTAAGAATTTTCCCCTTTTTCACACAGTGGGGCCCTGTCAGGAGGTACAAAAGGCAGCAGTTGGGATGCTGCGGGGATAATCCTTCCTGCTCTCTGCTCCAGCTTCTTGTGGCTCTGCTCTTTTCCAGCCCAGGGAGCTGGAAATGGCTCAGCAGGCATTTAAAGCAGCCCGGTGCCTGCTCAAGCCCTGCCTTTGCTGCTTGTCACCATCAGCACGAGCTTTGTCACCCCGAGCCAGGTTCTGCAGCCCAGGCCCTGCTGAGAACATTCCCAGGAACTCCCAAGACTCTCTGGAAAACCTCAGCTCAGTGAGAGACCAAAGATGAAACCAGGCCAGGGCAAAACATGTAAGAGCTGAACTAGTGGAAATCAATTAAAATAAATCCCACAGAAAGGGCAGGGATAGTGTGCCGAGCACCTCAGGAAATAAAGCTTCAAAACAGATTAAAATGTGACTAATTTAAGCAATAATTTAGCCTGTAGCCCGGGTTAAGTTTGGCACATGAGTAATTTGACCATCAGACCAGAGCTGCTGGTTGGTTCCAGGTGGAACCATTGCTGAGCTTTTCCCTTTCAGTCCCATTTAGAGGTTGAAGGAAATAATTCCACATGCACTGGAGATTTAACAAATAGCCACAAGGTCAAAACAGTCACTGGTATTTTTAACTGTAGGAATTTTAATACCTTTTTAGACTAGATTGATAAATTCTTTAATGGAGAAGGAGGGAGGCAGAACCACCACTGGGTTGTACAGCTGCCTCTGCAGTGCCCAGTTTCCAGGTGCTAAAATTGAGGGATGGAGAGTTCTGAGATGATTTTAAAGGGTTATTTTAGCTCTTCTGTGGGTGGGGGAGCGCCCTGTCCGTGTTTGGGGTGTCCTCAGCTCTGAAATTCTAGTTCCAAACCAAGAAAAGCAAACAAAAACTTCACTGTGTTTCTGCAGAAGGATTTCTCAAGGGTATCAGGAAATGGAAATGGATCCAAAAAGCCACCCCCCAAAAAAAAAAAAATCAAAACTATCCGAACTGTGTATATATCTATGTATATACATGACTATCTCTCTATAGAGGGCACTTTGCAGGAACACTGTGCTGTACTGATCTCGAAATCTCTGCCTGCCTGTGTCTCTTACACCTTTTGCATCGCTGTTCTCTTTGTTTTAGGGGAAAAAATTAGATTACACCTTGTCAAATTAAAATAACAAAAAACTAAACCAGTCGAGTCTGTGTTTAAAATTACAGAGCTGCGTGAAAAACAATTGGATTCTGATTATTTTCTGTTCAATCCTGTAAAAAAAAACAACAGGAAAAAAAAAAATTGCAAAAGACCAGAGATGTTCAGCCAGCCTGTCGCTCAGCTAATGTGGTTTTTTAAGTGCAAAGTAACAATTATTGGGAAGGTAATGGATTTCCTTCAGACCAAATCCAAGCCTTGGTCTCATTCTTTATTTATCTACCTGTTTACGTATTTCTTTTACTTACTGTGAAGGAAATGAGGAAGGAGATGGGCAGGAGGAGGGAAGCTTCTCGTCCTGTGGAGGGGCAGAGGTCGGAAATCCAAAGCCCAAAAGGTCTCACCCCAGGGGAATGAGCCTGGAATTGGAACGGGACAGGGAGAGGCAGAGGCGGCTGCACGGACAGGCAGGGGCAGGGACAGACCACATTTGGGAGGGGAGGACAGGTGTAATCTAAGCTTCACTAATAATGTAGAGGCTGCACATTATTTTGGCACCCTTTCCCCTACCCCTCCTCATTTTGGAGCAAGACGGAATGACTCCTGTCTCCCCAAAATGGCCAATAATGTCCGCCTTCTCACCTCATTTGGAGCAGCAGCTTGCTGAGTGTCAAAATGTTTAATACCATTTGGTTTTGTTTGGTGCTTTCAACCAGTCACTTCACTTTCTTTCGTTTCCTTTTTCAATTAATTTCTTCTTTAAGGTACAAGATGCATTTCTCTTTGAGTTGGTTTAATGTGAATCGGGGTTTGAAGTGACAGGTTCTTGTCCAGGACATTCTCCTTTTCCCCACCTCGCTCCTCCTGCAACGTTTTTTCTCTCTGAGGGAATCTGGAAGGGGCTTTAAAAGAGCAGCTGGTGGGGTTCCTCAGCACAAACTGGTTGGTCCTCAGGTTTCTCTCATTAGCAGCATCATGGGAATACATTTTAAGGATGGATTCTGGTGTTGCAAAAGTCAACCCTGGACCTCCCAGTGTCTCTTCCAATCAGGTCTGTAAATCCAGCAAAAACACCTCTCACTTTGTGGACCCCGAGTGGTGGTGGGGAACCTGAGCCGTGCTGATTGGGACCAAAAAAGCCAAAAATGCCACTCACAGAACACAAACTGGGTCAACCTCTGCCTCCATGAGCAGCAACAAAACCAATTGGCTTCCCAAGGGTGTGAAAAGTTATGGATCTGTTCTGTTTCTGTTTCTAAGCACAATTTGGGGTGCAGATTTGCAGCGTGGAATGCTTATCCCATAATCAAACAGACTCATAACTAACTGCACTTAAGAAATTTTCCTGTGCCTCCAAAATGGCTTCTCTGCATTGAAATAATTTAATTGCATCCCAAACATCCAGCTCCAGGCCTGGAATCTGGTTCTATCTGTAACAAGCTGTATCCTTGTTTGAAAAAAAAAAGCTCCTGAGAGTTTTTTGGCCATGGACAATGTCTGTTTGTGTGTGCCTGCCTGCGTGTGTCTGTCGGGAGCTGTTGCACATGGAGCATGCACATCCGTGTACGCATGCGGGGTCTGGCAAAGCTGTCCTGGAAACCAAACACCCCTGGAACTCAGGGAAGGTCCTTCTTGACCAGAAACTGGGAAAAGTGGTATTATAAAGTGTTTATAAAGCAGAGCCCTGACTGCCCCATCCCAGTGTTTCCTTTCCAGAGAGGGCAGTTCTGTTCTTCCCGATCCTTTGAAAGTGCTGATAGCAAAATGGAGGGGATCTCTTCACCCGATTTTTTTCTTGTGAAATTCCCCTCCTTCAGCTGCTGGGGAGCTGGGCCCAGAGCTGAAATCGGTCTTGATTCCATCTCCAGCTTCCTTTCCACCACAGCTCTCCTCCTCCTGGGCCTTGACCTAAAGGCTGACCCAGAGATTCTCAGCTTGACAAAATCCCTGTCTCCAGCCAAATGCAAATGTTACAGCAATTAAAATAAGCAGCAGCCTGATGGCTCTGGGTAGCCAGAGATGAACCCTGTGCCTTATTGTGGTTGTCACAGACCTGAGCCATCGCAGGGCTGTATCCAGGGGACTCTCTGAGGTCCCCAACATTTAACTGGAGTCCTTTTCCCGTCCTAGATCAGTGTGTGGATGTTGGTATATCTGTGCACACAGGAGAGTCTAGTTTTTTTTTTAAACCAGGATGCACCAAGGAAGTGCTGCTGCCTGTTTGGGGCTCATATCAGCCCTAATCCAAATTCTCCCTCCTTGTGGAAGGGGTGGTGCTGAGGGCTGGCATCCAGAGGTGCTGGGTGCTTCCCTTGGAGGGTGACAAACGCCACTAAACCAGCCCAAAGTGAGGATCCCTGAGACCCCGGGGCTGACCTGCACCCCGGGAGCTGTCAGGAGGAGGGCAGGGCTGCTCTGCAGCTTTTTGGGAACGTGCTGTGTGCAGCCCCGAGCTTGTGTTTTGTGAGTGGATTTCTCCTTCCCTGCCCAAAACCACAGCCAGGAACAGTGGGTTCCCTTCAGACTCCGATTCTCAGCACTCCGCCCTACATCAGATGATGCTTTTCAGTTATTAAATTCTGGTTTGTTCTTTCTTTTTCTTTTCTTGTTTTGTTTTTGTTTGGTTTTTTTTTCCCCTTTCTTTTTCAGTTGGGTTTCATTTCTTTGCGATTAGCTTCGGTTTGGATTAATTGTCTTGTTCTGTTCCCATGACAACTCAGTGTTTGCATCCCACCTGCCGTTGTTTGTTGCTGTTGATGCTGTTTGCTGCCCGGATCTTGTCCGGATTGTCTCCCCATTCCTCCTCACCTTTCCCACCTTGCCTCCCCTCTCCAGAAGGTCACGTACCAGCCCCCCCTCAGAAGAGCCATCCCCACCCCAGATCTGTCTGCATGTTGACCCCACTTGTTTCTTTCCGAGTTCTCTCCATCTTGTCTCAGACTGTGACAGGTGTGGTTTCCACCTGGCTCCATTTTCTGAACTGTGGTACTTGTGGGAGCAGTGGGAAGCAGGATGGAGTGGGGAACGTGGATGTACCCTCGTGCCTAGGGCCGAGTGTTCTCCCTCCCTAGTGGCAGGAGGGAGCAAGGAGCAGCTTGCCTCATCCTTTGAGCCACTGCTGGTGCCTGGCATGGAACAAACACCGTGGTACCCCCCCTACACCTTTCTGCAGGTAGAAAATCATCTTCTAGTGTCAGTGGCCAGGTGAGCTTGCAGCCCCTCCCTCCACATCCCCATCCCCCCCCAGCTGAGGGCATGCCCCCCGTTCTCTCCGCAAATCCGTGCATGCAGGAATTCCCCTTCGCCCCCTCTGAGCTCCTAATGCCACCAGTCTGGAAGTCTTCTCTTCCTTGCCTCCCAGTGCTGGCTCCTGGCTACTGGTTCTTGCAGAAAAGGGTCTGAGAGCCCCATGGGGAGAGCAGACCTTGCTGTGACAACCAATGTCCCTTGTCACCTTGCGGGGGCTGCAGTTGGCTTTTGTTTGCCAAAGCCCCACTAAATGGCAAACAGCCTCTACCTCTCCTGGCAGTGCCCTTCCCCTTGGAAAAGATCCACAAAGCTGCAAGATAAACACTAGCAAGCCCCAGGACAGTTCCAGGGGACGTCTGAAGGCACTGGGAGGGACAATGGCAGGCTCAGCCCTGCTGTCCTTGGCTTTGCTTTGGCATGAGGCAAAGCCACCAAGCTTTGGAGGGGTTGTGCAGAGGTTACCTGGGAACTGACATCAGGAACAGGGAGTTCTCAGCCCCCCAGCAATCCAGACCCTCCTGCCCCTCACCTGCCCTGCCTGTGGCAGTTCCTGCATGGCTGTCCCTGGAGCTGGAGGAATCCTGCACCCTGCTCCCCTCCAGCTGCTGCAGTTCCTGCATTCCCCCGGGTCCTAAATCCTTTTGTCTTTCTTGTGGGAGGAGACCCTGCCCTCAGCCCCCTCCCTAGGCCCTCTGTGATCCACACACATTCTCCTTTGTCCGTTCCCCTGCCTCCCCCCATAAGGAAGGGCACCCAGCATCCCTCCAGGTAGCTCAGAAAATGGAGCCAAGGAAACCACAGCCTCCTCTTTGCGTCCATGTTCTTCCTGTGTAAGGTCTGGAAGCTGCATCCACCTCTCTGCTAAGGAGATGCACAGAACATGTCACTGTTTTCTCAACGTTAAAAGTTTCATTACCTTGTTTTTCTTATTAATTCTATTCTATTTATTATTCCGCCAGGGCTGAGATGTGACAATGTGAGCCACCACATTGAGTCACATCAGCTAGAAAAAGTATGCAGCATTAAAGTGGGTTTCCCCCTCCCCTCCCTCTCTCTCTCTTCTTTCTCCCTTCCCCTCTTGTTCTCCTTCTCCTGGTCTTCCTTCCTTTCTCTGTCGCTCACTTTCTATCCAGTATCCATGTGGGCATTTGCTACCGCCCAGAAATTATATTTCTCTGCATTTTCCTCTCTCTTTCTCTCTCTCTTTCTCTCTCTCTCTTTTTTACCTATTTTGCATGATGTTTGTGACTCTGAGAGCTGCATCTATCGATGGAACCGTGTCAGATCTTAAAGAGGCTTCGTTAGGGTTTCTATACCCGAAAACCACAAAAATTTCATTAGAGTTTCTCATCTTTTCCACACTCCCTCTCGCTCCAGGGGGGCTGTGTTCCCCTGGACGCTTCTCACACGCAGACACCGACTAAATTCTGTCCCGCTCCAGGGACTCCCTCTCCTCCCTCGTTGATCCTTTTGCCTTTTCTCGAGTGGAGCGTCTGCAATTTGGGGATGTGATACTTCTCTCTTTGTTGAATTCTCTGGGTCCAACAATGCAAAACGTTGAGAAGTTTCCATCTCCATGCCAACCTTCTCCTGGCCCCCCGCCCCACGTCCGCAGCAGCCCCGGGTGGGAGAGGGCCCCTCTCTGGAGGGGGCACCTGGACCACGCCGGGTGCTGGTGGACGGGCTGTTCCTGGGGAGAAGGGGCCCAGGACTCAGACCCCACTGGGAGAGAGAGGGAGGAGCAGCTTCCCGGGGTGTGGAGCGGGGAGCTGGGGGCCCCAGCGGCCGCGGAGGAGAAGTTTGGGCTCTCGCCATGCCAGCTCTTGCCAGTAAAGATGAGAAATTGCTAATAAATTTTTGTGTATTTATCTGTGCTGTGATGGGTCTAATCTTGATCAATGGAACCCTGTTGCTATGAAATATCGCTTTTATGTCTATATTCTATATATTGTTTGTGAAGTACCAATTTATTTGGAGTTTATTTTTTTGGTTTTTGGTTTTTGATTTTTTAATTTCTTTGGTTTTTTGTTTTGTTTTTAATGAAGGAAGAAAATAAATGGTGACAAACCCCATATATATTTAAATTATCTTTTACTCTTTTTTCTTTTTCTCCTTTCTTTCCTTTCCTTTTTCTTTTTTTCTTTTTTTTTTTTTTCCTCTTCGTTTTTTTGTTCGTTCGTTTGTTTTGGTTTGCTTTTCCGTTTTGTTTTTTTGTTACCTCTGTGCGTCTCGTCCACAGTTCGCCGTGTGGCCCCTCGCTTCTCCATCCTCCCTGTCAGCCATGAAATCATGCCCGGGGGCAACGTCAACATCACCTGCGTGGCCGTGGGCTCTCCCATGCCCTACGTGAAGTGGATGCAGGGAGCGGAGGACCTGACGCCCGAGGATGACATGCCCGTGGGCAGGAACGTCCTGGAGCTCACGGACGTCAAGGACTCTGCCAACTACACCTGCGTGGCCATGTCCAGCCTGGGAGTCATCGAAGCCGTGGCCCAGATCACGGTGAAATGTAAGGGAGTGGGAGCAGGGTGCTGAGTGCACGTGTGGGAGTGGGCACGTGCCGGGCAGCCGTGCGGGCACAGAGCTGAGTGTCCGAGCATGAGGGCAGGGGATGCCTGGGCACGTGTCCTGCTCGTGCATGGGAGCCGTGGTGGGACGTGTAGCAGAGTGGGAACGTCCCATGGTCGTGCCTGTGTCATCGTGTGTCTGCATGGGGAGAGCCTGTGACTGCCTAACCTGCACAGGGGACGCCATCCTGCATGGCCAGGTGTCCTGCACAAATGGGGTGTGTGTGTGCATGCACAGGGACAGTCCTGCATGGCCAGGTGTCCTGCACAAATGGGGTGTGTGTGTGCATGCACAGGGACAGTCCTGCATGGCCAGGTGTCCTGCACAAATGGGATGTGTGTCCGTGCATAGAGACACAGTCCTGCATGTCCTGGTGCACGAGTGGGATGTGTGTGCATGGACAGGGACAGTCCTGCATGTCCAGGTGTCCTGCACAAATGGGGTGTGTGTGTGCATGGACAGGGACAGTCCTGCATGTCCTGGTGCTCCTGCACGAGTGGGATGTGTGTGCATGGACAGGGACAGTCCTGCATGTCCAGGTGTCCTGCATGAATGGGGTGTGTGTGTGCATGGATAGGGACACAGTTCTGCATGTCCTGGTGCTCCTGCACGAGTGGGATGTGTGTCCATGGATAGGGACAGTTCTGCATGTCCTGCACGACTGGGATGTGTGTGCATGGCCAGGGACACCGTGGCTGTATCGTGGGCACCTGGCTGCAGGAGGGTCAGTCCCTGTCCTTACCTGTTGCACACGTGGAGCTCTGTGAGCACAAGCAGCAGAACAGACCTGTGCACCATGAGTGCCCCGTGCTGGGATCTGTGCATGTCCTGGGGGAATCCCCCACACAGGGAAACCCATGGTGGAGGGGAAGCTGGTAGCTGGAGACCTTCCCTCGCTTTAGGACACCTGAGCTGCTTGTTATGAAGAAAACTGTGGCTCAAATCCCCCGCATGCTGTGTCTGTCCTGACAAATGAGGCTGGCTGGGCACAAGAAGCCTTGGATGGCTTGGAGCCTGCATGCCATCCTGTTCCAAGGCCTGAGACTCAGCCAAGGCCCTGAGGATCTCTGGCATGTGCACCCTTGCAGTAGAGCTTAGTTCCAGCATCTTAGTAGCCGTTGTTGCCTCAGCAAGATGGGGAATAAGCCCAGCTTCCAGCTAGTGATTCCCAAGAGGAGCACGGGTGCCATCTTCAATCTATTCTGTCCTCAGCAGGGGAGTATTAAACCCAAGCAGGAACCCCTGAGGTTGGGTGAGTGTAGAGCTCTGTGTGAGCTGGTGTCTGCTCCAAGTACTGGTGTTGCCCATGAGGGATCTGGGAGAGGCGGGGTGGGAAAGGATCTGTGGGTGGGGAAGAGGAGAAACACTTGGGAGAAAGGGAGGGATAAGGAAAAACAATCCTGTTGTATCAGTGATCTGTCTGAGGAAGGTCTGACAGGAGAAATGAGTAGGGGCTAGAGAATCTTGGCATGACACCTGTTCTCAGATTCTGCACAGGCAGTGGGGCTCTCGTGCCAGCGGAAGGATGCCTGGGGCTGGACTCGGGTGCTCTTTATTTTCCTGAGTATTTCCTTCCTTCCTTCCCTTTTTTCCCTGTCTTACCCCCTCAATCTAAAAAGCTGCTGTGTAGGGCAGATTGCTTCTGCGTGCAACTTTCCCATCCCCTCACATGGGGAATCTCACCCAGCTGGTACTTTCTGTCTTTTGTAATTCTGTTTGGATCCTGTTCCCTGCACTGTTCTGTGTGTGAGCACCTGCAGCTCTCCCAGGCAGAAGGTGAAAAGAGAAGTTTGAGCTTTACTGTCACCAGGTCTAGAGAAGTTAGGCTTCAAGGCCAGGTTGGAAAGGGCTTGGAGCCACCTGGGCCAGTGGAAGGTGTCCTTGCCCATGGCAGGGGTTCCACTGGATGGGCTTTAAGACCCCTTTCAACCCAAAACATTCTGGGATTCCATGATAAGAAGAAGTTGAAAAGGAGGGTTGAAAAGGGTCTAAAGTGTGCAGTGAGGACTGCACATGAAGCTTGAGGACAGGTGAAGTTGGAGCACAGATCAGGTGCAGTTAAAGTGCTGAGCAGCGTGCGGTCCCCAGCAGGCTCCTGGGGGACTCCCTGGATGAGGGAGAGGGGAGATGGGGATTTACACACTTTGAGGATTGAGGGGAAGCCCTCCCAGCATTTCTGGAGATTCGTTCTGGAGAGCAGAGCCTGCCCTGTGCCTTTCCTTGCCCGTGGAGGCTCAGCAGAGAGATGTAGCACGTGCTGGGAAGGAGCTGAGGAGCTGCTCTCCCTCCCTGCCCCGGCGGGCGGATGTGCAGCTGAAGCCTGTGCTAATGATTCCAGATGTTTAGCTGAACACTTTGCCTTTGATGGAGCAATTTGAGGAGGATAATAGAGTGGATAACTAGGTTCCTCACATTCCAGCAGCACTTTCCTGAGCTGCCGGGATTGGTGCTGTGCCTCCGGCTCCTGCAGCCTTAACCAGACCAATTAGGTGCCATTGCTGCACCTGTGGTTTTTTTAAATGCCTGTTCTTCCTGATTCTCAGCACTTCCCAAGGCTCCTGGGACGCCAGTGGTGACAGAGACAACAGCAACGAGTATCACCATCACCTGGGACTCTGGAAATCCAGACCCCGTGTCCTACTATGTCATTGAGTACAAGTCCAAGAGCCAGGATGGACCATACCAGATCAAGGAGGACATCACCACCACGCGCTACAGCATCGGGGGGCTCAGCCCCAACTCCGAGTACGAGATCTGGGTCTCCGCAGTCAACAGCATCGGGCAGGGCCCTCCCAGCGAGTCGGTGGTCACCCGCACGGGGGAACAAGCTCCTGCCAGCGCCCCACGCAACGTGCAGGGCCGCATGCTGAGCAGCACCACCATGATCATCCAGTGGGAGGAACCCGTGGAGCCCAACGGGCAGATCCGAGGCTACCGAGTCTATTACACCATGGAGCCCGAGCAGCCCGTCAGCAACTGGCAGAAGCACAACGTGGACGACAGCCTGCTGACCACCGTGGGCAGCCTCCTGGAGGACGAGACCTACACCGTGCGAGTGCTGGCCTTCACCTCCGTGGGGGACGGGCCCCTGTCCGACCCCATCCAGGTTAAGACACAGCAAGGAGGTGAGCACCCGTGTGGCTGACCTGGGCTGTGGGAAGGAGAGCTGCTGGTTGGATTTGGAGGTTTAGATGTGATGTTGGGAAGGAATTATTTACTCAGAGGGTGGGGAGGCCCTGGCTCCAGTTGCTCAGAGAAACTGTGGCTGCCCCTGGATCCCTGGAAGTGTCCAAGGCCAGGTTGGACAGGGCTTGGAGCAACCTGGGATAGGGGAAGGTGTCCCTGCCCAAGGACCTGGATGAGCTTTATGGTCTCTTCCAACCCAAACCATTCCATGATTCCAAATGTCTTTAACAGATGTAAAACTGCCCAGGTAGTGGTGGACACTTTAACTCTCCCTAAGGTACCCGGGAGCTACTTTGTCAGAGATGAGTGGGGAATGAACCTTATGTGTTGAGCTGCAAACACAAGGTGTTCAATCACGGGCTGTCACCCAGCACATTTTTGGCATGGGGTATGGGAGGAAACCCTGTGTCCTCAACAGGCTGCTCATGGGCTTCCTACTTCCAGAATCTTGTAATACTGGGATTGATGGGAAGGGTTGTATTCTGCACTGCTGAGAAAGAGCTATATGATCCACTGGGATTCTTCCATCTCCAGCAGCTCTGCACACGCTGGAGTCCTGCAGTGGGATGTAACTCCACAGCTTTAGAGGCAGGACCTGCCCACGCTGCAGTGTGGCATTTTGCTACTGACGTGCTCTTCCCACACAGGCTTTGAAGAAAACAGGGCAAGAGCCTCCTAATTAGCCAAGTTAATGCGGTTTCTCCTCTTTCTCATCTTGCCTCCTCTGCCCTGTCGGCTCCCCCTCCGTGCCAGTTCCTGGGCAGCCGATGAACTTCCGAGCAGAAGCCAAGACCGAGACGAGCATTGTGCTGTCGTGGAGCCCCCCACGCCAGGAGATCATAGTGAAGTACGAGCTCCTCTACAAGGAGGGAGACCACAGCAAGGAGGTGAGTCTGAAGTGCAGCAGGGCTGGGGCTGAGGAGCTCCCCGGCCCCGCCGTGGAGCGAGGGGAGCAGGGCAGGTGTCTCTGGGCAGGCCTCACCTCTGCTGCCTGTTGTTTGGGTTTATTTTTCTCTTCCCCCCTCGCCCATCCCAGGTGCTGAAGAACTTCGAGCCCACGACCTCCTTCACGGTGGAAGGCCTGAAGCCCAACACTGAGTATGTCTTCCGGCTGGCCGCCCGCTCGGCCCTGGGGCTGGGGGCCTTCACCCCGGAGGTCCGAGAGCGCACCTTGCAGTCTAGTAGGTGTCTCTCCTTTCCCACCCTTCTCTGAGGGGACCACGGTCAGGGAGCCAGAGATGGTGGGCACAGGGGTACGGAGCTGGGGGCTGGCGTTTCACTCCAGGGAGGGGGGACACCCTCGGGACCTGCTCCCCTCTCCCTTCACCGCTCCAGCTAGCTGAGACGTGAGCCAGGAGCAGAGCTGGGCTTTGGGGGGCCAGCCACTCGGGGTGGCAGCAGTGAGGGCTCGTGGTGGCCACGCTGGCTGTGGTGCTGAGCATGCTCAGGGGATGGCAGCCACAGCCCGGCCCTGTCACAGACACAGGCCCTGTCACGGGCCCAGGCCCTGTCACAGACACAGGCCCTGTCACAGACACAGGCCCTGTCACAGACACAGGCCCTGTCACGGGCCCAGGCCCTGTCACAGACACAGGCCCTGTCAGAGACACAGGCCCTGTCACGGGCCCAGGCCCTGTCACAGACACAGGCCCTGTCACAGACACAGGCCCTGTCACAGGCCCAGGCCCTGTCACAGACACAGGCCCTGTCACGGGCCCAGGCCCTGTCACGGGCCCAGGCCCTGTCACAGGCCCAGGCCCTGTCACAGACACAGGCCCTGTCACGGGCCCAGGCCCAGCCGCTGTCAGGAAGGGCACGAGCAGTGCAGCGGGGAGACGGTGGGGAAAGGGGAGGGAGAGGAGAAGGGAAGGTGATTGTTCACAGGCCCAGCCTTCCCCAGCCTTTGGGGAAGCGGTCCCCATGCTCTTTTGCATGAGCACCTCCAGAGCCAAGGGGAGGAAGGCCTGGAGCTCTGGGAATGGCCCCGTTTGGGCTCCAGCAGAGCGGGAGAGAGGAGCCCTGTGGAGGCTGGGAGGGGGATATTGATGACACCAGGATGGAGTGTATGCAACTAAAACGTGCTGGTTTTAGTTTAATGGATTGTCTCCCTTCGCTGTTGCCCTGGGGACAATAACCCTGGATGGCAATATTTCAACCTGGGCTTTTCACAGATCTTTGCTTTTAAATGAGGTGTTTTTTCACTGCATGAGTGGCTGTGGCAGCTGTTCTTTGTGTTTTCTGTCTCCTCTCATCTCTACTAAATCACTCCACTGCAGTTTGGAGTAGCCGGGAGCAGAACTAACTCAGAAGTGGCTCTGGTCACCAGTGTGAGGAGGGAGAGCCCTGCTCCCATCCCTCAGAGTCCCTAACAAGGGGGAGCAGCAGGCTCTCGGCTGGGCTTTTTAATTGTCACATCCTGCTGTCTCTCCCTTTCCCTGTCTCCTTCTCTTTCTGTCCCCTGAGGAGTGGGAAGAAAGGGGAGTCTGTTTCTGCATAGACAGAATTCCTTACTGGGGCTTTCTCAGGCCTCCACTCCATTCAAAGATTTTTTGTTTTTTCTTCCCTTCAAATGTTTTTCCCCTTTTTTCTTTCTTTTCTTTTTCTCCATACTCTCTCTACGTTTCATAGGAAAATCCTTTCCTGACTCTGCTGCACATCTGCTGGTTCTGATCCCAGTGTGGTACTGTCAGAGGGAGCATCTCTGTGGGGTGGGGGAAATGAACTGAAAGGACCTGAAAAATAAGTGTTAAACTTACACTCTGCTTCTGTTTTCCAATGGGTTTCTCTCCTTGAGACCTGTGGGGATGGGAGGCAAAGATGGTCTGGGATTTGTGCTTTCTGGTTCAATAAAACAAGCTGGAAGAGGGGTGTGGGAGCTGGTGGCAGTAGGCCTTAGTGAAAATTTGTCCCTTAAGGGTGAGGAAAAGGGGATCTGGGAAAAGGGAAGGCTTTGGGGCTTTTTCTAACTTGGCATCTGCCCAGAACACGGACGGGTTTCTCTCTCTGGAGCTCAGCTTTCATAGGGAGAGTCTCGTTAATTTAATGCTCTTAAGAACATCAGCTGGGAGCTGTCAGTGTCCTGTAACACGGTGAAACATTTTTTCCTGGCTGGCTGTTGGAGGAACGAGTCAATTCTCCCTGCTCCGGGTGACATCCTTCGGCTCACAGACCTTCTGGCTCGGGACAGGCTTTTGTGTCTTCCCTCCTCAGCTCCTTTTCCGTTCAGCTCCTCCTTGGCCTGCTCCATGCCTCTTCTTTCTTCTCTCTTCTGCTCTCTGCTTGCCTGCCTGCATGCCCTGCACCCGATGAGCCAGCTCCCTGCTGTCCCTGTCCCTGTCCCTGGCTGGGCGATGTCACACCACGATGGCATCTTGTCTCTGGAATGACAAAGCCTCTCCCTGCTCCCCCTGCTGCTCCTGCTGTCCCCTCCCAGCACCCACCCGCATGTGGCAGCCCCTCCCTGCACCTCCCTGCCAGGGTGGCTCCTCCTGAGCATCATAACCAAAGTAAAATCCATTAAACTAAAGGTAAAGTATCTTTTTCTTCTTGAAGTAGCTGGGTTTTAACTCTTCAAGTACCAGAGACATAGCTCGTAAAACTGACAGACTCTCATGGCTGGGAGAAGCTGGTTTGCCCTTTCTGGTTAGCCATGACCTTCCCAGGCTCCCTGGCAACTCTCCCACTGGGAAATTCCAGAGGGCAAAGCGTGCTCAGCAGGCAGGGGTGGCAGGGTGGGTGCTGTGAGGCTGCACGTGCAGGTGTGGAGGAACAATGGGGTTTTCTCACCCTCTGTTCCTGCCCAAGGAAGGATTTCCCCCCCACGTAGCTCCGCTCTCCCTCCTGTCCCCCTCACAGTACATGAAGCGAATGAAATACCCAAAGTCTGTGGTACCTAAAGGGTTAAAAAACATGATATTGTGCAAGGTCAGTAAGGGTCATTCTTGTGGCTTGGACAGTCAACTTTAAAGCATGTAAAAGGTGCAGCTCAGGTGAGTACTGGCTGGTCTCAAGCAGATTCACAAATACAGTCCACCCTGTGGCTGCAGGCTCACCGCCGGTGGCTCTGCAGGCACTCCCGCATGTCCTGGAGCCCTGGGAGGGTGGGGAGGGGTCCCAAAACGCTGGTGGAACCAGCCGGCAGGCCAAGGCAGAGCTCTCCTGCCTGGGGGCTCCTGCCTGTGCCTGCCTGAGCCCAGGGAGGGGCTGCTTGCGGAGCTGAGCTCGCAGCCCCGGTGGGGTTGGTGGCACTGGGCTCCTGCCACGGCTCCCGGCGCTGTCCCCAGCGTCCCCAGGGTCACACAGGTTGGGCTGGATTGTGAAGGAAGCAGTGCCATGAGCTCCCAGAGGCGTGTCCAGCGTGGCCAGCCAGCACCCCTGGCTGTTCTCCTCCGCTGCTGCAGGCCAGGGGTGACGGAGAGGGGGCCGGGCAGGACCTGGGCCTTCTCCCCCATCACCCACCCCCCACCCTGCCTTTTTGACCAGAGAAAGTGCAAAACCATCCCAAAAGGAGGCCTCACGCCAGGGCCTCTCAGTAGGACCCTGTGCTGGAGCGTAGAGGGTGAGTGAGCGAGCGTGGCAGCGCAGACAGTGACCCCAGTGCCAGCTGGAGCTGAGCTCTGCTTCCTGGGGCTTTCAGAATGAGGTGCAGGATGAAGGGTAGGTCAGGTCAGACCCCCTCTGCAGTGGGTTTCTCGGCTGTGGTGGCTTTGGCTGGAACTGAGCAGGAAAGGTGGATTTTAATATGCCCGGCCTCTGATGAGGACAAAAAAAGAAGGAAAGGGCACCGTGGCAGCAATGGGAGAGGGCTGAGTCTGTCCCTCCATGCCTTGAAACCATCCTTGAGCTGGTTCTGGGACGTGGGAGCAGCAGTGCACCTCTGTCCTGGAGAGGTGGTGCAGCAATCACAGCAAATGGAGAGAGGCAGAGGGAAGGAGATCTGTCACTGGGAACGTGCTGTCCTGCTCTTTGTGCTGACAGTTTAGCAAAAGAGAACAGATTGGGGTCCAAAATTGCCATTTTGCAATAGTAGCTGGGGTTCTGCTGGTGGGGGAGGACTCGGGGACTCATCATGAGCAGAGTGGCATTTTAAAAGCCAGTCATGTGCAGAAACCCACCAGGAGCTTGGTCTGGCCTCGTAGCTCAGTTCCTCTTGTTCTCTTGTAAGAAAGTCTTATAAGTTAGCAGTTGAAGCGTGGAAGGTAGGTAAACAGACTGGGAATGTTCTGGAAGGAGTCACTTTTTATATCAGTATTATTTTATTATTATGATTTCCTTTCTGGTGTTCGTTTTTTTTTTTTCTTTTTGTTTCAAATTATTGGCTTGATTTATGTTTTATTTTCCAGTTTGTTCTTTTTGGTTTGCTTCATTTGACATCTTCTGTGTTGTTTTGCGAGGCCAGCCATGGCCAGGGTTTGTCAGCCTCCTCACTGGGAGTGCTGGGGAGAAGAGGGTCATTCTGCCAGGTTAAAGACAGCAATAGTGCACAAAAATAGAAGGAAAACACCCAAAATGTCCTACTGGGCAGGGTGCTCAGACAGCAGAGGAGGGATTATCTCTGCCCTTTCTGAAAAGCCACTTCCCTCTGTCTCCTGGAGGCTCCTGGAAAGCGTGTGGCTCTCACTCCAGTGCCAGCTGGGCTAAGTGTGACTGGATTTAGCAGAGTCCTCAAGGCAAGCTGGGCCTAAACATCTGGGTTTGACTCCAGGATGGGAGTAAGAGGTTTGAAAACAATCATTCCTTGCTAAAAGAGCTTTTTGTTTATTAAAAAGCATCAGAGGAATGAGTAGCAGTGACCAGCACTGATCTACTGCTTCTTGCAGGTGATACTTGGGGGCTTGTGAGTTCACCCCAGTTTCCTGCCCTGTCTGCAGAGACTTAAAAGCTCTTTATTGATATTGGATTTATTGATTTGCCCTCAGAATGTATCACACTCTGCTTCCCTGGGCTGATAGTTGTCCTTAGTGACAGGCAGAAGTGTGGGCTAGTTCCTGGAAGTGTTCAGGGCCAGGAAGGAGTCCCCTGGATGGTGGCAGCTGTTCCTGCCCAGGGCAGGGGATGGAACGAGAGGAGCTTTAAGGGAGAGCTGTGGGTTCCACCTTCCCCACCTGCTGGTCCCCCTTGGACAGGCGTCTGCTGCCACCCTGAGAAGGTGCCTGGGTAGGGCCACAGTCCCCAAGGTTTTCTGCCAGGATGTCCAGAAACACCCTGCTGTAGTTCAGGCAGAGAGTGCAGCGGGAATTAGACCTGCTGCTGCTTTGGAAAATCCCCTAGATACCCGAATACCTCACCAAAGCCACTGCCTCCCTCCTTCTGCAAGTGCTTTCTCAAAACCCTCCTCTCTAAACACGCTGGCTTGGCAGTGTCCTGGGCATTCCCACTGTGGGATTTGGCCTCCTCCAGTCTGGGGACAGCTAATCACTTCCATCTGGAGGTACAGACTCTTAAATTTAAGCCTCCTGGCAAAAGATTTGCTTTTCTTACTTAATTTTCACAGATCCCTTCAAAGAAATTCAAGATCCCAGAGACTGAGGTTGGAAAGTGCTTTCCCAGCCAGAGCAGGATTTGCCAGGCTGCTGTAAAACAGGCAGCCAAAGGAAAGGGCTTTTATAGGGTGCAGCTGGGTGTTTAGCTGGTGCCAGCTTAGTGGAAGCAGCAGGACCCCTCTTGGCTGGCCCGCTTGCTGGTTTAGTCCTTTGCTTTACACCATTTCAGTTTTGATGCCCCATTTAATTTCTGTTGGCTTTTTTTTTTTTTAAAAAAAAAAGAACCTCTTCATTTCGGAAAAAAAAAAAAAAAAAGACAACAACAAAAAGCTCTCTTCTCTTTTAATTTTATCTTCCTAAACCAAACTTTTGTACGTTTTATTTTAGATTTTTTTGTTATCATTTTCCTTTTTTTTTTTCTTTTATCTTTCCCATCTTTTGTTTTTTTTTTTCCCCCCTTCCCCTCTCCCTTCTTTCCCTCTCCCGCTCCTGAATTTTCCCCCCTCGTAGAACCGTCTGCCCCCCCTCAAGATGTAAAATGTGTCAGCACCCGCTCCACCGCCATTCTGGTAAGTTGGCGGCCGCCGCCGGCCGAGAGCCAGAACGGCGTCCTGGCCAGCTACAGCGTCCACTATCGAGCGCTGGACTCGGAGGACACGGAGCTAAAGGAGGTGAATGATATCCCCCCAACCACCAGTCAGATCCTGCTGGAGTCCCTGGAGAAGTGGACCGAGTACCGCGTCACCGTGGTGGCTCACACGGAGGTGGGGCCGGGCCCGGAGAGCTCGCCGGTCATCGTGCGCACGGATGAAGATGGTGAGTGAGATTTTGGGTTCTCCTGGGGGGGCTCCTGTCCCTGCAGGGGGTCGTTCCCGTGCTGGGGGGACACAGCCAGGCCCTTCCCGTGGCTCTTGAGTGGTGCTAGGCCAGAGCTGGAGTGGGATCCAAGATCTGAGTTGTGTGGCATCCTCTGGTGCCATCACCCGGCGTCCTCTGGTGCCATCTGAGCACTGGGGTCTGTGGGGTTCTCCTCCCCTGGATTTGTGGGTCTTTCTTAATATCTCTGAGTCTGGACTGCAGCACTCCCCCTGAAAAGATGCTCTCACTGAGCCAGGAGCAGCCAAGGCACTAAAAACCTTCGCTCTGAGGAAAACTTGTGCTGCCAGAACTTGAATCATTGTACATCCTGAGCTGGAAGGGACCCACGAGGATCAGCCAAGTCCAGCTCCTGGTCCTGCCTGGGACAGCCCCAAGAATCCCACCCTGTGCCCGAGAGCACATTTTAAAATATTAAAGAGTTCTTCCCACACATTCCTTGTGACTACCTCCTGCTTAAGTCAGAGCTTTTGTCAGTCATAGAAAGGAGGAATCTGTTCAAGTTTCAAAAATCTTGAGTGACAACAATTCAGTGGCCCCACTCAGAGACTTGAATTTTCCTGGTATTTCTACAGTAAAATAAAACCAGGGAAAAGCATGAATGGGTGCATGAAGGGAGAGGAGCACCCTCACTGTGAGGGTAGGACCTCAAATAATATAGGTCAAGTAAATAACGTATGGAAATCCCAATTTTTTCAGGTGTTCTTCATCTATTCCAAATAAAAAGAATTTTTAAAAAGCAACAGGTTTGTCCCCAGTCTGGGCCCTGTTTCCCTGAGCCTCTGCCCGCATCCAAATGTGACATAGAGTGCCCTGCTCAGAAAGTGTGATTTCCTGGTAGATGAAGCTGCCATGCCCTGTGTGATTAGTAGTAGTATTTCCAAAGATTCAGCCCAAATTTCATCAAGGTATCTCTTGCTTTCTGCCCTGAGATTCCACAGTGGTTGCAGCCACCAAGCCCCTGTCCCGCCAGAGAGATGAGGGAAGTCCAAGGACAAGCCCTCTCCTGATCCTCTCCACCCTGACCTCCCACAGGCAGCGCCAGGGCTTTTCTGGCTCACTGGAAATTGGCTTTGCCCTCAGACGGAGATCTGGAGCTGTAATGGTTCCCTCCATCTGAGCAAACTGGGCGCAAAGGAGCCTGTGGAAGGCTGGCTGGATGATGAGATGGCCTGGTCCCCTCCTGTGGATGTGACAGCCCAGTCAGAGAGTGAGGAAGGTAGATACATTTTCCCAGAATTGGCCTGGGAGGCTTTAGGAAGCTGGAGATAAACAATGATAGCTTATTATTAAAAACAACCTGCAGGCGTTGTTTTCCTAATAGCTGTTTTCTTGTTATTCTCATAAGTTTGTAAATGAGCATCTTTTTAATTAGCCAGTCAGGTAAAGTGCATTGATTAGATGACCAATCAGGTCTACCTGTATCAGAACAATGTATAGAAGGAAGATGTGTGCTTTATGCCACTCAGCCCTCTGATGGCTCTGTGTCATTTCTTACTGACCAGTGCCACCCTCCCTGTGTCCAGGCCGTGCAGATCAGGTCCCACGGAACTGGGAGGCCAGTGCCAGGTGATGGGATACTGGGGCGCTCAGGTCTCCCCCTCCTCCCAGAGCTCAGATCCGGTGTGCGCACAGCCCAGAGGAGCAGGGACGGGCTCCGAGCAGACCCGCAATGACCGGGGCCCCTGGCTTGCCTCCCTCCCTCCCCGCAGTGCCCAGCGCCCCGCCGCGGAAGGTGGAGGTGGAGGTGCTCAACTCCTCGGCCATCCAGGTGTTCTGGCGCTCGCCGGTGCCGAGCCGCCAGCACGGCCAGATCCGCGGCTACCAGGTGCACTATGTGCGCATGGAGAACGGCGAGGCCAGGGGGCTGCCCCACATCAAGGACATCATGCTGGCAGACGCCCAGGTAAGCTTCACCTGGGCGAGCCCCGGGAGGCTGGGGGTGGGGGGATGCACTGCCCTGGGCGGTGTAACTCTGCAGAGGCTCCGTGGGGACCTGTGACAGGGTGTGGCTGTGTCCCTACTGCTGTCCCAGCACTGAGATAAATATCCATCCATCCATTCAGCCTTGCTGTGTCTGGGAAGCCTTTTAATTCAGGCCAAGGCCACAGTGGAATCTACTAATTTCTCCCACTCTACTTCTTCCCTCGTGCTTGCCTGGTAACTTCTGACCTTGTGTGGCTGCTTGCTCAGGGACTCCTTCCTCATGCTGTGTCTCTGTCTTTCCCTTCTTTCCCCTCTTGTATTCTCATGTGCCAAACCTCTCTTGTTCTCTGCCCAGTGGGAAACAGATGACACTGCTGAATACGTAAGTAAAAACATAAAAATCCTCCCATGCTGGTTCTGCCTCCTCCCTTCTCCCACTTCCTGTTGTGGTGTGGTATTTTCCTTTTCCTTTTTTTTTTTTTTTTTTTGCAGTGCAAGTGTGCCTGTTGTAGAGCCTGTTTTTGGTGTTCCCATGCATTGTCCCCTCCCTGCCACTGCTCTGTGCCCCTCTGTGATCGTGTCGTTTGTCAGCACGCAGCAATCCCCCAGGGTTTTCCCTTTGGCTCTGAAGGAAAGATGGGTCTGCTGCTCCTCCACGGGGAAGCAGATGGCATATTGAATTTGGGACTGCTTTGAACATATGAGAATCCTAAAATAGTTTGGCTTGGAAGGGACCTTAAAGGCCATCTTGTTCCACTCCCAGCCGGGAGCAGGGACACCTTCCACCAGACCAGGGAGCTCGGCTGGGCTGCTTTGTAACACCTCTGTGTCTGGAAAAGATAGCTTGGGAGTATGGAATCCGTGAGTGCTGAGCTACCACGGCATGAACAAATGCTTTGTGCTCTCAAAGGGCCAAGATTCTCAGAAACTCATTGATGCAAAGCGCTGAATCATTATTGGTGCTTTTACTTTTGAAGTACCTTAAAATCAGCTTGGCTGTTTGGCATTTGCTATTTCTGCTAAAATGATTAATGTTTTCCAAAATCCTACAGCTACCAAGAAGTAGGAGAAAGCATTTTCGTCTTGGAATGGCAGGGTTCTGAGATAACACCCAACTAAACTGGTGGTGTCTGTGTCTCCTGGGGATTGCCAAGTGCCCTGCACACCTGAGGGGCCTCCCTTTGAGGGATGGAGAATGAGTCTCGGGGAGCCAAAGCCCCTTTCCTAAAATCTTACTAAAGCTCAGTGGCAGGTGTGAGAGCAGAACAGTTTTCTTGACTTCCAGAAGCCAGACCTGTCCCTGCAGCTGAGGGCCTCCAAAGTCACTGATCAAAATCCCTCTGTTCAAAGTTCTGCTGCTCCACTCCCAGCTCACCGTCAGGGGAAATAGTTCTTTTCAGGACTAACAAATTCTTCCCAAGTGCTGCCCTGAGATTTAATATTGAATGCATGAAGGGGTGAGGAGAGGGGAAAGCCATAAAACATGCACAACATTCCCATCTCCCCTCCTTTCTGGGGCCTTGGGGAAAACCCTGCTGCATGTGCTGTCATCCTGTTTGATTTAGCACGGGTGTTCCTTTTCCAACACAGCCCTTTGAAAGGCTGCATCCCTCTTGGGGAAGGGCTGTTCTTGAGGCCAGTGTTCCAACAAAAGCTCCTGGGAGCCAGGTGTGGGGAGGCTGATAGAGGATGGGGAAGGAGGGGGTGGGATTTAGCAGGGAGCTTCAGCGTGAGCGGAATGTGTCGTCTTGCACTTTGCATTCAAGCAATCCCTTTAATATTATGAAAGCATTAAAAATATCTCTTGAGGAGAGAAGAGAGGGGTAATGGTGAAAAAAAAAAAATGTAATCTCCCTGAAACCTCTGAGCCTCCTCTGAGGCCGCACAGTGGAGAGGAAAGCTTTGAAGGGAGCGACAGCATTTGGATGCTGAAGTGGTTTGTGTGAAGACAGGGAATGTGTGAGAGGCAGATCTGGAGGAGGATGCCTTGCACAGGGCCCTGCAGAGCCAGGCTGTGTTTGCAGAGCTGTGAGTGCCTCGCCAGGGGGACGGTGCTCTCCCCCTCTGCCACTTCCCACAGAAGCCCCAGAGTGTCTCGTGCCCTTGGATTTGGTGTTCCTGCATGCTGGAAAAGGGTTGAGGCTGCTGCCAGGAGGAGAGAGCTGCTTTTGGGTGTGGGCCTTAATATTGACACGATTTTCCTTTGGCATCTGGCAAACAGGAGATGATCATTGCTGGGCTCCAGCCGGAGACTGCCTACTCCATCACCGTGGCCGCCTACACCATGAAGGGAGATGGTGCTCGCAGCAAACCCAAAGTGGTCACCACCAAGGGTGCAGGTGAGAGCCTTTTCCTCAGCCAGCAGGATTCACCCCTTCCCTAAAGCCAAGGGGCTTCTCCAGACTCACCTTCTTTCGTCCCTCTCCCTTCTCAAAGGACAGACTTGCAGCAAGAGCCAGACTGCCCCAAAGGCAAAATTAGATTTAGGGAGGCAGAAACCCCTTCATTCCTCACATGCAGCCCTCAGCAAATGACACGACTTTCTGTCCAGTGCTTCAGAAAGCCCAGGCACACCCAGAAACACAACAGAGGGTGAATTTGTCCCTTGTAATCTCTTGGGCTGTAAATTCCAGTGCATCAGAAGGAAAGTGACTCTTCCTGGTCTGACTGGAGAGAGTGCAGCTTTGCAGGTGGCCCACGCAGGTACACTGGGGACAGGTCTGCTCTCAGGGTGGTGACTAGCAAAGACCTGAAGAGCAGCAGGCAGACAGTGGTGCTTGTGCTGCCCACTCTTCTTTTCTGGTGCCGTGTCTGGGTGTACATCCCCTGTGTTCAGGACTGCTGGAGGGAGAAACTCTGACCTTTCCTGGCTCCCATTTCTGGGGTCTGGGCTCTGCCTGCACATACCAGCCAAAGCCTTTTCCTTCACTCACCCTCCTCTCCTTCCCCTGCAGTTCTGCCCATGTTTCTCCTCACTAACTCCCTGCTTCTCTGCTTTCCTTCTTCCCGAGCTCTCCACCCTTTCTGTTTGCCTCTCCTGGAGCCTTTCTCTCTGCCTGGCTCCCTTGTCACTCTCCCTTGTCACCCTCCCTCATCTCTTCCCATTAGGATTTGCAGTGCAGGTGATCAGTCACAGAGGGATGCTTTCTCCAGCACAGCAGCTATTACCCAAAACTCAATTTCCCCTGACTTGAAATAGCTATTTAAAAAAAAAAAAAGTCTTTCAAATGGCTCTGTAACACTCTTACCTTCTTTGCAGTGTTGAGTCAATACACCTTCTGAGAGGAGAGATTTCTTTCTTTATCATTCAGGGCTGGGGGCTGAATTTAAATACAGTAATACATCTAATTTTCTCCTTTACTGTCCAAACCAATTGCAAAATAAAACACTTCCCCCTCTCTGAACTTTCTTCTCACCTTTATTCCAAACAATATTTGTTGTGCAGATGTAATACTTTCAAGCTCAGCTGATTACAGTAGCATTTGTGATAAAAACTGAAACATGAAGGTAATGGCACTCTTTTTCTCTTTAATGTGTTCCTTAGGCATTCCCAGGGGAGGAGGCTGGCTCTCCCAGCACCATCCCTGCCATTCTTTGGCAGTTTGGAAGGAATGCAGCATTTGTTTCAGAGACAGCCCCTCATCCCCACTGAGGTGTCAGTGGAGGCAGCAGGCAGCGTTCCCTGGTGTGACCCTTTCAGGTCCTGCCCTATCCCCCATTCCAGCCCTCACCCCTTGGTCAGGCCCGTGCTGTGGGAGTGGGCTGGGACATCTCCCAGCTCCATTTTCTCTCCTCCTGTCCAACCAGGAGAAATACCAAGGCGGAGAGAAGGAAATTAGATCTCTAATAGTGGAGCTGAGTGTCAATGACGCGTGAGCTGCTGGAATTAATGCTCTGCTTTCTCTGGCTTCGGGGATCTCTGGGCCTGCACGTGTCATTTAACTGTGGCTGTGGGCTTGCTTAGCAGTCAGGCAGTGCCAGGGCTCATTAGGCAGAGACATGGCACTGCTGAGCTCCCCAGAACCCCCCAGACGTGGGGGAGCTCACTGAAAATGCACCAGCACTGTGAGTTGCCTTCCTCCAGAGGAGAGGAGCAGCACAGAGTGAGCAGCAGCTCTCCCTGCCCTCTGCCTCACACATATTTTGGGCTCTGGCTCCTCTGCCTGTGCTTCCTTCTGTACCCAAGCGGGCAATGAGCTGCCTGCCAGCCGTGTGAGCTGGCCCTGTGCCTGCTGCTCAGGACCTGGGGCTGCCCAGACTTCCCTCCATCCTTCATTGCTTCACTCTCAGCTGCTCTGGACTCCCCAGCCTGGGCCAATCTGTTCCAGGCTCTTTCTGCATGAGTTGGGCTGTGTAATGGAGAGAGGGAGGGAGGCTGGGGCTTTGGAGACTCCAGGTTTGATTTTCCCTGCCCTGGGAAGCACCTGGGACAGGAGGCTGGGAGTCTGACTCCTGAGTCTGTTCTTCCCAGCAGTGGGAGGGTGAGGGGTCCAGGGACAGGGGAGGAGCTGTGCACATCTTTCCATCCTGAACAAAGGGAAGGAAATAAGTTTAGGAATGTGTCAGCAGCTCGCAGCTGACACGTTGGCAGTGCTCCTCATTTCCCAAACTGTTTAGGGCCCATCCACCTGTACAGGGTGGCAGCAGTTTGGGTTCCACGGAGCCCAGCTGGAACATTGCCGCTGACTTGAGGAACCTGTTGCTGCAGCTGAAGAGTCCCTGCAGCTCCCGTCCCCTGCCCCAGCCTTGGCTGAAGGTGTCTCTGTTCTCTCCTAGTCCCAGGAAAGCCCATCCTGTCTGTGCACCAGACAGAGGAGAACACTCTCCTGGTGAAATGGGAGCCCCCTCTGGGCGTGGAGGGCCAGGTGCTGGGCTACCGGCTGCAGTTTGGCCGCAAGGACGTGGAGCCTCTGGCCACCCTGGAGTTCTCAGCGCTGGAGGATAAGTACATCGCCGCCAGCATCCACAAGGGCGCCACGTACGTGTTCAAGCTGGCCGTGAAAAGCCGGGCCGGCTTCGGGGAGGAAGCCGTGCAGGAACTCACCACCCCCGAAGACATCCCCAAGGGTTACCCCCAGATCCTGGAGGCGAGCAACGTCACGTCCATGTCGGTGCAGTTCGGCTGGCTGCCCCCCGTGCTGGCCGAGAGGAACGGCGCCATCGTCAAATACACCGTGGCCTACCGGGAAGCCGGTTCTCCCGGGAACCTGCTGGAAAAAGACCTGCCCCCCTCCCCAGAGAACTCGTACACCCTCAACGGCCTCAAACCCAACACCGCCTATGATGTTAAAATCCGTGCTCACACCAGTAAAGGCCCCGGGCCCTACAGCCCGACCGTCCAGTATCGGACGTTCCAGCTGGACCAAGGTAGGACTCACCGGTTTCTCCTCCCTCTCTCCCCTTGTATCCGGGGCTGGTGCCGGGAGGCAAGAGAGCTGGAGAGGTCAGGCCAGGCTCAGCCAGGCTCGTGAGTAAATGCAAAGCACTCTGGTGTCACACTCAGTCCCTCCGCTCCTCTCTGCCTTGTGCCAGGTAAGTCCCTTTTACCACTTTCTTCTAAGTTAAGTCCGGACACCTTCTGTCACTGGCACCTGAAGGGGGGGGCCAGTCGCTGTACAGGTGGGAAGAGCATTTTCTTCAGCTTTTGCAAACAGCCAAAAGAAAAGAGCAAACATTAAAAAATAAAATCGAACCCTCGAGCCGTGACCTGGGATGGGTTTTTCTTCACCTGAGCATGCTCAGCCAGGCAGCACCTCGTTCCTGCAGCAGCCACCCAGGCCCAGAGTGTGGGGGCAAAGCCACGTGCCCTCCTGGGGTTAGGCATGGGGACAGGGAGCACTGGGAGATGCACCTTGGCAAAACTCAAGCACACTGGAGAGGGAGCAATCCCTTCAGTTCCTGCAGCCGCAGCCAGAGCCAGCCTGGCAGGCCCCTCTTCCAGCACTTGACATTCTTTTCCTTCTCTTTCCTGCTCTTCCTTCCCTCTGCTGCCTTTTCTTCTCCTTTCTCCCCTTCCTCCTCACTTTTTTCTCTGCAGTTTTACCCAAAAACTTCAAGGTGAAGATGGTGACAAAGACATCTGTCCTTCTGAGCTGGGAGTTCCCTGAGAATTACAACTCTCCTACCCCATACAAGGCAAGTGGAGCGCAGGAGTTTTCCCCCCGTGTGTGCCCCGGCTCTGCAGGGCTGGGTGCTCCGTGTTCCCTGCACACTGAAGGGATGGGGAGGCAGCAGCAGCACCAGCCTTGCTCAGGGAACAACCTCCTCCCCTCCCACAGATCCAGTACAACGGGCTGCACGTCGACGTGGACGGACGGACCACCAAGAAACTCATCACGCACCTGAGGCCCCGCACCTTCTACAACTTCGTGCTGATGAACCAGGGCAACAGCATGGGGGGGCTGCAGCAGAACGTGGCAGCCTGGACTGCTGTTGACATGTTGTCCAAGAAGCCAGAGGTGACCCACAAGCCTGATGCTGATGGCAACGTGGTGGTGATTCTCCCTGACGTGAAGAGCTCTGTGCCTGTCCAGTAGGTTTCTGTTTACCTGCAGGGGTGGGGTCCTCAGTTTGTGTTTTGGGGGTCAGCCCTGATGGCTGGAGACCACCACAAACCCCCGGGGCAATACCAGGAGGGTGATCCCTGCATTTCCAGCCTTCCTCACTGTTGCCTTTTGGAGGCACTTCCACAACTAACAGGGAAAGCCAAAGAAGTGTGCAGGGAGAGCACAAGGAGACATGGGGCTGTCACTGAATCCAGATCTTTCCAGGAACAGCAGCTGTGCTGAATGCAAAATAAGAGGCTTGAGCCAGTGGGGCAGTTTGGGCGAACTCACATCAGTGTGTGTGCTCCTTTCATGGCTAATTCCTTCTGTTTCTTCTTGTCATTCCCACCATTTAGAGCTTTCTACATTGTGGTGGTGCCTCTGAGGAAGTCCCGGGGGGGACAGTTCCTCAACCCCCTGGGCAGCCCTGAGGAGATGGACCTGGAGGAGGTGAGTGTGGCTCAGCTCAGGGGGAGAGAGAGCAGCTGGAGTGGGATGGGGACCTGAGGGCTGGGAGGGGGGTTTGGGGTACCTGTGCTCCTCATTCTGCAGCCAGTCTGGGAGGGCTGGTTTGGCTCTCCTTGCTGCTCCTCTGCAGGCTCTCAGGGTGTTCCTCTGCCCCCGCAGCTGGTGCAGGACATCGCCCGGCTGCGGCGCCGGAGCCTGCGGCACTCGCGGCAGCTGGACTTCCCCAAGCCCTACATCGCCGCCCGCTTCCGCTCCCTGCCCTCCCACTTCATCCTGGGGGACATGAAACACTACGACCACTTCGAGAACAGAGCCCTGGAGCCGGGGCAGAAATACGTGCTCTTCATCCTGGCCGTGCTGCAGGAGCCCGAGGCTGTAAGTGCTGCCTGCTTCCCCAGCCCTTCTGCTCCCTGGGGATGGAGCAGGGAGCTGCCACAGCCCTGCTGCCCTCCTGGAGGGGCTTTTCTTTCCAGCTGTGGCTCTAGTGCTTGGTGAGCTGCTGTGCTTGTTCCTGCATTTGTCTCTTCCACGCACCGAGGACAAGAGGAGCTGTGATTGTCCCAGCCTTTGTGGACAGACCTTGTACACGTGTGGCTCCAGACTGGAGTCCAGAATGGGGAGGAACAATGAACTCTCCCCTCAGGACAGCACAAGAGTTAGAGAGCCCTGGGTCAAACCCCTTCTTGAACAGTAATTTCCTTTAAAGGCTGTTCTTTTAACTCCTCAGAGCAATGACCCCAGACATCCTGCTCCAAGAGCGTGTCACACTCTGGGCAATGCTAAGTTCCTCTTCAAGCACAGAGGTTTCCATTTTTTTTTTATGGAAAAATACAAGTTCTCTCTACCAATTCAGCATCTCTGCTGTTTTCACTGGGGCTGTGCTTGGCGTTATGAAAACAACTATTTTAATATTTACCTGCCTCCTCCCTCACACACAATAGGAAACAGCCTAATACTTTGTTGTTTTTAAATCCCCCTATGGAATTGTAGCAGGGAGCTCTTGGAAATTAAGGGTTTTCAGAGGTTTTTTCCCCCAATAAATATTTACTTGTGTATTTGATATTAAAGGATTAGGCTGACACGCTCCTGAATGGGTTTCTCAATCGGATTACTGCAGCTTGAGGTAATTTCTGCTTTAGAACAAGGTGCTGCAGACTCACTCCCAGTGGCCTGGATCCACAGCAGCTCCTGAGCGTGGAGCAGCATTCCAGCCTGCTCAGAGCTGATGGAGTTCAAGGACCCAGAGCTCCTGTCCCCGGCTGCTCTCCCAAAGCAGGCCACGCCAGTTCTCTGTGCTGTTGAGATTCTGGAGTTCCTGTGTAGGATGGGAATTCATCCTTTGTCAGGACTTTAAAGGGTTTGAATGTGCCTCTGATCCCTCTCAAGAACCCAGCTCAGTGCAGAGGCAGCAGAGGACACACACAGTGTTTTACTACTTTGTATTTATTTGTCAGGGTTGTTTTTTTTCAGTCACCAGACCAAGCGTTAATTCTTGTTTTAATCCCTTCCCTCTTGCTCTGTAATCCCCTCTGCCTGTCAAAATCCAGATGGTTACGTGAGAGCTTGGGGAAAGTGTTTGTGTGTTTGTGGCAGTGGTGAGGGCTCAGGGCTGTGCTGGAACAGAAGCAGCTGAATCTCTAAAAGCGTGAGAAGGGGTGAGACAGGCACAGGGCAGGCTACAGCCTCCCATGAGTGTGACCTTCCCCTGCTCTGTCTCACCGGAGCATTGGAAGGTACCCCTCATGTGGATGCCCAGGAACAGGGCAGTCTCTCTAGGCTGAAGAGGGCGTTTTCCCTGTCAGCATTTGGGTTGTGCTGCAGAGAGCTCACATCCTCTCCAGCAGTTCCTCCTGTGGGATACCCTGTGCTTGCCCACCCTTCAGTCCCCATCCCACCTCTGAGCTGTGCTCCGCCCTGTTCTCTGTCTTCCAGACCTATGCTGCCAGTCCCTTCTCTGACCCCATCCAGCTGGACAACCCCGACCCCCAGCCCATCATCGATGGTGAGGAGGGGCTCATCTGGGTCATCGGGCCCGTCCTGGCCGTGGTCTTCATCATCTGCATCGTCATCGCCATCCTGCTCTACAAAAAGTAAGAGCTGCTCACTGCCCACGCCTCCGATGGTTCTGAGTGTCCCCAGGGCCATGCAGGGGATTTCTGTCCTGCTCAGCTGAGGGCAAGTCCTTCCCTGAGCCCTGGAGAGAGGAGCCCTGAGGCACAAATGCTGGGATGGGAGAGTCTGCCCAGCACAGGGGGGATTAGCAGGGGTTTGCAGGGATTTGCTGCTGCAGATTCTGCCCCGTGGCCCTGCCAGGAAAGCTGTGCTTGTCCCACAGACCCTCCCTTGGGCAGTGAGTGTGTCAGGACTCAGCCTTGCTGCTCGCAGCCTCAGCCCCTTCCCCTGCTCCCTGTGGGCAGTGGGGGGATGCAGGGGAGGCACCCCTGAGCTCTGGGGCAGCAGAGACCTCCACTGCTCTCAGGCTGGTTTTCTGCTGTAGCTGGGAGACAGGAGCAGGGTGTGAGTCTTCAGGGAGAGAGAAGGGAAAACCCTTTTTCATCTCCCTTTCCCTTGGCTTTCTGAGCAGCTCATGGTGTGTGGATGAGAGCTGGGGGTCCCCTGAGCACACACAGGGCAAGGAAAGGGGACAGGAGGGGAAGCAGGGGCTGAGCAAAGGAAATGAAGGTGGCAATGGCCAGCAGAGGTGTCCTTGGCTGGGACGGCTCGTTCCCAGGGTGGGGGAGCTCTCCTAGCCCTGCTCCATCTTTGACCTCTGTGTTCCCTTTTGCACTGGAGTGTGCCCTCTGCATCCCAGCATGTGAGCTGCTCTGGGGCAGGGCTCAGGGGTCCAGGCTGGTGTCCCTGTGGCTGAGTGATCTTTGCTGGTCCCACCTCTGCTGCCAGGGTTAGAGCTGAACAAATGCTTCCCCCTAGCTCTGCAAGTCCTTTCTAACCTGAGCATTTGTCTTGTTTTCTCTCCACCTACTGTTCTCCGGGACAGCAAACCAGACAGGTAAGAGCACCAGATTTGCCATTTATTCAAGTTCTTGCTTGCTGTGTGTTAAGCAGTGTTTGCTGTGTGGGCTTGGGGCTTTGTTGGTGCAGTTCCCACTTCTAGATCTGTCCTCACAGAAACCCCATGTCAGACTAGCTGGGACCATGTTTGAACTGGGGCAGGAAAAGCAAAGCAAGCCCAGCTTTCTCCTGTTTGTCCATTCCTAAATGAAACGGCCCTTCCTCAGGTTGGGCAGCAGGGACAGTAAATGGCTCATAAAGTGCTGGGTTAATGGAGCAGAGAAGCTCTCATTTGTGTGGCAGTCAGAGGTGAAAGTGGGTTTCTGCATGTCTGGCTGCTCCACACGGGCTGTCCCTGAGCCACTGGCACGCTGCTAGCAGGATTCTCACCAGCTGAGCTGTCCTTGTCCCGTGGCAGAAGCTGCTCCTGCCCCTCAGCCCAGGGCTTCTGACAGAGGCTGTTTATGACTGCAGAAATGAGACTTTTCCCCAAGCATTTCCAAGACTGGAAGAGCTTTCACTGGAAGTAACTGATGGGTTCAGTCCATGAACTGTTAACAGCAGTTTCAGAACTGCAGCAAAAATAAACCCAAACTGCAAAGTGGTGTCATTCCAAAATGCTGCCCCATGCGGTGCTGGCAGGGCTCAGACCACTTCTTCTGGCTATTAATGACATCAAGAGACAGCTAAAAATGTCTTGAATAACCTCCTCTCTGCTAAGTGATTGCCATTGCTGCTGCAGGCAGATTATTGGAGGTTTGTGTGCACCCTGAGCAGGAGAGGTGAGGAGCAGGAGAGGTGAGGAGCTGCACAGCCCCTTGCTGGAAGGGCTGGGACCACCTTTCCCACCTTGGGCTGGGGGCCACGTTCTCTGCTCTCTGCAGAAGCTCAGCTCCCAGCAGCTCCTCACTGTTTCTCTGCAAGAAGTTATGGCATCTTTAGGTCAGCACTGGGCTTTGCTTCTAAATTCTCTTCAAAGAGAATGAGCCAGGTCAGCAAAGGCTTTTTCAGCTGCCTAAGCTAACCTAACCCATTTGGAGGGAAATATATTAGGAAGCATTTCCATGTGCAGCTCAGCTGGCGGGTTGGAGCGGGCTCTGGAGCCTGGCAAGGAGAGGTGGATCTCAGCAGGCACAGCTGTGCTGGGAGAGCATGTGTCTACACTGTTTGTTGAACCCAGATTTTTAGGGTTTTGCAGTTCAAAAAAGATTGAAAACTGCTGCTCCGACTTCCCTGTCTGCAGCAGGGCAGCTCTGAGAGCTCCTGAACAAGCCAACAGCAATAGCAGAGCTTGATATCCAAGGTCATGGCCAGGAGATTCTGTACTTTTCCAAACGATTCTGCTGGCTCTGGTTCTCTCGGGCTGGAAATGGCTTGGCCAGAGCTGGAACATTTTTTGCTCTGCAGAGTTCAGTGGAGGCTGTTCTGAGCAGGGAGGGTGAGGTATGAGTTCACAGCACCTCAGCTGCTCTTGGCTGCCAGTCTGTGCTGCTCCTGGGAGAAGTGGGGCACTTCCAGGCTTACCTGAAAGCTGCTGAGGGGCTCCCAGACCACTGTCAACCCTTAAAATGTAACACTGGCAAGCCTTCCAAACCTCATCCCTTTTCTGATGTGTTTTATGCCCTTACACCCTTGGCTGCACATTAGATTTTCTGTGGGAGCTTTGCTCGTGTCTGAACATGAGTAGCTGAGAAGTAGCTGTGACCACAAGGCCCAGAAGCTAAGCTGCTTTTTCTTTCTGGTCTCTTTTGTTTCTTTTTTTGGCTTTGTTGTGAAGCAAACGGAAAGATTCAGAGCCACGGACCAAGTGCCTCCTGAACAACGCTGAGATTGCCCCCCACCACCCCAAGGACCCCGTGGAAATGAGGAGAATCAACTTCCAGACCCCAGGTAACCTGACCAGCCTGTCCTGCTGGGAAGGCAGGAGGGGGCACCTGGCCCTTCCCTGAGCCCTTCCTGCCTGCCTGCAGCTGCTGGGGCACTGCCTGGAGAGCCAGTGCTGCCCCTGGGCAAGGCAAGGAGCCAGCCCCAGCCTTGTCTGTGCTCACTGGGGATGCTGAAAGCACATTTACTGGCATCCTCAAGGACCTTGCACAGGCTGTGCCCAGTGCTGGCAAGGCAGAAGAAGGGTTTTCCTGGATTTCCAGAGAAATTGGTGCTGAGCTCCCAGCACCGTGGCTGTGCCAGACACACCAGAGCGCCGGTGCTGCCCTGTGCCCCAGCTGGGAGCTCCTGGGTGGGGAGATGGAGTGTGCAGGGCTGCCCAGCACGCAGTGCTCCAGCCACACCTGGAACTGGTACTTTCTGGTGCCGAGCCAGTCCTGCTGGAGCCAGGCCTGGCCCTGGGCTGTGCAAGGGGAAAGGAGCTGGTTGCTTGTGCAGGCGAGGCAGTGTCTCCTCGCTTGGTGCAGATGCTGTGATGGAATCCCAGACTGGTTTGGGTTGGGAGCACCTTAAAGGCCACTCAGTTCCACCCCCTGCCATGGGCAGGGCACCTTCCACTACCCCAGGCTGCTCCAAGCTCTGTCCAGCCTGGCCTTGGGCACTGCCAGGGCTGGGCCAGCCTGTCTCACAGGGCAGAGGCTCTGTGCACCTCCCTCCTGCACACACGTGTCCCCATGTCCATGCATGTCCCAGCTGCCTGCATGGCACCTCTGCAGCACCACTGACACCTCCTCACACAGAGGGACACGTGGCCATGCTGCCCCAGTGCCTGTCCACGCCTCTGCCTCCAAGTTCCTGGTGCTCGAGGATTTGGAAGGGAATGGATTGTGCTTTTTGGGGGCTGGCTGTTGTTTTCAGTTTGTTTGTATTGTTTTTTGCTGTTTGTGCTCGTTAGTAATGTTTCTGTAGCTCCTGTTTCCCTTTCCCATCCCAGTCCTGTCCTTAGCATTGTCCAGTTTCCTTAGGGTGGGGCTGGCAGCAGGGACAGAGAGCAGGGGAAGCACAAAGGCAGTGCTGGGCTGAGGGGCTCTCACCACAATGAGTTAGGAAGCACTTGTTGGGATCAGCCCAGGCTCAGGAGCAGTGCTCAGCTGAGGGATGGCAGTCCAGCACAGGTAGGCCCCTAAATCAGCTCTTGGTGCTGCTCTAGCAGGAGAGTCGGGAGGTGTTGGAGATCTGAGTGCTCCCAGCTGCAGCTCAGCAGATGTTTGGGGTTTTTTTGCCCATTTCTGGGTGCTTCCTTTGGAAGCATTCTGTGGGTGCTCCAGGTGGAGGGAGGTGGGAGACCCAAGAGAAGGAGCTGCACTCCCTCAGATGAAAAGACTGTGCTGAGATAAAAAGTTGTGGCCTTCCAGCTTGGTCTTGGTGCCAAATGGAAGTGCTGGTTCATGTGTTTCCCTGAGTGAGGGTTTCTCTGTGTGCCACAGGACAGCAGAGTCAGCTGAGGGTGCTTCCATCAGGTAATGGGATTGATGGGGTCAGTCTTCTGTTACCCCACTGCTTTGGACATGCTGTACCTCTGAATTCTGGCTCTGGGAGATTTGTAAAGGGTAGCTGAGACATCAAGACCTGCATTAAAGGCTCTGCAGATCCCAAAAGACACTGCCCGTGTCCAGTCTGGCTTTAGGAGATGCTTTCCTTACCAAGTCTGTCTGGCCAGAGTTGACCTACCTGGTGTTACTCTGCTCTATCATTTGTTAAGCACTAAAAGGTTTTAAAGGATTTGGGGGGGTTGGTCACCTGCCTCCCACAGAATTTTGGAAACGTTGGGTGAAAATGGAAATGGATGGGGAAATGAGGTTGGAGAGGTTGTGGTGCAGTTTGCAGGGGAAGAGTCCACCAGTGCTCTCTGAGGTAAAGGCATTTAAATTCAATCTGTTGTGCTTCAGAAGGGGCCTGTAGGCTCTTCTCCAGACAGGTGACCCCGGGTACAATCTCCATTGTGTCCCCAGCAGTGAAACAGAGGAGGGGCATGGGAGTGGGAATGTGCAGCTCAGAGAGGGGGAAACACAGCACATCTTAGATATCCTGTCCTAATCAGCACCAAAAATACCTTTCTTTTCCTCTTTAGATTTATGTTGGTTTTTGTTTGGTTTTTTTTCTATTAGCATGAAATTTTTACAAAAGTGTATCTTTTATTTATTTATTTTTTACTGTTTTCTGCAGATTCTGGTCTGAGCAGCCCTCTCAGTGACCCTGAGTTTGACTTGGAAAGTTAGTTCCTGTGTGTTTTTGTTCCTGTTGGTTTCATTTTTCCCCCCATTATTATTTTCCTCTTCTATCACTTTCCTTTCCAATTCTTGTTCCGTTCCTATTTTTTGATTTTCTGCCGAATTCTCCGTGTTCCTGCGGTGTTTGCCCATCTCATCCCTCTTCTGTGCCATCTGTGTGTCTGAACTGTGCTTCCAGTTTTACAGTTTCCCCTTAGAGCCCTTTGGAGGGCCCGGGGGCAGCTCGGAGAGCAGCAGGGTTCCCATGCCCCCTCGCTGTCCCAGGAGGATCCGGGGCTGCCTTCCCCCCGTGGAAGATGTTCCATCGCTGGTGCTTGGCTCAGTGTCCTCAGTGTCCCCTGTTCTCGTGCACTGGTGTCCCTGGGGGGGTTGTGCTTTGGTGTTTGCAGTGCAGGGGAAGAGAAACTGGAGCTGCAGCTGCTGATCCCCCTGTGAGAGAGCCAGGCAGGCACCTTCTCATCCCGAGGGGGAAAGGGCCGTTCATTTCCCAGCCGTGGCAGGAGCCTGCTCCTTGGCACCGAGCTGTTCCAGGAGCACACAGACCAGAGACCACCCCAGTTCCACAGGAGTGCCTCCAGCCACGGTGGCTTTGCAGGATAAATGGGCTCTGGCCACGGAGCAGATGTTAGGGTGACGTTTCTGACTTGGCTGGTGCACAGAGAATCGAGTCTTTTGTGATAAGATTAGAGAGATTCGAGTGATTGAAATGTTAGATGAGAGTGGCTCGGAAAGATTTCATCCCATTAGGAGCCAAGATCCCAGCCTTGCCTGGGTGGTGTGGGCTTGGGTTTTTTTTAATACTGGGCAGGGAAGGATGTGAGGTTTCAGCTGACAAACGTGAAGAGCCACAGATGCTGCTTGTGCTCGGAGATGCAAGGGCTGGGAAATTTCCCTGAGTAGTTACAGCCAAATACTGGTCTCTTTGGTATGGAATATGTCACAATTGTCCCCTCAAATTGTAACAGAGGGGTTGTGGGTATTTTACTGGCTGAACTCAGCCCTTCACACCCCAGATGAGTTCCTGAATTCAAGGAGAGAAGAGCCAAGGCAGTGGCACTCCTGCCTCGTTCCGTGGCAAACTCCTGGATCCTATTGCAAACCCTGTGCGCTTGGCATTTTGACCAGGGAAGTGTTTATTGCTGCAGAGGTTCTTTTATTCCAAAGAGCCCTAGAAAACATCCCCATGAGGAGTTTCTGTCCTTAACAGCAGCAGAACAAGGCGAGTTGCCATGTGCTCCCAGCCAGGCTCTGTGCAGGGAGGGTTGGAGGGGAGGCAGGATGACCCCAGCGAAGGGCAGAGCTGCTGGTCCCACTCTGGGTTTTTCCTGGAGCTTTTGTGAAGGAAATCTGTGACATTCCTTCAAGGGGAAGGTGAGCCCTCATTCCAGATTGGCACTGTGGGCCTTTCCCATGCAGCCTACTGGCTCAGAGGCTGTTGCTCATGTTATTCCAGGACTTCTGAGCCAAAGAGGAACTGGGGTTTTTCTTGCTCGTTCTCACTGGGGTTTCAGATTGTTTATTTTCTCCTTTTAACATACATGTCCATCGAGTGTTGGTGGTGTTGAACTGGTTTGGTCTGATCTGGAACATCTCAGCCAGGGTGGCCTCCCCATCCCACACTAAGAGAGGACCAGCTCCTCCCACCACCCCAGTGTGCATCTGGTGCTGGGGTGGATGGCAGCCCCCCTCCATCCAGGTGGAGAAATAACCCTCCCTCCTCCAGGTGTGATGGGACAGGACAACAAGAGACTAAATGGGAGTTTTTCCTCCCTGAGCCTCGAGAGGTTTCCTGCCCTGATCCCAGCAGGCTGGAATGGAGCCAGCACAGCCCCCAGGATAGTTCAGGGTTATTTTTGTGAGCTTTTTTGGTGTATTTCCCGTCTTCATCTATTTTCAGCCCTATCTCCTTGTGCTGAAAATAGATGTGTGGTGAGCTTAGGAGAAACCTGTCCAGGTTTGGCTGACTCATCCCATGCCCAGGCCTGGGGGAAGCAGCACCTCTCCCAAATCACTGTAAAACTGAGGATGTCATGCTTGCTTTGCCATCTCTGTGCTGAGTTTTCAGAGTATCTGACCATGCTGCTGCCACGCCGCTGCTTTGTCACCCACCAACACCCACGGGGCTCGAAATTCTCCCTGGCTTCCATCTCTTCTCCACTCCTGTCCTTCTCATCGGGGGCACTGCCCAGGGCTTCTCAGAATGCTGCTCTCCAGGCCTCTGGGGAGGCTGGCAGACAGCATGGGAAGCCTTTGGAAAAACATGATCCGATGCAGATGAGCAAAGCACGGAGCGCTTTTCCTGCTGGGTTTGCAGCAGAGCCCTTGAGGGACTGTGGCCAGGGGAGGGTCTCTGCCCTTCCCAGGGCTCCAGCTGCCCCTTTCAGAGCAGGACGTGCAAATCCCAGGCTGAGAGCTGAGTCAGCCGTGGCCGCTCACCGCGGCGGTGGCTGTGACACATGTCCCAGCTGGACCAGTCCGACCCAGTGGCACCTCCCAGTATGGCTCCTGGCAGCTCTGGCTGCCTCAACCAGCACACCAGAGTGCTGGGGGGATTGCAGGGGCAGCAGCTGAACCAGCTCAGGGCCATCAGGCCCAGTCCCCCTGCCTGAGGAGGGTCTCCTGCCTGTCCATCCCAGAAGGTGACAGTGTTCCCAGCAGAGCCTGGACGGGGCTGGTACAGCCCAGCCGTGACAGTGGGAGGGAGGGCTGTGCTGCAGAAGGAGCATCTCCCACCAGCCAGGATGGGAAGAGGAGCCTGTTGGGTGCCTCCAGGCCTGGCTGCACTCTGGGAATAGTGGAGGTCAGAGCTCAGTGCCCACCAGCAGACCGAGAACTTCCAGAGCCAATGCTGTGCAAAAAACAACCCAGAGAATCCCTGAGGTTGGAGAAGACCTTAAAGCTCATCAAGACCAGTTCCTGAAAAGCCTCCCCTGCTTCCCCCCATCTGCACATTGCCATCTCCTGCCCACATCTCCATGGTTGGCTGGATCCTGCCCTTGCCTCCCTTTCTGTTGGAGCTGGTTCCTGATCCTGGCGGGTGCTGTGCCATTTGCTGCGTGGGTTCCTCTGGCAGCGTTTGCTCATTCCAAGTCCACTTTGGAATCGCTAACACGCATCTGCTCTTCGGATTTTCCTTTTTGTTTTGCTTTGATTTCCACATTGAAAACGGGGCCATCACGGGAACACTCTCATTTTACTGTTTTGGTTTTTTTTTAATTTCCTTGATTTTTATTTTTTACTTCCAAGGACACAATTTCGAGCCCTGAATTCTTCTCTTCTAACCTCCCTACTTTCATTGCAGATCTTACATTGTAATTTATTTTCTTTTCTTGTTCCTTCTTTCTTATAAAATGCGCAACGGTTGTGATTTTTAGTCATTATTAAATGAGATCCTTTCCTGCTGTCTTGTCTTTTAGGTATGCTCAGCCACCCACCCATCCCCGTTTCCGAGCTGGCTGAACACACAGAGCATCTCAAAGCTAATGATAACCTGAAATTATCCCAAGAGTATGAGGTATGAGCAAGAGTGAGTGCTGTGCATGGGTTTGCAGAGCCAGGAATTAGGGGATGCAGACAGGCCTTCATCCAAATGAACAGCTTCGTTTTAAAGACCCGGTTAGCTGGAATTTAAAAGCTATTTATGTATTGAAAGTTGAGTACTTGCTGAGAGCTTGCTGGGTTCAATTCTAGTTGATAAAAGAAAAAGGTTGGTCCATGAGCTGCTCCTGTTGGGTCAGCAGAGGCTGAGCTCCCTCAGAGGAGGGGTGCAGTCCTGGAAGGTGGCTGCTGGATGGGATGGGAGCTGTCCTTGGGGTACCCACGGCTTGCTGCTGGACACAGGAGTCCAAGTGAAGGACTGTGACACCCAGTTCTTACAGCTGAGCTCGGGTGAGATGAGCAGGGAGTGCTCCACAGCTGATGCCATCAGCAGCCATGGAGCTAAAGATGGGAAAACAGCATGTTTGTGCTTCCTTGTCATGCCTGAGGGGTTTGTGCACATTTTCCCTATCCTGGTAGTGATAGGGAAAATGTAATGACCAATCCCAGATTGGTCTGGGTTGGAAGCACCTTAAAGCCCATCCAGTGCCACCCCTGCCATCAGCAGGGACCTTCCACAGGCCCAGGGTGCCCCAAGGCCTTGGACACTGCCAGGGATCCAGGGGCAGCCACAGCTACTCTGGGCCTTCCCCCACCTCACAGGCAGGAATTTCTTCCTAATATCCAACCTAAAACCTCTGTCAGTTTAAAGCCCCTTGTCCTATCATTCCGTGCCCGTGTAAAAAGCCTCTCTCTGCTCCTGGTTTTGCTGTTGAAAGACATCGAATGCCCTGGCATTTTTAGCCTAATGGTGGTTCTGGACTGCCTGTGTCTGCTTGCAGGCAGGAGCGAGGGGATGTTTGCCAAACAAAGGGATGCTTTCTCCCTGCCCCGACTCCCTGCTCACCGGGCACCCCGAGCAGGGGTCACGCCTTGGAGATGGCACATTTTGCTCTGCCCGGGTCTCTCCTCCCACGCTGGGTCTGGGGGGGCAGCAGCAGCTCGTTCTGTGCTCCAGCCAGATTCCAGAGGCTGATCTGCATAATGCCACATCCCGAGTGCCCTGGCTGTGAGCCAGCCCAGCCTCCTCCGGAGGGAGAGCCAGAGCTGAACAAACATCGCTAATGAAGTGAAGGCGAGGCATGATTAGAGGGCTGGAGAGCAAACAGACACATTACAATAGTATAAATACCCATTAGTTAGGAATTCTCCACAGCCAGAGCGCTGGAGCTCGGAGCTCTTTCTGTGCATGGTTTTGTACCAGCTGTGCCCGGGGAGCTCCGGGGTGGGCACAGCCAGGGAGGGCAGAGCAAGGGGTGGATCTGGGACCCTGTCCCCAAAGGGTGGCAGTCAGAGGGAGAGCAAGCAGCAGCAAACACAGCTCAGCACGTTCCTGCCAAGCCTCCAATTGAGGCAAACCCCAAGGGCTCTGCAAAATGATGAAGGAATTAAGCCCTTGTTTTATTTAATTCTCTGGCTGAGGATTTAGAGGTAAACGTAATTAACCTAATTTCCATATCTGGGACAGCTGGACTTTAGAGAGGGAAAAAAAAAACCCGACCACCAAACCTGGCATAAATCACTAGGACAGGCAGAGGGGATTTTTCTCTCCAGTGCATTTCATTGTTTGTTCCTTCATCCCTTCTAGGAAAAATCCATGTTGATTGAGTGTCCTAGGGCCGGGGTCCTTACCCCTGTTTTGTGCTGGGGGATGCACTCTTGTCCCTTCCAGGTTCCCGTGAGGCTTCCTCCCCATTTGCACTGGGAAACCTTTGGTGCTGAGCCCAGAGGGGGAATAATCTCAGATATTCCACCTGGGGCCAAGGGAGATGGGACCAAGGGGCTGGGGCTCTCCCACAGCAAAGCTGGGTTCTTGCAAACGGTGATGGCTGTGCTCCTCAGCGAGACCTGCAGAGCCACGTGGAACAAGAGCTCAGAACTGCCTTTGCTGCTTTTCTCCTCGCTGACTCTCCCGTTTCCTTTCCAATCCCTCCAGTCCATCGACCCTGGCCAGCAGTTCACCTGGGAGCACTCCAACCTGGAAGTGAACAAGCCCAAGAACCGCTACGCCAACGTGATCGCCTACGACCACTCCCGGGTCATCCTGCTGCCCATCGAAGGTATGGAGCACCCCCTCCTGCATGGACTTCCTGCAGGGAGCTCACTGCACACACTCTTTGCTCATCTCTGTTTATGTTCTTCTCTTAACGTCTCCCTGGGAGTTTGGCAAGCAGGAGATACCTCTGTGAACCAGGCATTTGTTAAATTCTGGTGACTGGCATATTCCCCTGGAGCTGCAATCCCTCATATCAAGGGCTGGTTTATCAAGAAACTGCCTTCCCTTTGCTTGGAGATGCCTGTTGGATACATCTCTGACTGACAGGAAGAATTCAGAGCACATAGTGCTTTAGAGGGAGCAGGGCAGGGCGGCTGGGAACGCAGAGCGGGGCTGCTCAGGGAGGAGTGGGAAGCAAGCCCAGGGCTGATTGTACAAATGTGAGGGGCAGCAGCAGCAGAGATGTGGCCACTGAGTTGTACAGGCACAAAGATCACTTGGTATGCAGTCCCTGCTGCAGCCCTGGCCCCTAAAAGGCTCGGGATAAGAAGGGGTTAGTGCGAGCCCGGCGGGTCATAAATTGTTTCCTGAGCTGCTTATGTGAGCGATGGTGCAGTCAGAAAATTTACATTAAATTTCACAACTCGTGGCTCTTGACAGAGCTGCTCCAGTGCACGCCAGGATAAGAGGGGCTTGAGATGGAGTTGAGCAGGGCACCTGCTTGGGCTGCAGCCACCGAGATAATGCTGGAGTTTCATGGGCTCAGGATGTGGCTGTGCCGGGTGGATAAAGCATTCAAGGCCAGTCTTGCATTGCCAAGAGCTGATCATCAGAGCAGAGAGGATGTGGGATGTCCTGGTAACTGCCTGGTGAATGGAGAGGTTAATTCCAAAGCCTTTGAGGCCAGGGAATTGCTAAAATAATCTCCCCGTGCCACGGTAGCTCCGAGGGGCACGGGGAAGGGGGAGAGCTGAGGCAGCAGCAGAGCACGGTGATTTGCCAAAAAACTGCACAAATCTGGATTGCTCTGGTCTGCTATTAGAGGGCTTTAAATGTTTCTCCTTGTGAAGCTGACTGTGTTCTGCCTTGGTTTAATTCCGAGATTAATATTGTATGAGCCAAGGAAAGCAGAGGCTTTAAAAAGTTGCTTTGTCATTCAAGGGAGGGGAGAGGAGCACAAGCAAGGGAGTGAAGGACACTTGGGCTGGTCTTGGATCTGGGGCTGGATGCAGGCAGCATTTCCAGCTCTGCCCAGGGCTCTGTGAGGGACCAACAGTGCAAGGATGATGGGCCAAGGTTGAATTTTCAAGCATGTGAGAGGTTCTGACATGTCTTGGCTGGTGTGCTCTTTCCTACCGGGCTCTATTTTATGCTCAGGGCTGGAAGATGAAAGGAGCTGGAGGAATTCGTTTTGTTGCTTTTTCTTTGTTTTAAATCTGGATTTGTCAAGGGTGCAGACTGTCACTGCCTGCTTGGTCAGGAAGAAGCAGTGGCTTTAATTCTGTGCCTTGTCTGAAGCTGGGCCTGTCACACAGTGAAACCTTGCAGGAGCTCACGGCACCATTTCAAATGACAGAGTGGACCCCAGGGGGCTGGAGAGGAGATTAATTCTGGAAGCTCAGCCTTAAACACGCTCCTGCCGTGGCAGCCACCTTCTCTCCCTCCTGAAATTTCAGACTGGGAGGGAGCAAGGGTAGGGAACCCTCCAGAAATGTAATCAAAAGCCATTTCCCAGCAGCTGAAGTTCCCTTGAGGACGAGCAGGCAGCTCTGGGCTCGGCAGCAGCAGCAGCCCCGATTGCTGCAGCCCAATCCCCACTGGTGCTGCTCCCCAGCCTTGGCTCCCCCAGAGACAGGAGTGAAGGGCTCTGCACCGAGTTAATCATGGGTTTGCAGATCCTGCCAGCCTTGCCAGGCACTCGCTGTGCTCGGGAGCAGCCAAACCAGCCCGAGCGTGGCTGCTCCGTGCCAGGCGCCGGCTCTGGAGCTGAACCTGGGCAGCACCGCCTGCCAGGGCCTTTTAACTTCAGAGCAGCTTTCTGCTGCCATGTCCCAATCAACCTCTTCACTCTGGCAGGGCCTCCTGCTCATCCCAAACCCTCAAGCAGGGACCCAGGCAAGCAGCTGGAACTCAATAGCCTGTAACTCATGCGAGCAGGAAAAAAAACTGCTCTTAAAAATGACAGCGGGCAATTTACAGCAAGTCAAAGCCTGTAATTTCAAAGCCTTCATTGGCTCAATCAAGCCTGGCTTTATTTTTTACACTGTCCAGCTGTAGCTCAATGCCTGAGATTAGACCACACAGTCATTGTCCAGGTGCATTTGCTGCCTGGGCTTGGGGCAGGCTGGGACAAAGACTCGGGTTTGTCCTATGGACACTGATGCAGCAGGAGCCCTGCTCCAGGACTTTGCTCCTGTTAAGCACATGAGTAAAAACACCACGGTTTCAAGACCTGATATTTGGTCTCTTTAATACCTTTTGCAAGGAGTTACTGTCTGTCTGCAATGCAGGAGCTTGAGCTGGGAAAGCCTTGCCAGGAGCCTGGGTCATCCTGACCCACCAAGCCACAAAACCTCTGGTGTTTCTGCAGGGAGCTTCTGTCTAACAGCACCCCTGTAAAAAAAATCTCGTGCTTCCAGCTGTGTGAGGTCCTGTGCAGTTCCCTGATTTTTGCTGATCTGACACAGGAATTGTGGGCAGTGATTACATCAATGCCAACTACATCGACGGGTACCGGAAGCAGAACGCCTACATTGCCACCCAGGGGCCCCTGCCTGAGACCTTTGGGGACTTCTGGAGGATGGTGTGGGAGCAGCGCTCAGCCACCATTGTCATGATGACTAAGCTGGAGGAGAAATCACGGGTGAGAGCATGAGAGGGATGACTGGTTAGTCATAATCCAGGGGGATTGGAGGGGAGAGTCGGGGGAACAGCAAATCCCTTTGATGTGCAGCCAGGGGGGGATTTCTGCCTGCTCTGCCAGCACCCTGAAAGTTCAGCGATTCATTGCTTTAAAAAAAACAAACCATTCACCCTGGAAAGCTGCAGCCTCCTTGGCAACTCCAGGAGAAGAGGCTGCTGGATCCCACTGCATGTCTGTCTTGGAGTTAATCATGTGGCAAGTTTCACATTCAGTTGTCTTGTTTAACAAGCCCCAGTACATTCCCTCTAATCTTCAGGATCATTCCAGTCTGGTGTCTGTGGGATTGATGTAGCATCAAAGTCTGTGCATAAGCAAAGTCAGTCAGAGCTTTTCCTGATGGGTTTCTCTCTGTTCTGGTGCTGTGCAAAGGCACTTCTTGCACCTCCCCTTGCCTTTGCACCGGGGCCCAGCTTCCCACCGGGGCAGTTTGGGAATGAGCGTCCCCCCAGTGAAGGGTCTGTCCCAGCACTGAGCCATCCCTCCTGCCTTGCAGATCAAGTGTGACCAGTACTGGCCAGGCCGAGGCACAGACACCTACGGGATGATCCAGGTGACCTTGCTGGACACCATTGAGCTGGCCACGTTCTGCGTCCGCACCTTCTCCCTGCACAAGGTGAGCTGGCTCCTGCTGCTGTTTTCCCTGGGATGGGCTGGAACATTCCTGGTGAACTGCAGGAACACTCCAGGATTTCTCTTAAGGGAAAAACTCAGAACAGTGGGTGGGAAGGGGTCACATAACCTGAACTATTTACACCTGCAGGCCCCAGTTACCAAGGGGTCTCAGGCTGCAACTTTCCAAAAGATCAATAAATCTCTGATGTGACCACTTTGGCTCATAGCAGTTCCAAATCTTCATTCCCACCCCCAGGAGCTCTGGATTTCCCTCCTAACATTCCCTCTGCATGGCAGGGGTGGCACAGGATGAGCTTTAATGTCCCCTTCACCACAAACCATCCTGTGACTTGACTTTAATAGAATTAAAATAAGCAATAAGCATTACAGGCATTATTAATGAGCAGGGTCCTTCTGAAGCACCTCCTGCCCTTCCCTGTATGCAGTGGGGGAACAGAGGCAGGGCTGTGGCACACAGTGCCCACCCAGCACAGGCAGTTTGGGGTGCTGCTGTCCCCTGAGCCCTGTCCTGTGCTGCAGAACGGCTCCAGCGAGAAGCGCGAGGTGCGGCAGTTCCAGTTCACGGCGTGGCCCGACCACGGCGTGCCCGAGTACCCCACGCCCTTCCTGGCCTTCCTCAGACGGGTCAAAACCTGCAACCCCCCGGACGCTGGGCCCATCGTGGTGCACTGCAGGTACAGCTCACCTCCCCTGGCACGGGGCCACTGTGAGGGAGGTGCTTCGGGAGGGTGTGGATTTACCAGGGGACAGCTCTTGGCCGGAGCTCTTGGCAGCGTCTGAGAAGGAAACCTGGGGATTCCAGTGGCCACAGCATTTCCTGAGATGATGAGGGATGTAACTTGGGCCAAGTCACCTGGATCGAGTGCTCCAGGCTAGGCTGGACAGGGCTTGGAGTAACCTGCTCTAGTGGAAGGTGTCCCTGCCCATGGCACGGGGTGGGACTGGATGAGCTTTAGGGTCCCTTTGGAACCAAACCATTCTGGGATTTTATGATCTTGTTAGGCAATGGGAAGTGCCTGGTGCTGTTCCAGTGTCTGGTTCTGTGTGATGGGGCTGTCTCTGGTCACAGTGAGAAAGGAGGAGGATCAGGTGTGACCTTGGAGGGTGTTGGAGGTGTTTGGGAGGCAGAGCTGCCTCAGCTGCCCCAGGCAGAGCTGACAGTGATTGACAGAGGGTTTCTGAGTGCTGCAGCCTTCCTGATAATGCCAGGCTGAAGGCAGGTAACATTCCCTAATTCAATTTACAACCCAGTGAGGAATGCTTGAAGCCTCAATGCAGATAAATCCCTGTGTTCCTCAGGAGGGTGTGGGGGAGCCTCCGGGTTCCTGGGCACTGGGGGAAGATCTGAATTGTGCAGGCTGGTGGGGAAGCTAATCCTGCCTCTGCTGGAGGATGCCATTTAAACAGTCTTTGTGAGTGGGCAACTTATCACTACCCTTGCAGATGGCAATTATTGTGCACCTCAGAAAATGAATAAAGAGCTGTCAGCTCACAACCAGCTCCCAGATCAGCTGCTAAGTTCTTGCCAAAGCTCCAGTCACCTGCTTGGTTCAGGTGTTAGGCAGTCTAATTAACAGGGATCAAGGGGGCTCGAGGAAAAAAGGGACAGCACCGGAATGGTAAAAGGAAACCCTTTATTAGCAGTGGCACAAGAGAGCACAGAGCCCTGCTGAGGCACAAATGCCATTACACACAGGTCTGATGTTACCTGATGCACAAAAACATCGAGGGAGAGAGGTGACGCGTGTTGCTCGTTACAACATCAGTGGCTTTTCAGCTGCAGAGATCTGAGACATTAAACGGGCTCTTTCTGATCCTACCAGCCCCTTGTTGGGGCCTTGAGCTGCTACAGCTGTGCCTGGCCCGGGGTGTCACGGTGGAGGGGGGACAGGACAGGGCAGTGTGGAGGGGGGACAGGACGGAGCAGTGTGGAGGGGGGACAGGACGGAGCAGTGTGGAGGGGGGATGGAGCAGTGTGGAGGGGAGATGGAGCAGTGTGGAGGGGAGATGGAGCAGTGTGGAGGGCAGCAGGCACCTGCCCAGTGGAAGGCCAGCCCGTCAGCTCCCTGTCCCCTGTCCCCAGCGCGGGCGTGGGACGCACCGGCTGCTTCATCGTCATCGACGCCATGCTGGAGAGAATCAAGCACGAGAAGACCGTGGACATCTACGGGCACGTCACCCTCATGAGGTCCCAGCGCAACTACATGGTGCAGACAGAGGACCAGTACAGCTTCATCCACGATGCCTTGCTCGAGGCCGTGGCCTGCGGCAACACCGAGGTCCCGGCTCGGAACCTCTACAGCTACATCCAGAAGCTGGCCCAGATCGAGGCCAGGGAGCACGTCACGGGCATGGAGCTGGAGTTCAAGGTAAGCCTGGCATGGCGTGGCAGGGCCTGCCCAGGGTTTGGTGGTCACAGGGAGCCTTCATCAGGCTGCTGGGACTTTGCTGCTTCCATGTGGGAGGTACTTACATTGCTGACTTATGCAGTTCCCTGGGAAGACCTGCCACCACAGGCAGCTTCCCTGGTCGTTCCAGATCCAGAGTGAATTTGCTCCCTCTTAAATCGGAGGGGTTTTTAACTTTTTTAGTAGTAGTACTACTTTCTGAAAGTTTTGCTTAGAGAAAGGCCTCGGTCTCTGTGCCCCACCCCCAAAAACAAACCCCAGGAGGGCGCGCAGAGGGGTGGAGCAGGTTAAGGGGCTGGCACAGGGTCAGGAGAAGCTGCAGCTGAGGTGTCCCCTGCCCGCAGCGCCTGGCCAACTCCAAGGCCCACACCTCGCGCTTCATCAGCGCCAACCTGCCCTGCAACAAGTTCAAGAACCGCCTGGTGAACATCATGCCCTACGAGACCACGCGGGTGTGCCTGCAGCCCATCCGCGGCGTCGAGGGCTCCGACTACATCAACGCCAGCTTCATCGACGGCTACAGGTACAGCCCTGAGCCCTGGGAGCCTCTGCTGCCCATCCCCTGCACCACACAGGGGCCAGGGCACATCCCACCCCACACCCAAACCAGCCTGCTGAGGAGATTCTCCCCTCTGGTGGTCGTGAATTGCCTCTATGATGATTAAATTGTTATATTATTATTAAATGATCCTCTAAAGCAGTGCAGCCCTTCCTCAGCTGCAGGTCCTGAGCACAGAGGGTCAGCCCAGTGTGGATTTGGCTGTTGGGAGGTTTCTGAATATGGATTATGGATTGGCTTTTTTATTACCTCTGTGATTTGGGGGCGTTGCAATCCCCAAAACTTCCCGCAGGAAACTCCAGCCCTGGGAGCTGCAGCCCTCCGTGGGTGGCTTTGGAGGGAACAAAGCAACTCCACGTGCAGGTTTTTCTCCTGTCCAGGACCAGCCACAGTTGGCTGGTCACAGTTGGCTGGCCACAGTTGTGGCACTGGGATTAGGGCAGCCCCATGCCTGGAGGTTGGATTTACCCCTTGGAAGTGATATTTAAGGAGAGCTTCACCAGTGGCTCTCTTTTTTTTGACCACTGTCACCAAAGACATCCCAACCCCTTTAGACCCTGTGCAGTTCTAGTCCTTCCCCAGCATTCCCATTTGCTCTCCCACCCTCCAGCCTTTCCATTTCCCAAAGCTGCCCCCCATGCAGTGCCTCCCCCCCTGACCCCTCCTCGCTTTGGGCTCCCCAGGCAGCAGAGAGCCTACATAGCCACGCAGGGGCCGCTGGCAGAGACCACCGAGGATTTCTGGAGGATGCTCTGGGAAAACAACTCCACCATCGTCGTGATGCTGACGAAGCTTCGCGAGATGGGGCGGGTGAGAGGGGCTGGGAGGGGATCCTGCAGGAAGGGACAGGGGCTGACAGTGCCATCAGTGCTGGGGCTGGGAGGGGATCCTGCAGGAAGGGACAGGGGCTGACAGTGCCATCAGTGCTGGGGCTGGGAGGGGATCCTGCAGGAAGGGACAGGGGCTGACAGTGCCATCAGTGCTGGGAGGGGATCCTGCAGGAAGGGACAGGGGCTGACAGTGCCATCAGTGCTGGGAGGGGATCCTGCAGGACAGGGACAGGGGCTGACAGTGCCATCAGTGCTGGGAGGGGATCCTGCAGGAAGGGACAGGGGCTGACAGTGCCATCAGTGCTGGGAGGGGATCCTGCAGGACAGGGACAGGGGCTGACAGTGCCATCAGTGCTGGGAGGGGATCCTGCAGGAAGGGACAGGGGCTGACAGTGCCATCAGTGCTGGGAGGGGATCCTGCAGGACAGGGGCTGACAGTGCCATCAGTGCTGGGGCTGGGAGGGGATCCTGCAGGAAGGGACAGGGGCTGACAGTGCCATCAGTGCTGGGAGGGGATCCTGCAGGACAGGGACAGGGGCTGACAGTGCCATCAGTGCTGGGGCTGGGAGGGGATCCTGCAGGACAGGGACAGGGGCTGACAGTGCCATCAGTGCTGGGGCTGGGAGGGGATCCTGCAGGAAGGGACAGGGGCTAACGGGACCTGTTTGCCCTGGGCAGGAAAAGTGCCATCAGTACTGGCCCGCGGAGCGCTCGGCACGGTACCAGTACTTCGTCGTGGACCCCATGGCTGAGTACAACATGCCCCAGTACATCCTGAGGGAGTTCAAGGTCACGGATGCCAGGGTAGGTGCTGGCGTGGGGCGGTTCAAGCTGGGAGGAAAGGGGCTGGCAGAAGACACGGGGCTTGGCTGAGGTGTCCACACTTTCTCTGGGATTATCAGTGGAGGAGAGCTCATGGAATGTCCTGGTTGGAAGGGACCCACAAGGTTCATCGAGTCCAGCCCCTGCCCAGAACAAGGTGGGGGTCAGGCTCTGCTCACAGGACAGGATGAAACAGCCTCAAGCTGTGCCAGGGAGGTTCAGGCTGGACATCAGCAGGAGTTTCTTCATGGAAAGTGTGGTCAGGTAGTGGAAGGGGCTGCCCAGGGAGGTTTGGAGTCCATGTGCCCAAGAGCTCAGTTGTGATGAGGAACAGAACACACACACACAGATTGTACTGGAATATTTGTTCTTACAAATTGGAAGTCATTTCAAACCTCTCCCGCTGCCTTGAGTTGCTTTGTTAGAGGTGCTTGGCTTTGGGGTTTAGCTGCAGCTTATTTGAGGTGAAAGCAGAAAGTATTTGCCCACAGAAGCTGATAAAAATCTTGCAAAGGTTTCTCTGCACCCTACAGAAATGCTATGGCTTGGAGAGGAGCCACTGTCAGTCATGTTCAAAGGGACAAATTCACTCCAATAATCTTCGATTCAATGTCAGGTTTCTCATGTGAAGGAACATTTCAATACCTTCTCAAATTTCTGTAGCAAACGTAACCCTCCCTCTCACAGCACAGCTTTTGAGGTTGCCAAAGTATTCCAGAACCTGATAATTCAATTTGCAAGGTTGAGGAGGAGGATGCCTCATCAGTCCTCGCAGAACAAGATTTATCTTCCTGTCAGCTGTAATTCTGACACTGTGGCAATTCTTTGTGAAGATTGATTAGAGGGGCCAACACCTCACCTTGAACGTTCCTTTGCTGAAGACTCCATCTGTGCTGTCTGCAGTGGTCAGAGCTTTCAGCACCTGCCAGGATATGGATCTGTGCTGACAGCCTGACTCCAGGAACGTCAACTGCAGCACAAGCAGCTTCATCATGGTGGGGCTGGATAATAAATACGTGTGCACGTGACTACAACACTGAGTTGCCTCAACTTTCCCTGCCCTTTAACAAACTAGCAGCAAAAATAGGGGAGTTTTTTGCCTTTTCTGTGCGTTGTCCCAAGCACAGGTGTTGAACTGTTCCTGTTGTGTCCCCCAGGATGGTCAGTCACGAACTGTCCGTCAGTTCCAGTTCACTGACTGGCCAGAGCAAGGCGTGCCAAAATCAGGAGAAGGCTTCATCGACTTCATTGGGCAGGTGCACAAGACCAAGGAGCAGTTTGGCCAGGATGGCCCCATCTCTGTCCACTGCAGGTAGGCACCTGGACACACCTCATCCGGGTGGGATGGGCGAGAGCAGGAGGAGTTTAAATCCAGATATCCCCCCTTTCCACCCCCTCCTTGCAGGGAGGTTTCTTGGGGGTGTTGGTGCCAAGCACTTGCCTCTGCCAGCCAAACTCCTCTCCCTTCAGCCCTGGCACTGCCACAAGGCTTTTGACCCTTTATATTTAGAGAGATAAAATACCTCTGAAGGAGATGGGAGCCACAGTGGGATGTATAGCATATCTATAGGATATCTATAATACTTGATCTGCAGAATTAGAAGCATTTTTTGCCAGTCTCAGCCCAGTTTACACCTCCAGCACTGCTGGGCTGTTGGCTGCTAGCAAGAATTGCACCTCCTTACCCACAGGCAGAACAGGATGATCCATTCTTATTAAAATGATTCATTTTCAAAAGCCCAATGTTACATATTAGGAATAATTTTCCCACTGAACGCTGCTTACCACCACTCAAAGCTTTTAACTTCTCAAATTTCCCTTTCTCAAACGTTTTTTGGGTCACACTCTGGCACTCAAGTTATTTCTGGGTATCTCTGCTGGAGGACTGACCCAGGCTCTCCACTTCCAACATGTTCCCAGGGCACAGTTCAGCCCCACCCCAAGCAGCATTTACAGGAACATTTGGGCATTGTAGCACACGTTTCCCTGACGATTTCCTCCCTTGCTGCAGTGCTGGCGTGGGCAGGACCGGAGTGTTCATCACCCTGAGCATCGTCCTGGAGCGGATGCGCTACGAGGGGGTTGTAGATATTTTCCAGACAGTGAAGATGCTGCGAACACAACGACCTGCAATGGTGCAAACAGAGGTGAGGGGGGCCCCACCTATCCCAGGGATCATGAAATGGGATGGGTTGGGTTGGCAGGGACCTCGAGCCCCTCTCGTTTCACTCCCTTCACTGGCCCGGGTTGCTCCAAGCCCTGCCCAGCCTGGCCTTTCTGACCGTGACCAAACCCTCACCTGAGGTCACTCAGCAAGCCCAGGCTGCACTGCTGGCTTCACCTAAGAAATACAAAATTAATTAAAAAAAAAATACATTCCTATTGTTAGAAAGTCCCTTAAAGATTCCATCCCAGCCTGGAGCCTCGATTCTTACCAAGAGCAAGGATCTGGCTGTGGGGCTGACAGGAGAGGGGGATGTCAGTGCCTGAGAGGCTCAGGCATGAGGGGAGAGCTGGAACTTCCCTCTCCCTGGAGTTCTCAGCTCTTTGAGACTCACAAAGGTTCCTGCTCAGCTCTGTGCTGCCTGGAAAGCAGGACAGGGATCCCGAGGAGCTCATTCCCTCCTCTGAGGCTGCTTCTCTTTGCTGTTGGCAGGATGAATACCAGTTCTGTTACCAGGCAGCTCTGGAGTATCTGGGAAGTTTTGATCACTATGCAACATAAAAAGCCATCGTTGTGCAGACTCTCCCAACCACTTCAGTCCTGGAAGGCCTCTTCTGACCCAGGAGGAGCGCTTGAACTTACAAAACTGACTCAGAAGAAGAACCTTTTCATCCGGACAGTGCATCGGGAGCAGGGGGGAGGATTGGCAGGAACACCCCTGGGGGATCTCCACGTTGTGACCTGGCCCTGGCAGGGGCAGCTCGGGAGGGCTGCTCGGACCTGCTCTGGAACCTCAGGAGGTGTTTGCTGGGGAGGACACGGGGAACTGATCCAACAGCTACAACACACCTTGGGAACCGTTTCTGCTGGAGAAGGGAAGGAAAAACCGACTTTGGTTACATCATTAGAGTTCAGTTTATTTACTAATGTAGTTGGCAGTCTTTAAAGGAAGTCACTTGCAGAATTGAAGGTGTTCTGTGAAAGAAAAGGAGCTAAATCTCAACACTTAGGCAGGCTTAGGGTCAGGAGTTCTTCTAGCTGGAGTCTTACTAACCTCAGTTTCAGCATTGGGATGATTCTGGGCTTGCAGGCACCTTGCAATCAGCATTCACGGGATGCCCCTGCCACGCCAGAGGTTTTATAGCTCACATTTTGAATACTTGGAACATTCCTCATTTCTTCTAATTCCAAAATTTATTTTTTAGGATATTTAAAAGGATAGAGCGAGTTACAACCCCCAGAGCTGGCTGTGGGGGGGTAGCCCCTCCCTTGCTTGGGCTGGGGTCTCTGGCTGCTGGGTCTGGGCCCCCTCCCAGCACATCAGGCTTTCCTTGGAGCAGGGTGGGACGCCCTGGGAAGAAAGGCAGCCCCTTCCCCAGGCTCTTTGCACATCCACAGCCCACTGCTGCCCTGGGCAGCTGTGCCCCCTGCTCCTGGCAGCAGCATCTCCCTGCCAGGAGCCCCAGAAACGCCTGCAGAAATTGATTTCCAAAACCCAGCTGGTTCCTGGTGCCAGCCCCTCGCTCTGAACTCCGCTCTCAGGACTGGCCCAGCCCCACAGCACTCCTTGCACATCTCCCACTGTCCCCAACGTGCCCCAGCTGTAAAAGAACTGGGAAAGATCCAGGAAGGTGCATCCAATGGCAAATACTGTGAGTGGCTTTCTTTAAAGTATCGATGTAACTGTAACAAGTGACATTACCTTTTTTTTAAATAGTGTATTTTTTCCTTTTTTTTTTTTTTTAAGACAAAGAATATCAGTCAATGAATTTAAAAGAAAAATTTGCTTATTTGTTCATATTATGTTCAAAGACAGTCTATTTTTTCACTGTAGAAATGTTACGTGTAATGGCTGTGATATATAAAAATGCAGTGCAAATTGCTACTTCTACATATTGCTTTTCTACCATTTAAAAGGTTTAACTTGCTCATGTAAGAACAAAATGTCCTTTCTGGATTTTTTTTTTTATTATTAGTAATTTTTTTTTTTTTGTCTTTGGGTTCTGTTGTTTTAAATCACAGACATATCCCACGTCCCTGGAAAGGGGGGGAGCAGCAGGTGCAGGGGTGGTGGCAGTGCCATTCCCTCCCCTCCAGCTGTGGCCGTGCAGGGCCAGGGCTGGACTGGGAGATTCAACACCACCAGTGGCTTCTGCTGGCTGGAGACAGAGGATTTTGGAGCCCTGGCACCCATCAGGTGTTGTAACATCCCGGGTGTGCTGCAGGTACCAGCCTGGCCTGTCTGTGCTGCCTGTGGCTCCAGTGCCCAGCAGTTTTCCTGCAGGATAGCTGAGCAAAGCCTCCCTGCCCCAAACTCTGCTCACCTCTGCCCTCTCCTTTTTTTTTTTTTTTGGTTATTTTTCTAGAAGGGGTAATCATGGCCATCAAGTGCTGCCCAGAACCCCCCACACCACCCATTTTCCTGTCTTTAACTGAAAAAAAAAAGAAAAGAAAAAAAAAAAAAAGAACCGACTGAAAGGCTTCTTCGAGATTTTACTTATTTGTGTGAAAGTTGCCCAAATTTCTAAGTATGTTGCAGCAAAATCTTACTGGACAAGTTGGGGGGAGGGGGGAGGTTTTTTTCTTTGTATGAGAGCAAAGTGCTGTTGCTTTCACACTGTTATTTCAAACTGAAACAGTAAGTGGTTTTCATACCACGGTGTATGTAGATATATTGACTTTGTATTAAAGGAAGATTGTCTGAACGTGCTGCAGCGCTGTGTGTGTGGGAGGGGCAGGGCCTCCCGAATCCATCCCGCTGCTGCCCAGGGCCACGAACACTTCCTCTCCCCCTGCTCCTGCTGAAAACGGGCCCCTGGACCAGGCAAGCAAAGGAGGAAGCTGCTCACCCGGAGCTTTGGGCACCAGGTTGGTGAGGAGGGGGCAGCTCAGGCACTGCCAGGACCCACCAGGAAGGGTCTGCCCCCTGTCCCAGGGGTGGCACAGGGCTCAGCCCCCTGTCCCGGCCTGCCTGGAGCCCAGAGGGAGGAGGAGGCAGAGCCACAGCCCAGGTGCTACCCTGGTGTCACCTGCAGGGCCACGGGGGATGCCAAAGGCAGAAAGCTGAGCTCCAGCCCAGGGATAGCTTCCAGCCCCTGGAAGAGAAGCTGTGGCTGCCCCTGGATCCCTGGAAGTGTCCAAGGCCAGGTCAGAGCAGCCTGGGGCAGTGGCAGGTGTCCCTGCCATGGCAGGGGTGGCACTGAGGGAAGAGTTGCTCTGGGATCTGGGATCCTTCCCTCCCTTCCACAGCTCCCCCTCTCCTTCCTACGCTGACACCAGCAGCAGCAGCTTGACTCCAGCTGAAAGAAAAGAACAAAAAATGAATTAGCAAGTTCCCAGAGAGCCATGATCAGCATCAGGTGAGCTGAGATGCCAGGGAATGGCACCACCTCCAAAATGCTGTTACTGCCTGTGAGAGATGGAGGAGGGGGAGCCAAGCTCACATCAAACAGCAGCAACCCAACGGCCCCGGAAAAGAGAGACAGGAATAAACCCCAGAAAGCTCCTGCCTTCTAACCAGAGCTCGTGTGCCTGTGTCCCTCCAGGCAGTCTGGGAATAGGAACGGGTTTTGACTTCGTAATCTGCACTCAAAGGAAATTTGTAGCACGAGTGGCTCCAGAGCTCAGCACGAGACACGGGCCAGGCACGCAGCAGCCTCTCAGCAGGGAGGGGATTTTTGATGCTCACTTTATGTTACCATTGAAGAATAGGAAGGAAAAACTGCTTCTTCTTCTTCTGAGCTCTGTTTCTCAGCCTTCCCCTGCTCCCTCCTGCTCCCCTGCACTCCCAGCTCTGCTCTTCCTCTCTCTCTGTGGCAATAATCATCCCCACCACTGCTCTCCAGGCTCTCGTTTTGCTTCCATCCTTTTCTGAGCTGCCATGACCATCCCCCAGGTCGAAATGCAAACCCCTCACAGAACTGAAATAAATTCCACGTGGAGCACAGGAAGGTGAGTGGTGAAGAGAATTGGCACAGCAGCTGGGAGCGAAGTCAATCCTTCAGAAAATCCCAACCAGCTCCACAGGAAGCCAGTTAGGGAAGCAAATAAAGGATGAAATCTTCTAACAGAATCATGGAATATCTTGAATGGGAAGGGACCCACAGGGATCATCCAGTGCAGCCCCTGTCCCTGCCCAGACACCCCGACAATCCCACCCTGGGCATCCCTGAGAGCTCCTGGAGCTCTGGCAGCCTCGGGGCCATTCCCTGGGGAGCCTGGGTGGTTCCAACAAGAGGGAGCTCACAGGGAGCAGCCCCAGGAGAAGCTGCTGCAATTTCATCCCAGTTACAGTTTGGGAATGTGGCAGCCTGACGTGGGGCTGAATAAATGTAAAACAAATGATAAAATGAATGATAACAGAAATGATTCCAGGGCAAAGGGCAAATGAAAGAGGAATTCCTGCTCTGAGCTCAGCCTCTCTGGGTTTGCTGTGCCAGACAGCACCAGCCTGAAGGCTGGCACGGGGCTGGCTTTGGATTTAATTAAACTCTAAGTGATGGCCCATTAATGCCCCTTTGCAGCAGGGAGAGAGGCAGGGCTCTTGTTCCTTATTAGTCCCAGGGATTTCTCCCTCTCTCTCTCACACGAGCTCCAAATGACAGCTCTGACAGGGAGTTTATTAGGGATGTGAGCAGGGCTGGAAGGAGTAAATCATTGCAGGGAGTATTTCACAGAGCAGGGGCTGTCCCAAGGGCTGCAGATCCACCCAGATCCAGTTCCCCTCAGAGGAGCGGGGTCATGGCATGGACAGGTTTCACCAGGGATCCCAGGGATGAGCAGGACACGACAGCAGAGCCAAACCCACCCCTGCAGCTCGGGTTTTCCTTCTGGAGTGTCCAGAAGTGGCTCGGTGCTTGCTCCAAGCAGCAGATCCAGGCAGGAACGTTCCTGGCAGCATTCAGGGCTGGGCTGGTCCCACCCGAGGGGATTCTCCTCGCAGTTTGGTCAATGTCTCTGTCAGCCCTGGCCCGAGGCTCACCCAGACCCCCCCAGCCCCAGCCCGGTGCTGCCCATGAGCAAAGAGCAGCAAAGCCCTTCCCAGGGGCTGGGAGGGAGCAGGCTTGTCCCAGTTCCCGTTCAGTTTGTGCCTCAGCTGGAGTTTGCAGCAGCCTGGATGCCAAATCCCCGAGGGGTTGATTTGCAGAAGCCCCCAGGCCCCTGCACAGCCCTAAACCAAGAGCCCCCAGTCCCCTGCAGCAGAACAAAGGCTTTAAAGGAGCTCTAACTGTAATTTACATTCCAGAGGAAAAGGAAAAGCTTTTCTTGGTTTACAGAATTACCCAAGTGGCAAAGCAGTTCCCCGGCCAGGAGAAATTCCTCACGTTGCAATATGCTTTAATTATACCGAGAGCAGCAGTAACAGACCGAGAAATCAATTCCTTCTCCCAAATAAGATGGTTGCAAATTCCAAGTCGGCAAGTGAACAGATGTAGAACTGAAATGGAAAAAGTAAATACCCTCAGAGGTGCTGAGAAAATTGTCTTACTATTGCTACAAGTTCATCCTCTGGGAAGGGGATACAGGGAGCCTGCTCCCACATTTCCCAGGGAGGAAACCACGAGCTCAGTCACTGCCACTGCAGCAGCACCACAGGCACTGAGGTGCCACAGGGTGAGTGGACATGGAGGAGGTGACAATTCCTGGCTGGGAGGGTGGGCAGCCCTGGCACAGGGTGCCCAGAGCAGCTGGGGCTGCCCCTGGGTCCCTGGCAGTGCCCAGGGCCAGGCTGGATGGGGCTGGGAGCACCTGGGACAGGTGGGAGGTGTCCCTGTCCCTGTCCCTGGCAGGGTGGGCTGCCCTGTGGCTGGAGCTGAGCAGCAGTGACCTTGCTGTGTGACAGTGTGTGACAAAACCACCCTCTCTCCAAGCATTTGATGCCCCAGGTCCCATTCCCCTGTCCCTTTATGCCCCCAAACCAAAGCCCCAGGTCCCATTCCCCCGTGCCTTTATCCCCCCAAACCACAGCCCCAGATCCCATTCCCCCATGCCTTTATCCCCCCAAACCACAGCCCAGGTCCCATTCCCCCATGATTTTATCCCCCCAAACCACAGCCCAGCTCCTTCAGCCACAGGAGGGGGAAATTGGGGTTCAGGGCTGGGGCTGGCCCTGTCTGAGCCCACCCGGGCACGGGCAGGGTGCAGATGGCAGCCCCAGATTAATGGGTTACACAAGGGCTTTATCCCGGGCTTACTGAAGATAAAGAAACCCCTCGGGGGGAAAAAATTGTGTCCAAATGATTAAAAAAAAAATCTATTTAAATATGTAGCGCTCTGCCTGAGCCGTGTAAGGTGTTGTTCAGGAAATTGCTGAGCACCTGAGAGCCAGGACCCATCTCAGGGCAATGCCAGCAGCAGGGCAGGGACAGCCAGCAGGAAGGAGGGTGTCTGGGAGGGGGAAGAAGGCAATAACGCCGGGCAGAAGGAGCTGGAGGGCCCTGGCAGGAGCCCAGTGGTGCCTGAAGTCCCAGATCCAGCACAGGAACCCCGGACTGGTTGGGGTTGGAGGAGACCCCAAAGCTCCCAGGGCTGCCTCCATCTGCACAGGAACAAACCCGCCGTGGTGCAGGTGACAGGAGGGGAACTTCCCGCCGGTGACGGCTGCAAACACAAATCTTTAAGCAGGAAGAAATGTTTTTCACAATATTTTAGCCTCAAATGCCTCACTCCCCCTCTCCCACGCCCTCTCCTCAGAGCTCTTGGGCTTGCAGGAGGGGTCTTGTTTTAGGGTGTGGTTTTTAGGGTCGCTAGGATAAGGGAAGAGACGTAGAAATTTTGATTCTATGTTTTAGAAGGTTGGTTTATTATATTAGGATATATATAATATAATATAATATAATATAATATAATATAATATAATATAATATAATATAATATAATATAATATAATATAATATAATATAATATAATATAATATAATATAATATAATATAATATAATATAACATTATATAACATTATAATTATATTATAGTTATATTATAATTATATTATATTATATTATATTATATTATAATTATTATATAATGTTATATTGTATTATGTATTATGATATATTACATTGTATTATTATATATTATATTATATTATATTACATTATATTATATTATATTATATTATATTATATTATATTATATTATATTATATTATATTATATTATATTATATTATATATTAAAAACCCACACTAAAACTATACTAAAAGAATAGAGAGAAAGATGCATTAGAAAGTGAGACAGGAATAGAAAGGAATGTCCAACAAAAACTTGTAACTCCTAGAGAATCTAACCCAACTACCTCTTGAATTAATCAAATAAAAATATTTAACATGAACCAATTAAGAATGCACTTGTTGCATTCCACACTAATAAACAATAATTGTTTACATTTTGAAGTTGAAGCTTTCAGCTCCTCAAGAGAAAAAAATTCTAACAAAAAAATTTTCATTAAAATGTTGTAGCAACATTAGGGCATCCCCTTTTAGCTACAAATAATTTATTTTAGGTTGAAACCTAAAGATAAATCAAACCAAATTACTATTCCTCCTGGAAAAGCAGATTCGAATTGCTGCACAATTTCTTTTTTTATCTAAATAATGTTTAAATTTTAAAATGGGGGGGAGAAAAAAACTAATTACATCTCTGTGTGGAAGATCATAAATCACATAATTACAATGGGAACCTCTGCATCTTTCCAACACACCAAAAGCAGACTACACAAGTTCTTATCTCCTTGCTGTTTAATTAAGAATTATGTTTGAGCATCTTCTTTTTAATTATCACGGAGCCCAGATGACTTCTAATCTGCTTTTTTTTTCCCAAAACGAGAGGAGGTGCCGTCCAAAACGGGCCCTAATGAATTTACAGTTTGCTCTTTGGGGAACTTTAATAAAATTGACTCCACGCAGAAGATTGCCAGGGATAAAGTGAATTTCCACGGAGAACATTGGGTTCCCTTCAGCTGGCGCCACAGGAGTGCCAGGGCTGCAGAGGGGACGCACAGGGGTCACTTCTGGGGGAGTTTCACACCTGTGCAAAGGTTCTGCGACTGCCCCTGCACCCCAAAAACACCCCCAGGGGCACGGCAGGGCTGGGGAGAGGGGCAGCAGCAGAGTCAGGAGCTGGGGCTGCACACGGGCAGGGCCACCTCCCCCTGCCAGGGACCCACAGCTGCTCTGGGCACCCCGTGCCAGGGCCTCGTCCCCTCCCAGCGAGGAATTCCCTCCCAAAATCCCATCCAAGCCCTGCCCCTGGCTGGGGGAAGTTCCACATCCCTGTTTCCCACCTGAAGGTTTCCCCTCTGTGTCCTGCTGACCCCGTGCCCCGAGGTGACCCCACACACACAGATGCTATTTCTAAATGTGTGAGGGGGTGTTTAAGCCCAGCACACGGCAAATACCTTTTAATTCAATTGGCTGAATCGACACAGGGAGATTATTAGTTTTCAGTAAGATTTGATTCAATTAATTAGCCTGAAAATATCAGCACAGCCAGGCGAGCAAAGGAAAACAGAGATAAATCCCTGCCACGGTGCTGCTTCATCTTTTAAAGGCAATTAACTCTTAGTTATTAGCTTTTAATTAGGGAATAATAATGACACCATTAATACAGTTTATTCTCCTTGTCAGCAGACAGCTGTTCCGAGCAGGCTCTGTGATCAGATCTCGCCTTTTGGCTGCTCCTCGCAGGGATGGGGCAGAGCTGGGGGGTCCCTGGGCTGCTTTCCCTTCCCAGCGGCCCCAGGCTGCCCAGGGAGGGATGGAGGAGGGCACCACTCCCTGCCAGGCTCCAGAGCAGCTCCCAGGGCTTCCTCCCCCTGGGGCTCCTCTGCCTCTCCTGGTACCCCTGAGCCCTTCCTGGGGAGGGAGAGGGGCCCCGGAGCTGTGCCAAAGGTGCTTCCACACCTCAGCTCACAGCCCCCAAAAACATTCCCTGCTCTGTTTTAATCCCCCTCTTTGGCAGAGCTGACCTGGAAACGAATCATCACCCGAAGGAAACCCAGCACTTGGAATAATTCTGCCCGTTCCCAGTCTCATTCCAGGCCCGTGTCCCTGCGTGCAGGCAGCTGCCAGGAGCACCTTGGAATTCTCTTTGGTTTTGCCCCAGATTTATGGTGGAACTTCAAATCCTGCTGTGAGAGTAAAGCCACGACCTTGGCAGTGGCCAAATGCCTCAAGTTTTCATTTCTGTGTCTGCTGAGTCACCAAAATAAAGTCTCCAGAGGCCAGTGATTGCACAGCAAACCACACTTCCCATTATTTTTCCCATTATCTTGTTTCTCTGTGCTCTAGCAGAGACTGGAAACCATTTCCAGGGCACAAGCCTGACTTCACTGGGGTTTTTCATTCCTTTATCACACAGGAATTAATCTCAGCCCGAATTATGCACACAGGATGCTCCAGCAACACAAAAACACAATGCCATAAATTTCCCCGATCTACTCTGGAGTTGATAAATCACCAAAATAAGTGTAAAATATTCTGGTGGGTTCCACCACCTCGGTTTTAATTTGTTTTGCTTGCTCTGGACTGGAGGAAGCCCCAGGGGAAACACCAGGAGCTCCTTGGACTGGCAGCCTGCTCGTGGGAGGAATTTTCTTCCTCCTCTCCCAACGCAGGGCAGCCCAAAACTGGGGAAAGAAAGGAACGTGGAGTAGGAACAAAGCAGCTGGGAGAGCCCCTCTGCAGCTTCCTGCAGGAAAGCAGAGCTGGTAAACTGAAGGCAAAGCTGTACAAAAGGGAAACTCCCCCCACTGAGCACTGACATAAAAATAAGGAGGAGGAGGAGGAGGAGGATGGCAGGAGAAAACCAGAATAACCATGGAGCTGGGAAGTGTGGCACAGAGAGGCTGCCCTGCAGGGAAGGGAAAGGGGAAAGGGGAAAGGGAACAGGGAAAGGGAAAGGAAAGGGGGAAAGGGGAAAGGAAAGGGGGAAAGGGGAAAGGGAACAGGGGAAAGGGGAAAGGGAACAGGGAAAGGGAAAGGGAAAGGGAAAGGGAAAGGGAAAGGGAAAGGGAAAGGGAAAGGGAAAGGGAAAGGGAAAGGGAAAGGGAAAGGGAAAGAAAGGGGAAAGGGAACAGGGAACAGGGAAAAGGAAAAGGGAAAGAAAGGGGAAAGGGAACAGGGAAAGGGAAAGGAAAGGGGGAAAGGGAACAGAGAACAGGGAACAGGGAACAGGGAAAAGGGAACAGGGAAAAGGAAAAGGGAACAGGGGAAAGGGGAAAAATGAAAGGGAAAAGGAACAGGGGAAAGGGAAAGGGGAAAGGGAAAATGAACAGGGAACAGGGAAAAGGGAACAGGGAACAGGGAACAGGGAAAGAGAAAAGGGAACAGGGAAAGAGAAAAGGGAACAGGGAACAGGGAAAAGGGAAAAGGGAACAGGGGAAAGGGGAAAAATGAAAGGGAAAAGGAACAGGGAAAAGGGAAAGGAGCATCAGTGCTGAGAAGCTACAGCAGGACATGGCAGCTCTTGGGACAGGCTGATCCCTGTTCCCAGGCTGGCAGGTCCCAGGTGCAGTGCCAGAGGTGTTGTCACCCCTGTGCCACCCCGTGCCACCCCTGTGCCACTGCAGCTCCCAGCTCCCTCTGCCCTCACACCAACGGAGCCCAAGGATTTCAGGAGAAACTCTTCACATCTTGGTCCAGCAACAGAAACTTCTCAGCTCAGGGGTGGCTTCTGCTCAGCTGTTTCCAGGTGCAAGTCAGGAGAGGAAAACCAACAGAAAAATCAAATTTCAACAATTTTTGTCTCTCATCCCACTCCACCCCTGCAATGGCAGGGACACCTTCCCCTGTCCCAGGCTGCCCCAAGCCCTGTCCAGCCTGGCCCTGGGCATTCCAGGGATCCAGGGGCAGCCCCAACTGCTCTGGGCACCCTGTGCCAGGCCCTGCCACTGCTGCTGCTCAGGACAGAGCTCCACCAGGTCCGTGTCACCGGCAGGAGCTTCACCACTCGGGTCTGAGCACAAACACCTGAAGCCAGGAAAGAACCTGAGGACAGCTCTCACTTCTGAGAAAAACTGCAGGGAGATTTATTTGGACAAAATGGATCAAGTCCTTGATTTGGGAATATCACAGAAGTGAGAGAAATTGCAGCTTTTAGCAAGCAGCCAGTTGTCTCTAAGCTGAATTAGTGAAAAATGTGATGATAAATTGCTCCTGGAGCCCAGAGCCAGCCCTGAGCTGAGGGATCTCACACAGTTGTGCTCAGGCAGATTTTTCACTTCGTGCTGACAAAAATCTCACACTAATCACCCAAGCCAGGCCACAAAGCTCCTGGATTGCAGTGCTAATTCCATGTTACAGCTGAATCCCAGATTAACCAGAGCATCTCCAGCTCCGAGTGGCTCCCAGCTACTCAGGTGACAGAGGAGGAAACCTCAGCTCTAAGCGGAGCCACGAGGAAATCACAGAGCACCAGAGCTCTTCTCCCACCTCATGGCTTCTCCAGAGAGAAAAGAGCCCAGCAAGGAGCTCAGCCTCATCTCTCTGGCCAGGCAGATGAATCCCTGCCCCTCTCCAGGCAGCAGCAGCCTGGCTGGATCACGGGCTGCTGACCATTCCCTCCTCAGCAAGGACAATTTGCTGCATTCCCGGAGATGGCTCCGCTCAGTGAAGCAGATGAGCAGAGGATCTGGCCACTGCTTTATTTTTAAACCCTGATCTGGGGCACAGGGGAGGGGATCACTCCTGTTTCAGAGACAGGCTGGCTCGTTTGCTAGGGGATATTAGCAGCTGGCATCTGAAATGGCAAGGCTGGGCTGGAGAGGTAAGCCAAAGTGAACTGTGCTGAAACACAGCCAGAATCCTGTTTGTTCCACAGGAAAAGTGGTTAAACTGTGGTCACTGTGCAATTCCAAACAGTATTTGCACAGTGACCTTTACATTTCCCCTGCTGGAAAGCAAAACTTTAATTGTTTTGCTGCTCTCATGCAGAATAAATAACTCCCAGTGATTTTCTACTGGTGAGCAAGTAACCCAAGGACTTTCTCTTCTTCTGCTACCAAAGCTGCCAAATAATTCTGTGTGAACAGCTCCAGCTCATTTGAGGCTCAGGATTGTGCCAGAACTGCCTTTTTGTGTGTGCTTGTGCCAGCACAGTCCTTCCTGGGACAAGGAACAAGAGATGACCTGAAAGCTCTGGATGGGAAATTAAAGGTGTTTAAATGAAGCTTCAGAAGATGCTGTTTGAGGAGGTTCAACGACCTCCTGCTGCACAAGAGTTTAAACTCAGAAATGAAGAGACTTCAACCCCCCAAAAAGTGTCATTCTGAAATGCTCAACAGCTTTTAATTCATTTTGAACCTAGAGGCAGAGAAAAAAAAAGAGGCAAAAAAATACATCACAGCCTTAATCTAGGGGGAGAAAGAAAAAAAAAATCATTGTTTTTATAGCACATAATCAGACACAAATATATTTCACTGGAGGAAGGGGTAGGAATGTGCATTTCCCATTTCCTTTTCAATAGGCCCAGGGGCCATCAGTATGGCCACTATCCTGGATCTGCACAAGTCATTCCCAAAGCAAAAGGAGGGATTTGAAAATCAACAAAAAGAGAGAAAAGCCTTGCACCAAGGAAAGGCATCCGACAGTTCCAGGTTCATGTTCCAACATAACTCAGCATCTGAGTATGGGGTGAGCAAACACACTGGTGTTTTTACAATATAAATAGTATTTGGGAGAGGTACTACACATGGACACAGCTACTGCAGGACTCCAACATGCAGAGGAAATTCCCCGGGCTCACAACCACTCATCCCATCCCATCCCATCCCATCCCACCCTTCCCTCCCACCTCCAACAAAATTCCTCTGCTGGTTAAATTTCTCTTTCAGTTGTTTTAAATATTTCTCTCGTGGCCTGGCAACATTCTTAGTCTTTTATACAGCAAGTTTTCTATTTAATCACATTTCAACCGACAGGAGACAGCTCTGGAGGAGGAACAGCCGAGGCTCGGGAGAACCTTGCCAATTTTCTAAACTTTTATTAGTCTCAGTTTGGTTTTATTCGTGGAGACATCTACTGGAAACGTCCAAAACTCAGGAATAAAAAGAAAAAACCAAAAGCAGAACCCCGTTTCCATGGCCTTCCAACCACGCACACGAGAAGGACCCGCAGCAGAGGCAGGAGAAAGGATGGGACCTCCAGTCCTCCAGGGAGAACAAAACCAGAGTAAAAAAGGAATTCAATTGCTTTATTCTATCTCCACTCTTTCACTAGGACAGTTTAATACCCACGGAGTCTCTTAAGATGCTAATCTACCATCTGCTAGCCCACAAATCCTTCCCACTTATTCCCTTAAAGATCCAGCCAGAGCGTTGCTTAACAGCCTCTCCCCGGAACAACGACCACCTTGCAGAGGGGCTTCAAAATAATAACACAAACAAGAACATTGTCTCTCTCCATCCAGTAATTTCAGGGAATTAAGTGGAAAAGATTGCAGTGCAGCATTCCAGGTTGCTGCTGGCCCGGCCGGGGCGTGGAGGGAGGGGAGGGTCCAGGTGCCCTCTGCTCTCCCCCCTGCCCCTGAACCTTCCCAGCTCTGCCCCCTCCAGCTCTGCCTCGTCCTCTCCCTCTGAGCTGCCTGAGGTCCTCCAAAGAGAGTGGAAGACTTTGCAGTGACTTCGGCAGGGTTTGGACCAGGCTCTTTGCCAGCACTGCTCCACATCAGCTCTTCGGCCCCAGGGGATTTCCAAACGTCCAGGGGGGAGCTGCCCCCTCAACACTTCAGGGCTGGGTCTGCCTTTAAAGCTCCTTCAGTGCTCAGTGAGCTGAGTCCAGTCAAAGGCAGGGCTTGCTCTCCTCTTCCCCAGCAGTAACTCACAGGCTCAGTCTTGGCTTAAGGAAAGGAGGTCACGACAATCAGATGTTTGAGGAATTTCTTCTTTAATAGGATAAAAGAAAAACATACAAACACCTCCCAAGCTTCTGTCATGGAATGATTCTCACACTGTAAGGAGCACAACTCAAAAAAAAAAATAAAAATAAAAAATAAAAAATAAAGAGACAAAGGAAAGAGAAAGGAGAAGTGCTAAGGGAGAAGTGCTGCCGGGGAGCCTCTCGCTCGTGGGGAGCTAACACAAGCAGCAACAGAACACTTGCCAAACCAGGGTGGCACACTGGAACTCAAAGCCATGCTGATCCTGAACTAGAAAGCAACTGTGATGGCAAAGATGGGGAAGGAAGCTGAGAGGAATGAGCCCAGCCTGGCCATTTCTTCCCTAAGCCCCTCCCTGGGGACGGGGCAGCGATGGCAGCATCCACCCCAGGGCGTGCAGAGAGCCAACGGCAGAAACGTCCCAGAGCTGAACATTTCTTCCCCCACCTTCCCCAGCTTACAAAGATAGTGTTTCTTTACAAAAGAAGAACCCAGAACATTCCAGGACATCTGCTCTTGCTCTCCCTCTCCCCGCTGTAACATCAGTCACGATTCGTTTGGGGGTGAGGGGGGGAGGATTTAATTTATTTTCTGTTTTAAAGCCATAATCTAGAAAAAGGTTTTGTGGAAACTTTCGTTTTCCTATTTTTGCTTGCTTTTTTTTTTTAATAATGCTCATTCATAGAAAACTTCACAAAGGTGACGTCTATGTACAAGAAAACACGATTCCAAAGGCTGCTTCAGTAGTCAATGTAATAGCACCTTGAAAGACAAAAGTTTGACAGATCTGAAAAAGTCATTTTGTTAAATTTTAACCCTTTCCTCATAAAAAAAGAACCAGTCACAAAGCTCCATCTGTAGAAACTCTTCCCAAGTCTCCGTGTGAAAAGCTGAAGGGTTTCCAAGCTCCCCAGCTCTTGGTCAGCAACTCCTGGCAAGGTCGAGGTAGAGCCAGACAGGGATTTCCTGCAGTCCAAACCAAGAGGAGATGAAAGAAATTCACAGCAGGCTATTGCACAGGGCTGGTCTTCCATTCCACAGTTTCCTATTTGTTTTTCCACTAACTCAAAAAGGGTTAATTGAATATTTTGAATTAATCCCGGTTAAAACATGTTGCTCTGAGTCCCAGGCTGGTACTGTGTCTGCAACAGGCTCTCCATAAAGGCCAGGTAATCTGGGGTTTGTCCATATTCCTCAGGATTCCTGGGATTCCCCAGCCGGGGACGCTTGGCTGCTCTCACTTCATCTCCCGAAAACACATCTTCCTGAGGGGCCCCAGTGCTGAGGGACTGCAGGAGACACAAAACAACCATGAGGGGCACAGCAGGAGCACAGGGAGAGACCCACAGTCCCCCTGGGCTGGGAACAGCCTGGGCATTCCCCAGCCCCATCACCTGGTTAAAATGAAATGGCTTTAAAGGGTAAAGCACCAGGTGTGAAAACACCCAGCAGGTCTGGAACCAAAAAAAGCCACGAAATAAATCCCTCATCTTTTCTAGGCTCAGTAATTCCACTGTGTGCACTTAGAGACAGCCTGATCTTGTAGATTAAGAGATTTATAGGTAAGAGCCACACTCTAAGTCTCCAGTTTGGTGAGAAAAGGGGGTTTGGTCCCACGGTGATAATCAGTTCTCCAGAAACCCCTGAGCTGCAGCCCAGCTCACCTCACCCTTGGACAGGATGGCTCCACATAACTGAATTCACATGGTGTAAAATGATCTGAACATAATCTGTTAACCAGAGAAAATAAGACTCTGAGCTGAACACATGCAAGGGGAAATCATTTCTGTGCCTCTCAAGCATCCACGGCCAGGGTTTCTTCCACTCTGTGTATTTTGGGAATGACAAGCAGTTTTACAGCCACAGAAACTGGAGGCTGCATTCACCTAATGTCTAAAAAATACATGAGGAAAATGTGAAGGGGCTCTGCAAGCTGCAGCTGGTTTATTGTTTGCTATTTTGGTACCCACCAGGCGAGACTTGACTCTCTTGGGAAGCTCTTCCTCCAAGGTATAAATATCCCCACGCTTCACCATGAGCTGAGAGCCATCTTCAAACTCCACCTGCAGGGAGGCAGGAGATGAACTCAGAGCCAGCACTTGAAGAGCCCATTGCCAGGGTGGGCCCCAGCTGGGCCCCCCAGGCACACCCAGGAAGCATCAGGGGCCAGCTCCCACGGATGTCTCCAGGGCTGCTCCCGAGCTCTGGGGGGATGCTGAGCCCAAAAAGTGCTGCTTTCAGTGTCTTATCCAAGTGGATTCATTCAGTCCACGGATCCCAAAATATCTGTACTCCAGCTGGCCCAGCACCTCACATTTCTACTGCTTTTTGATTCATATCCTGAAAAAAGCAGCTTTTCACTTACAATAAAAGCAGCCCTCTATTCAGGCCAGTATGGTAATAAGAATTTCTTTCATCTTAAACAAAGCATTTTTACAGGTCACAAGGAAACAACTCCAGCTACCAAAGTACATTTGTGTTTCAACCAGCAGAAATAGTCAGCCAGGTACAAAAAACTCCTCCCATGAAACCCTTTTTGCTAAGCACTGATTATGGAATGAATTATGCATCAGATGTTCCAGGGATGTTTATTCATGGAAAACGTGCACAGCAAAATGTTAAAACTATTAAAAGTTTTTAAGGGATTCTTATTTCCTTTGCCCAAGACTTTAATACACTTTTCTGCGTAAAGCAGAAGGACGCAGAGCACAGTTTAATAGGGGTGTCAAGTTCAGGCTGGACAAACTCAGAGGGAATAAATCATCTGCTCCCAAATCCTCCTCCTGCTCTGCCCAGCTCCAGCAGCCCATCCCTGGTGCAGGCTGAGCTCTCCCATCCTGGAGCACACCCCAGGGATCCCTCTGCCACTCACCTGGTAAATCTGGCTGATCTGGGCTGCAATGAACTTGGCCTTGTAGATGATCCCGTCCGTCCACTGCAGCTGCACCAGCTCCCCCTCCGGGGGGGGCCCCAGCTGGAGGCAGTCCCTGCTCTGAGGACAGAGAGAGAGGGGTCAGAGACACAGCTCCAGCAGAGCTCAGGAGCCAGAGGTGTGCTAAAATCCCATGGGAATGAGCAATAGGATACATTTCTGCACTTGTGATTAATTGTGGGCATCTAACAAAACCAGCCTGAGAGAGCAGGAATCGACTCTGGCAGCTCCTGCTGCTGCCAGCACCCAGTTCATGGCCATTTCTCATTACAAACCCCACAGCATCACATCTCCTGTATCTCAAAAACAAGCAGGGCAACTCAGTGAATCAGTGGCACAATCAGGAAGGCAATGCACGAGCTGACAAATCAGCCTCTTCTAGACATTCCCTCTATTAAGTGAATTCCCTGTTTTGAACCAGAAGTGCTTACGAACAATCTGCTTCCCCCATGAATCACACTTGTCAGTTGAAAAATAAGATTATTCAACCACAAAACAAATAGGATGAAATTGAGAACAAACACTGCTTTCTGTGAAGTCATCTGCATTCAGCAAGATCACATCTTTGTAAAGCAACCAAAAAAATAAATGAGATAATGTCAGAAACAAGATCTGTCATGAAGAGCGGGATGAGATTTTCTAGGCAAGCAGCAACTTAAAAATTAAAATGAAAAAGTTAAGTTTTGCTTTGCTGTTGCAGCCCAAGGCACAGCTGACAGTCTGCAGTGCTGTGACACAGCAGAGTCCCCAGGCTGCCTTACAATGATGCTCTCGGGGTAGACGTTGTCGCTGTAGGAGCCGTCGTCGAAGTTGACCTCGTAGAAGGTCTGGGTGCTGGTGCCGATGACCCTGCAGCGGTAGTAGAGCCCGTTCCTGTTCTTGGTGATCACTGTCTGCCCCAGGGCCACCTCCCTGCGGAACGGCACCTGCAGGGACAGCACCATCAGCTGCAAGAGCTGCCTCCAAAATTCCACCCAATCATGGAATGGTTTGGGTGGGAAGGACCTCAAATCCCACCCAGTGCCACCCCTGCCATGGCAGGGACACCTCCCACATTCCCAGGGTGCTCCAAGCCCCGTCCAGCCTGGCTTTGGGCACTGCCAGGGATCCAGGGACAGCCCCAGCTGCTCTGGGCACCCTGTGCCAGTGTTCTGCTTTCTTCATAGCCAGGAATTCCTTCCCAATATCCCACCCAAACCAACCCTCCTGCAGATTAAAGCCATCCCCAACAATACCTTCCTGGACAATCCTGCATTAAAAGCACAAAACGTTTTGAGCCAACACAGGCAGGGAGAAACTATTTTAAAAAACCCCAGAAACCAAACAACCCAGCAAAACCCCAAATCCCCCAGTCCAACCCCCCAGCCCAGCCCAAAACCTACGTTCTGGTTTGCTGCTTTGTGCTTGAAGCAGGTGATGGACACGACGTAGGGCCAGTCGTCGGGCTCCATGGGCACGCCGGCCGCGTGCGCGCACGTCACGTGGAAGGACGTGGAGCAGTGCTCGTAGGAGCACTGCACACAGGCCCCAGACACCTTCTTCATCCTCTTCCTGCAGTACACACACCTCTGCAAGGGAACACAGCTGGGGTCACAGCCTGCTCTGCCAGGGAACACAGCTGGGGTCACACCTCTCTGCAAGGGAACACAGCTGGGGTCACAGCCTGCTCTGCCAGGGAACACAGCTGGGGTCACACCTCTCTGCAAGGGAACACAGCTGGGGTCACCTCTGCAAGGGAACACAGCTGGGGTCACAGCCTGCTCTGCCAGGGAACACAGCCAGAGCTGAGATCTCTCAAGGAGCAGAGCCTGGAGCCCTGCAGAGACCCCACAGCCCCCACAGGACGTGGCCCACGGCACAGAGCCCGTGGCTGCAGTGCCACAGCCAAAGGGATGCTCTGTGCCAAGGGGTCGGGCCCACACGGCCAGCACTGTGTGCACCCACACAGCACCTCTCCAAGGCAAGAAACTCCAGCAGACACTGTCATTCCCTAGCTCACCACCACTCTGGCCATGCCAGCACCTCCAGTCACTCAGCCCTGCAGAGCTACACTGGGCACAGACAGGCTGGAGTCCAGTTTGGACTGGGCAAACACCCCCAGTGGCACCAGAGAACTGCTGCACCCTCACCCTCCTCACAGGAACACTGCACCCACACTGCACTGCCTCCAACAGCAGCTGCATCCTCACAGGTGCACTAACATTTCAAATAAACATTTCCATCTAAAATAAAAATCTTACATCTAAAATAACATTTCCATTTTTCTGAAGGAACAGAACACAGTAACCGGGTGGCAATGTGCTGGATTATATTGGATGGGACATTGTATTGATCAGAGCTCATGGAATATCAAATCATATCATGGAACAAAACCACTGTGTGTTTATTTTAGATGCATAAGCATATCAACCATAAATATTTTATTGGCATCCGTGTCAGATGAGCCACGGTAGATAAGTCAGGCAGTTTTGCAAACAAAAGAAATAAAAACATTTTAAGGAAAAAAAACAACAGAATTATCAGGGAAAAGGTCTGAAATCTCAGAGACATTTTCACACTCATTTTCTGCAAAGCAGACCCAGTTATGAGGTAAATCGATGTAAGACGTGTGTCTGCTTTAAAAAGAAATTACATTTTCTCAAAGCTAAAAATCCTGAGCCTGATGGCACTGACAGTGAGCAGGAGCTGTAGTGGGAACAAGGCAAATTTCCTCACTCCCTAGAACAGCACCAATTCTTGTTTCCAGCCCCTCAGAAATACAGAAAAGGAGATTTTGGGGATCCCAGTCTAAAGAATGGATGCTTGCATAATGTTTCCAGAGATCCATCTGGAAACACCACTCAATTTTTAACATTTCCAGGAATCTGTCACTGATCAGCAAATCCCAGAATGGTTTGGGCTGGAAGGACCTTAAAGCTCATCCCAATCATCCAGCCCCATCCAACCTGGCCTTGGACACTTCCAGGGGTGGGGCAGCTTCTTTACCTTATCTGAGGCTGGCACAAGGCAAATCAGGGCAAAATTAATATCAAACACACGAGACAAATGTGCCTTTCATGATTAAAATGAACAAAAGGTGCCCCTGACCATGGCAGGGGGTGGAACTCCAAAACCTTCAAGGTCCCACCCAACCCAAACCATTCTGGGATTCCTTCTCCAGGAACACTTCTCTTCCTTGAAAGCAAAAGATGGCAAAGAACAGGAGATTTGTTCTTCCTTATTCCTGTGCAACACCCCCTCCCTGCCTGGGCTCTGCCCCACATTTCTATGAAACAAGCCCCGTGAATGAACTGAAGGCAGTTTGTTTACACCAAAGATTCATTTGGCCTTTTTACACAAACGAACAAAAGCCAGGAAATTCAAAGCCAGAGCCTGAGTGCTGCCAGAACGTGGGCTTAGCCTTTAATAAGCTGAGCCTTTATCACTCTGCAAACCATGTTCCAGAGGCTGATAAGCACCAGGAAAGTGCACAGCAGGACTGAGGGGAGTCAATAGCCCTGATGCCATTATTAGCCTGTCCACATCCCCTTGTCCCAGCAGCAGGGACAGCAGCTGACACACAGGGGGCTCGGGGAGCATTAACCCTCCCAGGGCAGGATTCTGCCCCTCCTGATGCCAACAGGACTCTGCCAAGGCAGGATTAGCACACAGGCAGTGCCACCCTGTGCCCACACAAACTCCCTGTGACAGGCACAAGCAAAGGGATGCTCAGAGCAAATATGATCAGAAGATAAATGTGAGTGACAGTGAGCCTGATGTGAGAGGAGTGATGGAGGAAGTGACAGTTCTTGGCTGTGAGGGTGGTAAAACACTGGCACAGGGTGCCCAGGGCAGCTGGGGCTGCTCCAACCCTGGCAGTGCCCAAGACCAGGCTGGACAGGGCTTGGAGCAGCCTGGGACAGGGGAAGGTGCCCTGGTGGCACTGGGTGGGCTTTAAGGCCCCTTCCAACCCAAACCAGTCTGGGATGGTATGAAAATGCAGATGTGGAAGCGTGGGAGATGGGATGGACAGAAACACCAGTGCCAAGTGCTGTGGGAAAGCTGCACGAGGAGATTTAAAGGCATTTTCTGTGGGAGGGAAAAGAGTCCAAAGCACAGGAGAGAAATCTTCGGAATAAATGCACACAGAGTCAGGTCACTGCTGAGAGTAAGAAATGGGCTGTCTGCTGCATGATGAACGCTGCAATTCATTTACTCCACTGAGGAATGACAGCTAATTATTCCAAATTTCCACGTCATAAATAATTTACGTGCACAGGCCTGTAATGTGCCATCAATCTGGGAGCAGGAAACTGCAGTCCTGAAAATGGTGCCATACCCACAAATGGACTGAAAAGTCTGTGCTTGCACAGGGAGAGCTGGTCCATGCTTAGAGAACAGGTTATAGCTTTCACCAGATCACTGCCACTCCTTGGCACCTCAGCCCTCATAACAGGAACTTAAAACAATAAAAACATATTAAAAAATCAAATTATCACCACGGATAACCCCTACCCCATTTCCCCTCCACTACCCTTCACATCATTCCTTCTCTCCTTTTCCATCTTTCCAGCCTCAAAGGTCATCTCCCCAATTTTATCAAGTACTGCACCAAGCCCATCATTGCCAAAGTCAGGAGCTCCGATGCCATCACCTTTTAGTCTCCCTCAGTTTATCTTGCTAACTGCAGCTGCTCACCTCCAAAGCACTCAGCCCCCAGCTCCTCCACTGACTCCCCCCATGCTCCAGGAATTACCTGCAAATTCCCCTGAAGAACCCTAAACCTCCCCACCACGGCTCGTGCACACAATCCTATCCAATTTACACTGCCTTTGTACCTCACACCCCACAGCACAGCCTCTGTACTCTGCCATGCAAATTAATTGTTTAATCCTTACCTAATTGACAACTCTAAAACTTTCCAAGTGAAGGGCTTAAAGCCAGGCTTTGACATTTGAGCTGCAAGCCAGGCTCTGGCTAACAGCAGCACAAGGAGTACGTGCCTGTGAATTCCAACACTGGCCTGTGTAAGTCAAGGCACTTCATGTAAAAACTCTCCAGGTTCCCCGAGAAAGGAAGAAAACACGAGGTGCAAAAGGAATACGACAGGAGAAATCAAACAAAATTTCTTTCCAGAGCTCCAGGAGTATTTGGACAATGCTCTCAGGGTGGAATTGTTAGGGTGTCTGTGCAGGGCCAGGAGCTGGACTGATGGCCTTTGGGGACCCTCCCAATTCAGGATATTCTGGGATTCTATGAAACTTTGCAGTTTTAATTGAGCAATGAAGGAGAAGTGGGTGCAGGGGGTGCATGCAGAGGCTCTGGCAGGCACAGGCTCTGCTTTGGAGCAGAGCAAAGCAGAGGAGTCAGACACACAGACACTGGCCTGGCTCTGCAGGACTGCCAGGCAGCCAAGGAAGGGTTAAAGAATTAAGTCATGTTTCCTTGTGAGGCTCCATTAAGCAATACAGGCGAGGGTTGTGTAAAAGGATTTTAAGTTCAGCGTTACAAGTGCTGGTAATGAAGAGGATGCACGTTGGAAGTGTCAGCTGATCCATAAAGAGCCACGGCTGCAAGATTTATCACCCTGGCACTGCGCTGCCCCATCACTCCTGCTGAATAATGAATGCTTTTTACATTCACATTTGTGTACAAAACCCATTTGCACAACAGAGAAATAACTCTGGAAGCAGGGATAGGTTCCTCCTAATCTCTCACCCGGGCTCACTGCACTAAGTAGCAGCTCTGTTAACGAATCCATCAGCACTAACCCATCGATCACTGCTCCAGCACCTTCCCCATCCTACACTGTGTCACCCAGCTGACTTCTGCACCAAAAAAAGCAGCAAAAGCACAATTTATTTTGCAATAACACACTATAGTGATGGAGCATTAACTAACATTAAGATAAATTGCTCTGAGCTAATGAATCGTCCATTACTAATCCCTCGGATGAGGCCACACAGCTAAATAACAACTTGGAGCTGGGCTTGTATTAAAATCCTTGCAGTCAGGATCGCAGAAACGTTTATTCATTTCTGCAAGAGATTTCTTGATAGAAAGAGAGAAATGTTGCAAGGAAAGGTGAATTAGAGATGAACAAGTCAGCTTCTCTCCAGTCACCGTGTCCCTCTGCACTCCTGCTGTGCAGGACTTGGAGTAAACGGAGCTCTTAGGCACTTTACACCTGACTGCAGGTGGGAAGGAGTTGCAGGCTCTGCCCAGGGTACAGCACACTCCCAGAGAGTAAAGGCCCATCTGGAAACCAGAGCTGTGTGTCAAAGCACTGACAGGGCTCAGCAGACACAAACGACGCAGCTTTTGTTTGGAAATGGGAGCGAGATCACCTCCCATCTCAGCTGCTTCATGAACCCACACAGTGATTTTCTGTCCAGTTACAGCTTTTCCCTTTGGTTCTCGTTCCCAACCACTGGCCCCAGTAGAAGACACCCACCAGTTTCCACCTCTGCTCGGGGATGGCGCTGATGTCCACAGGATGACGCTCTATGACATTGAGGAAACGCGCCTCGGGGACAGCAATAGCACAGATCACGTGGACCCACCTGGGGAGCAAAGAGAAGACACAAATCAGGGCCTGCCATCATTTGAATGAAATGCTCAGGAGGGCAGTTAACATTTCCCTGCCTCCCTCAGCATCGAGGCACATTTCCAGGGGTTGGCAGCCTTGGCAATGTTCCCAATCGATTGTTAATCAGGGTGGCACAAGGTAAATGTCTCTGGAACAACAGAGATCAACCTTCCCCTACACCCGATATTGCACTATGCTAAACATCCTCTGAGAGACTTTTCTCTGAGAAACAACCACTTTCAGCAGGAGTTCAGAAGCTCTGCTGTCGAGCACAGTCACTCGAGCTCATCCTGCCAAGTCAACGAGGAGCTGTTCCCTCCAGAACCCCAAAACTTGCTGCCACACTGAGCACTAATTCACAAATTCACAAGACATGGAGATTAGGTGCAGCGTGGAAGGAAAAGACACTCAGAAGCAGCACTCACCGGCCATCAGTGGTCATCTGGAGAGCTCCTCCTCTGAGATTGCACAGGCAACACTCCTGCGGGAACACAACTCCTTCAGAAAGGGACCCAAATCTCTGCCAGGCTGTTCATCCTCCCCAGAAAGTGACCACACCCCAGCTGGGATGTCAGAGCAGCCCGAATCCTCCCAGAACCCGTGTCTGTGGGGCAGGGGTGATGCCAGCAGTGCCAGGGGGCTGTGCTGTGCCAGTCCTTACCGCTGCCCAGGCGCCGGCCGAGCACCGCGAGCACGCCCAGCTCTCGTTCACCAGCTCCGGGCGGATCCCGTAGCAGCCTGCAGCAAACAGAGCACAGCCCCTCAGAGCAGCCCCTCCACAACTTTCACTCCTTTTCAGCTCAGAAGCAACTCTGAGAGCGTTTGAGGACCTGTATCCAACAGGCTCTGACAAAACTGGAATTGGGACCGGCAGGTCTGAAAACAACGAACCAAACCCCCCCACAGGTAACCCTCACATTTGCTTTTCACTTTTCTAAGGGCTGCAATAGCAGGACTTTGTGTCTTTAAGCAGGAACTGGGCTCCAAGGTGATGCCACCACTGCTGGAGTGCACTCACACATCAAAACAGGGAAGGGCGCTGAATTTTGGCAAGGTTGAGCAGTCACTTTTGCTGAGTGGTGTTCTGAGGAAGGACAAGGCCAATAATACTGCAAGGAAATTAAATACCTGCATTCCACATGGTTAACAGTATTTCATTTATGTTATAGGAAGTGTTAAAAACCATCTCATTTTACAGAGCATCAATTACTGTAACATGCAAACACCAAATCCTCCTACAACACCACCAAAATAGTAGAGTGGTATTATGGCCATTATAAAGACAGGGAAATAAGAAGAAAAAAAATCCTTAAAATTCTATAAAAGGCACTGAGGTTTGTCACTCAATGGGAAGAAGACACAAATACAGTTTTGGAAAAGTAGATCTATGTGATTCCTGCAAGCCTGTAAAGTGAGTGGAAAATTGAAGATAAGCATCTCATTCCATCCAGCCTCTATCTCTCCTAACAAAATCTCATCCAGCCTTCACCTATCCTAACAAACTGAACAGAAAATTTCAGCTGGGAACAACATTCTCAAATTACTGAATTAAACTTAAAAGAAGACATTCAGAAAGCACTGGGATTGCCCCCACAGCCTGATTTATAAATATCATCCACTTAACCAGATAAACAGCATGTCAAAAAAAGTCAATACTATGGATCTGCAGCTGCTCTCCACATCTGAGCTCTCTTTTCATCATATGGCAAATCAGGGCAGCAAATTCCACCCAGGCCTAGAACAGGGACAGGGGTGTTCAGTCCAAAACTGAGCTGAGCGAGAGCCAGACCCTGAGCACAGCCTCAAGCTGCACCAGGGGAGGTTCAGATTGAAAATTAGGAAGAATATCTTCATGGAAAGGGTTGTAAAGCATCGGAACAGCCTGCCCAGGGCAGAGGTGGAATCACCATCTCTAGTGCTAGAAAAATCCATGGATGTGGCACCTGGGGACATGGCTCGTGGTGGTGCTGGGCTGACCTTTGGACTTGATGGCCTTAAAGGTCTCTTCCAACCTCAGTGATCCTGTGAGGGCAGAACAGCCCCATTTACTGAACCCCAGGCTGTCCCATAAGGATAATCCAAGAAGAATATGCTCTTTTTATGGATTTTGTCAGTGCCTCAAAAGCCCAGAACCCTTCCCAAACCTTTCCCTCTCCGCAGGGCCTGGCTGCTGGAACCCAGCACGGTTTGAGAGGGCACTTCCCAAGAACACACAGGCTGCCAGCTGGTTTTACAGTCAGCCAAAATACACCTCACCACTGCAATCCTGCAATAAAAGCAAATGGATTCTCTGCAGCAAAGTCAAAGGGATGTCACAGAGCACAAGGAAACAACCAGGCACTGGGGCCTCCATCACATTTAACACCTGTCCTGCCCTACCCTCAAGGGGAGAGTACAGCCAAAATATAAAACTGAGTTTCTCTAAAAAAAAGATGGATCTCAAGTCTGAGCCTGCAGATTAACATCATCCTGCCCACATCCCCTCTGTCCTTAAACAGAACTTGGCCACAGAAACCATTCTGACAGATTGGACTACTGCAGGCCTAAGGATGGACAAGATGCAAGAGCCCTGAACTGTGAAGGCAGGATGAAATCTTCCTCTCACACCCACTCTGCATCCCATGGCCTGATTAGCCAGAAATGGCCATAATCAGGGATTCAGCACAGAAACAAAAGTTGCCTTCCAGTTCCCCAGCCCTGCTGAGCTGCACAGGGACCTGCAGGCTCTAAAATTGGAACAACAAAAGTAATTCCAGCTGATGCAAGTCAAATAAGATTCCCCATCTGTCAAGATCAAACAGCTGAACAGTAATTCGTCACAAATGTTAACTGGATGCTGTACAATCTGCACTGAAGGTACACTCCACCAGGATTAATCAGATCTTCTTTTAGACATAACTATCAGGGAAGCAAACAGACATATGTTCCCTTTTGTAATCAAGTGCCATTACTACAAACACTATCACAGACACTAATAAAATATATCTCAAACTACTCCATAATCTCTGCTGCATGCAGGAACAATACAGCCTCCCCCAGCAGAACAATATTGGAACAAAATATGTGAGAGGAAAGAGTGCAATAAAGCCTTTGAGTTCTGCTTTATTACAAAAAAATGAAAGGTATCAAAAGAAAGAATCTTTTCTGTGAGACAGAGAAGAATCAGTCACCAAAATAAGCAGTAAAAAGAATATTGGTGTGTATTTTTAAGATGAGTGACTGCCAAGATGGACTTGAACACACGGATGTGCTTTGAGAGAAAGGTTGGGATGAGAGAAAGGATGGGAACTGAATGAGCTTTAAGCTCCTTCCAACCCAAACCTTTCTGGGCTTCCTGATATCCTTGTACCAAGAAAGATAAAAACGGGGAGTGACAGGCTACAAACCTGCCAAGAAGGAACTCAAATACAGCAACACACAAACTCCTGAGCTTCTGGGGACCCAGAGGCTTCGGGAAAGGGGAAACACTCACTAGCATGAACCTGCAGGCAGCATTTGGCACAGGATATCAAGGGACTGGTTCCATCCTCTCCAATGTAGGAATTTGAAGGAAGGGGCTCGGTGTTTTCTCCACTCGAGGTAAAGCACATCTCTGGGATCAGGGGCTTGGTCTTCTGCCCACACTTGGAAAGGTGCACGAACGAGGACGGCTCCCCTGTGGAGACCGGGGCAGCTTCCTTCTCCACCTGTGAGGACTGCAGAGAAAACCCCATCACTGGAACCACCCCCTCCTGCCCATGGTGCTCACTTTCCACTCTGAGCACTCCCCTTGCAAAAAGGTCACCCAACACCCGACACCAAACAGCCAAAAAATGCCCTGAAATCCTGATTCCCCCCTTGCTTCTCCCCCTCTTCCTCAGGCATCGCCTGGGAGCTGTAATTTGTGGTGGAAGCTCAAAGAAGCATTAGAATAATGAGCAGCTCTTCCTGGTTTTCTTCTGCAAAAATCTGAATTCCTAAAATTGCAGCTGAAAACACTAAGGAAAAATAAAAAGGGAAATATTACTAAAAGCAAGGCTTTCCCTCTCTCTCTCCCATCCCCTTGGCATCCTTCCCTATTTTTCCTGCAAGAAGTTCTCCTGAAGGACATTTCAAGGTTTCTGGTAGCTGACAGAGTTAATAGCAATGGATAAAACCAGCTCAGCTGCACCCAAGTTTTCCTCACAACAGCCAGCAATCAGAACAGATATTTTATTTTCAGTTTGTATAATAAATCAAGAGATTTTATTGAAGGGAGAGGTGGGTTCTGCTTTCCTCAGGAAAAGCTTCCAACACAGCTACAAGTATCTAAGGCACGAATTCCTGGTGGGCACACAAAGCCAGATTTGCCTTTATGTGAGAACAAATCAATGCACAACTGCACAAATAACTAATTCATCTGATGAATTTTGCCTTTCTGCTTATAACATCTCCCAAAGCATATTGGTAGTTTCCAAAAAAAGGTGATGGATGTGCTTACTCAGTAAATTTTTATTTTGTGGCTTGTTTGCATAAATTCAGCAACTCGGGCCCGTTTGGAAACAGGAGCCTGGTGTGAGTTTTCTCTGCATGGAACAGTGTTTGCAAAGCTCTTTCAGTGTGGTTTCAAAATGAACACTGAGCAAGCCAGAGAAGCCAGGAAAGATAACAAAAAAGGCTCCAGCCACTGCCAAATCCAAACACGTTTCTTTGGTGTGCAAATTCCTATGGGTTTGTCTGTATCAGAAATGTCTGCATCCTAACTCAGCCATCTGAGCAGTGTCAGAGGTTTAGATGAGATATTAAGGTTTAGATGAGATATTAGGGGAAATTTCTTCATGGAAGGTGTGGTCAGGCAATGGCACAGGGAACTGGTGGGGTCACCATCCCAAAACCCACGTGGATACAAAGCACATGGACACAGAGTGGGGGACGTGGCTTTAGGGTGAGCACGGTGGTGGGGGATTGACTGCTGGACTTGATCCTAGAGGTCTTTTCTAACCTGAAAGATTCCCTGGCTCTGTGATGGGGAATTACCTGGTTATAGGGGTAGAAGAGGGTGCAGACAGCACAGTATGGCTCGCTCAGGGCAGCAGCTGCATTGAACTTCCTTTCAGCTGGGAAATTAAGTGCTTTGTTCTTCCACTGGAAGGAAAGTAAAGATTTCAAAGCCTCTGGATCACTCATATCTTCCTCTCCAGAAAATGGAAACATTTCTAGAATGAAAAGGAAAAAAAGAAATCCCAAAACAATGAGCAGGAAGTAAAGACAAAAGAGTAGAGGCAAAAGGAGCAAGGGTGAGTTAAACAGTTCAGGTCTCAACAACACAAGAAGTGCAATAAACAAAAATATTCAACTCCTCCATGGTCTCCCATATGCCTATGCCCCAAATACTTCCTTAAATGGACAGGATATCCCCTTTGGGGATAGGATACACAAGACAGGGGCAGCAGTGACCTGAAGAACTGGCCATGAGGAAGGGGAGAATGGAGATTTACTGCCTTTGGAACTGCCTCTCCTTCCCAGCTGCGAAACCTCCACCATCCTTTTCATGAAGATTTAATCTGAACTTTGCTAAGCTGAAAACACATGATGCCAGTGCAAGGAAATGCCCCTTTCCTGTCTCCAGCGAGGAGCTGTGTGCTCTGGGAGGAGGGGATGATGTGCCAGGCCAGCTCCCAGCTCCCAGCCCAGGCTGACCCAGCCGTCCCAAGGTGCAGCCCAGAGCTGCCCTGCACACACCGACCCTGGCTGGGGTACCCTGGGTCAGAGTTCTGCTACAGCCATTGCCTCCCACCTGCACCCCCACCATCCCTCCCTCTGCCAGAGCTCTGCCAGCGACTGCTCCTGCTAATTAGTTTGCTAATTCTTTATTTTATAAACCTTTAAAAGGTCCTTGGCATTTCACGATTAAACCACTGCCGAATCCATTTGTGGCAGTCAGGGGGTCCGAGTTTCTTACCCCTCCTTATGAAGGAGTTTTGAGTCACTGTGAGTGTTAAAGACATTTTCCACACGAGGCTGAATGTAAATCACTCCCTGCACCACCAGTCTGCAAAGTTTCCAAAAGAACAGGGAACTCAAAACCATCTTGGAAGAACATTATCCCCAGAGCTCAGCACATTAAACCAAATTGTTCACTGCTTCACCGTTAATTACTGGAAATAAGCAGTTTATGTTCTGCTCTACAAGTCTAAGTCTCCTCCCCATTCTCCCTCCCTTTGAAGATTTTCTGACTCTTGGGTTACCTGAAAGGATAAAAGGAACTTGGAGTAAAATGTTAATGGCTGAGTTTACATCTCAGATTTTAAATGCTGCCCATATTTGTCAGACAATGTGGAAATTTTATTGTGTTTGATGAATCTCTTTTTTGAGGTGGTGAGTGCTGGGTGTGTGGCTCTGTCACATTTCATATGAGGGTTATCCTCTAAAAAGTGTTTATTAGACATGAATCAAACCCCACATTTCTCCAAATTTCAGTCGAGGCACATCAGGTGACAGACCAGGATTTATGACACCAGTGAAATCAGGGAAAGCAGCAGCCTAATCCAGAGTGACAGAGCGAGAGAAGAAAGGGAATGGCTGCCATGTGCTGTCACCCTGGCTCCTCCCAGGATGGATCCAGGGGGACACAAGGCATTCAGGATGGCTCCCACATTGCCAACAACTTGTCCGGGCTGAATCTTTGTGTGACATGTGCATTCCCTTCATTGACATGCTCCCTGTTCCTCCTGCAGCCTGCAGACCATCCTGCACATCATTCCCTGAAAAGGCCTGGGGTGCAGAGAGCTGCCTCTATTCCCTGGTGGAGAGGGAAGAATCTGTTTGATCAGATTTTGCCCAGCAGAGCTGTAAATCAGTCCCCAAGAAATGCCAGCTTCCACAAAAGCTGTTCCTGCTCCACCAGCCAAGTCCCCAAACAGCATCCAACAAGTCAAAGCAGTGAGAGGAATCTGCCTAATGAGGATCCTCCAGCTCAGAGCTGGTTCCAAGGTCTCACACCAAAACAAGATAACAAGTCTCAGCTGCCTCTGCACACTTCACTCCGTGTTACACACTTGGAAGGCATCAATTGCATCCTCCTTGGTGAGGAAAGGAGCTCTGTGAGCTCAGGAGAAGCCTTTCCTGCAGGAGGCTGCTCTAAAATCAATGGATGCACTCCTGAAGGAGGCTGAATGGGAATGATGTTCTTTGGAATGAGGAGCTGTGAGCAGGGACTGCCAGCTACACCCACGTGCCTGACCCAGCACACAAAAGCTCCTTACTGGGGCATTGTCCATATTCTGAGTAATGTGGAAAAGGCCTCAAAGTGGGAAATTACACCACAAAACAGTGTGAGAAGTAAGAATCTTTTCTTTCCCCTTGGTCCACACTGTTGGGGACTGGAATGTGATGAAAGAAGAATCAGTGGTGTACAGTTAAACACCAAAAGCATTTTAATTCTCATTTCTGCATCTGCCAAGGAAAGTTGGACCCCAACTCTGATGTGAATTAGGAGGTAAAAAAAGGTTAGAACTGACTTTCCTCACACACATGAGAGCAGATCTGACCTCCACTGCCTCCAAGGACCAGCTCTCATCCCACTGCAGTATCCAAGGCAGAGCTTTGCCTTTAAGATATTCTTTTCTGCAAACTCTTTTTTCCCTTTGCCCAAAATGCTGCCTCATTCTGCAGCCAGCAAAATATTTTTCTTGAGTGAAAAAAGGGTGGGAGGTGAGAAGTGACACATCCCACGGAGGAGTTTTGTTTCCAGCTGGGTTATCCAAACGGGAACACGCTGCATTTCCTACCAGCTACGTGTAACACAGAGTTTCAGGCCACCCAGTTTTGTCCAAGGTTTCAGCAATTCCCTGGGTCACACAGGACGTGCCCAGGTCCCTCCTGGTGCTGCTCACTCACCCTCGTCACTCGAGGTCTCCTGTTTGACCACGGACAGCGGGGAGCGTGTCGGGGGCTTGCCCAGCGGGTGCCGCCGGCTCTTCTTGATCTCCATCTTCATCTTGGAGAAGGCAGAAGCAGCCTGGAAGGAAGCACAAAGAGCTGGATGGGCACCCCGAAGGAGGGAACAGGACAAGAGAGGCAGAGCCTCTGTCAAACAGAGTTCTTGGATTCACACAGAAAACTTTTCTCTGCCTTTTGGCTGAACCACTGAAGCCTTCCGAGCCAGTTCCTGGAGCAGATAAAAGCCAACACCAACTCTTAAGAAGTTGGGTAAACTACAGAGTTTTCTTCAAATCAGGACAGCCTCAGAACATCTGCAAGCTGCCAATTCCATCAGCTCGTGAAAAGTCTGCTAAACCCCATACACAGCTGGGAACTCCAGGAAATCACAACTCATGGAATCCCAGACTGGTTTGGGTTGGCAGGGACCTGAAAGACCATCCAGTTCCAACCCTGCCAGAGGGCTGTAGACCTCTAGACCAGGCTTGCACCCAGCCTGGCCTTGGAGCAGGCCACGACAGCCTGTGAGCCACTGACTGTCACAGTCATATTTTCTAGAAAAATCCCTTCACCCAGGATTTCTCTCCTGGGAAGCTGAGAAGCCTCAGAGAAAAAGGAAAACAATATATATCTGATTGCTTCTCCTGTGTTTTGCTGCTTTGGAATCTCCTTGGAGATTCTTTACCAACAGGTGATTGTTTCACTGGTTTAATGTGAATTGTTTTCACTCTTTGTCCAATCATGGCCAAGCTGTGTCAGGACTCTGGAAGGAGTCACGAGTGTTCATTATTATCTTTTTAGCCTTCTGTCTGCATCCTTTCTGTATTCTCTAGTATAGCATTCCTGAATAGAACATACTATCATAAAATAATAAATTAGCCTTCGGGAACACGCAGTCAGATTCATCATTCCCTCGTGCCACAGGGCCCCCCACAAGTACAACGACTGACCTCGGCGGCGCGCTCGGCCTCGGCGCCGTCGTGCTCCTTGCCGGGGCCGTGCAGCGGGCCCTGCTCGCGCCAGCCCAGGCCCTGCTGCGTGGCGAACTGCTCGAAGGCCTGCTGGCAGGACATGTGCTCCTTGTCGAACACCACCTTCTTGCTGCGGGGCACCACGTACAGCATGGGGATGATGGGCCGCGGCTTGAAGTCGTCCTCCTCGGCCGGCGCCTCCGAGGGCTGCACCACGTTCAGGGGGGCCGCGGGCCGGGCCTGCTCCGGGCCCGGGGCTGAGGGGGGCACCGGGGGCCGCGCCGGGCCCGGCCCGGCCTCGGGGGGCGGCTGGGGGGCCGGGACGGGCCCCGGGGGCTGAGGGGGGAACAGCTGCTTCTTCTTCCGCTCGCCCTTGGCCTTGGGGGGCCGCGCCTTGGCCTTGCACTCCCCTGCTGGAGAGAAAGGCGACACTGAGCCCTCACACCCAATTCTGGGAATGCAGCATTTCCCTGCCTTCCCAGAGCTCCGTGATGGGCTAGCACGTTCCACCATGGGATTACTGCTTTCCCTTCTCTGAGCTCCACTCTGGGCTAGCACGTTCCACCATGGGATTACTGCTTTCCCTTCTCTGAGCTCCACTCTGGGCTAGCATATTCCACCATGGAATCATTGCTTCCTCTCCCTTCCCAGAGCTCCACTCTGGGCTAGCACGTTCCACCATGGGATTACTGCTTTCCCTCCCTTCCCAGAGCTCCATTCTGGGCTAGAACATTCCATCATGGGATTACTGCTTTCCCTTCTCTGAGCTCCATTCTGGGCTAGCACGTCCCACCATGGAATTATTGCCTTCTCTCCACTCTGGGCTAGCACGTTCCACCATGGAATCATTGCTTCCTCTCCCTTCCCAGAGCTCCATTCTGGGCTAGCACGTTCCACATGGAATTACTGCCTTCTCTCCACTCTGGGCTAGCACGTTCCACATGGAATTACTGCCTTCTCTCCACTCTGGGCTAGCACGTTCCACCATGGAATTATTGCCTTCTCTCCACTCTGGGCTAGCACATCCCACCATGGAATTACTGCCTTCTCTCCACTCTGGGCTAGCACATCCCACCATGGAATTACTGCCTTCTCTCCACTCTGGGCTAGCACATTCCACCATGGAATTACTGCCTTCTCTCCACTCTGGGCTAGCACGTCCCACCATGGAATTACTGCCTTCTCTCCACTCTGGGCTAGCATGTTCCACCATGGAATCATTGTTTCCTCTCCCTTCCCAGAGCTCCATTCTGGGCTAGCACGTTCCACCATGGAATTACTGCCTTCTCTCCACTCTGGGCTAGCACGTTCCACCATGGAATTACTGCCTTCTCTCCACTCTGGGCTAGCACGTCCCACCATGGAATTACTGCCTTCTCTCCACTCTGGGCTAGCACGTCCCACCATGGAATTACTGCTTTCCAGCGGGCGCTCTGAAAGCTGCACACACTCAAGCTGTGTCTCAGCACTGACCTAGAGAAGCCACTTGAGAAAGAAAATACTTGTGTCATTTCTATGGACTATTAAATTCCTGACTGGAACACAAAGGCTGCTAAAAGCAACGTTTCCTGGAGGGAAAATATCTAAATCCCTAGGAAACTGGACAGTGTGCCAAAAAACCTGTAATATGTCACATTAGCCAGGACTCTGTGCTTCAAGCTTTTTGTCCTCCAAAGTCAGGGGCACAAAACCATCCACTGGGATGCAGGAATGAAATATTTTTGTACCATTAATAAAATAAATATTTTAAACAGTATTTTTTTATCTTTATGCCTTCCTTTTCTAATCTGTTTTTCTGTATATTCACATTAGCACAGCTATATGTGAATAAATGTGTATATAAATAAAGACATACATCAGGAGGTGTGCTCAGATTTAGTTTTTGCTGATAAGGAGGTACAATCAAAAGAGTTTGGAGACCCCCATTCTGTATCAGTAGTTGGCTGCTCCCTGTGTTTGCAAGCACAGCTCTTATCTGGGTATTACTGTGTATCACTGCACCCAACAGCCCCAGGAAATGAAGAACTGGAAACAGATACCTGAATCATAATTACCCAAAGATTTCTGCTATCAAGCTCCTTTAAAAAAAAAAAAGCTTTTAAGGCATAAATCAGGTGCAGCACAGAGCTCAGCCGGATCCTGAGATATCCTTTACTCACACCCATGTCCTTGTTTCTCCCAGCTCACTGTCACTCGGTTTATCTGCACAGCCCTCATGGATGTGACAACACTTCTTGAGCAGATAAACATCTCAGTATTGTCACCAGAGGCAGAACTGGCCTGTAAGAGTCCTCCCCACTCTCTTCCCTGTGAAGGGATGCACACACTCGCATTCTACAGCAGTGAATAAATTCCTGCTCTCCACTGAGGGGGAGTCTCCAGGCCGGGATAATCAGGGACAGCCTGCTCACCCCAGGGAAGCAATTCCACCAACCCCAACCCACCCAGACCCCTCCACTTCAGGCTACACCAAACCTGACCAGCCCAGCCCATGAGTGGAAAATCAGAATAACCATCACATAATAGAGGTTTCTGCATGAAGAAGGGTGAATAATCCCACAACAGGATAAAGTGCCAAAATCCCTGCTGAAATCCCCTCGGGATCACCTTAACCCCGGCATTCCCCAGCAGTCTGATCACTTTATTTACAATTTACACTAACTTATAAAAATGGGAACAAGTCCAGCTCAAATAATTATAGTTGTACTCATGTAGGCAGTCCCTCAGATAAACTGGTTTGTTCTATCACAGAGAAAGGAATATTGAATTTCCTTAGAGAAACAAACATATTGAATGAAAGGCAAATTGGATTTCTCCCCAGTTGCACAAAACCAGATCATATTTACTCTCTATACACTCCAAGAATTCTCTCCCCAACAGCACCACAAATGCCATTCACCAGCTTTATTGACTTCTAAAGGGTAATTTGACAGCAGCTGGCACGGAGAACTGTGCTTGAAAGTTTTTGCATTAAGATGAACAAACGAGTTTGCAAGTGAATCTATGGAATCAGAAGCCAGGAAAAATTCCAAGAGCCTATCTGGCTATCCTGAACACTTCCAGGAAGGGAAAGAACCTGAAGGCACAGATGCACAGGCAGCTTAAGAGAGGAATGTCTGTCCTGTCCTTCCACTGCAGGAGGATGGCAGGTGTGGGTGGGACACGAGGAACTGCAGGTGACACAAGGTGACACAGGGAACACGAGTGGCAGTGCTGTGCTGCCTGCCCAGGGACAATCTGAATCCTCAGCAGAGCTCAGGAAACTGAGGAGCAGCTGAGGGAGCTGGGAAGAGGATCAGCTGGAGCAGAGGAGGCTCAGGGGGGCCCTTGTGGCTCTGCACAGCTCCTGCCAGGAGGGGACAGCCAGGGGGGTCAGGCTCTGCCCCCAGGGGACAGCAGGACACGAGGGAACAGCCTCACAGGGCACCAGGGGAGGGTCAGGCTGGACTCCAGCAGGAATTCCCCCCTGGAAAGGGTGGGGAGGGCTTGGAAGGGGTTGCCCAGAGGGGTTTGGAGCCCCCAGCCCTGGAGGTGGCACTCAGGTTTGCAGTTCCCCTGCTGACTCACAGGAGGATTTCTCTGCTCAGCACCCCCAGACAAGGGCAAAGCCTCAACACTCTCCTTCCTAACGTCCCAAGCCAACCTGCTAAAATTCTAAATATATTAATAGCAACATAATAAATTATGAATATAAAGCTGAGTCATAAAAAGCAAAAGTAAACACCATAAGGGATCTGGGTCAGAAATCCTGAAAACCTCGAGTTATAAATACTCAGCTTGTCCAAATAACCAACACAAAGCACAAGACCTACTTTGGAACCATGACTACTTTGAATCTCATTCTTTCTCCTTCTCAAGGTCATGTCTTCTGGTGTAATAGAAAATGAAGTCAAATTAAAACCAGGGAAATAAAGAAAGGAAGTGCAGGAGGGGGTGGGAGCAGAATTACCACAAGCAGGGCCATCCAAGCAGATGCTGTTTTCTTCTTCAAGATGAAACCCTAAGACACTGGTGAGAGGCAATGCAGACAGCAGGATGTGGCAAACTAGAGAAGCCATTGGGATTTAATTGCTGTGCTGCAGCAGGAAAGCTGAACATTTGCAAGCAGCCACACCAAGCTGGAGTTTGCTCCAGTGGCACTTCTGCAATGGTGCTGAAAATAAGCTCTTCCCTCCTGAGCCAACAGTTACAGAGCTCTTAAGAAGTACTGGAAGTGTATGATTTGGAAGCCATTCAGCTAGAACAGAGTTTTTATTATTCCTTGGCCATTCTAATGATCTCAGATCTGTCCTTGTCACTTATCTCTCGTCTCCAAAGAAAAATCAGCATTTTCGGGCCATTTATTACAAGCATCAAGTGTTAAACTTGTACCAGAGCTAAGAGCAGACAATTTAACACACTGCTGATGCTCTCAAGCTTAGGGCAATAGAAATTAAGTATCTGCACTGTGCAACAATGGTTTTCCAACTCCTTATTTCCAACAGAAAGAGAAAATACACTGTCTAGCTGAGAGACTGAACAAAGCCCTCAGTCATCTTCCCAGAGCTTCCACAGATTGCTTTATGATCATTATCGAGGTTCTCTAAACAGCTTGCAGCATCAGTTTCTCCAAATGCTAAGCAAATAATGGATATATACAATAGATGTAAATTAATTCCCTGTAAGCAGTGCTGGAGAAGCCTCGGAGAGGGAGTGAGTGTGCCACAGACACAAAAACCACTTCACCAACATCAGAGGGGGGGAAAAAGCAGCTTTTTCCCTGCAAGAACTCCAACCTTTTGTACACAGCCAAGAAAAAGGTGCCACAGAAAGAGCCCCCTGCACAAAGGGTGTGTTCAGGCCCGGGGACTGGATGTGCAGAAGGAATCCCAAAGGACTGGGAGTTGTCGTGGCCTGGTTTTATTTACAGCAAAGGTTTTATATTTCATGCAGAGGAAGCTGAAAAGCTTCCCTGCTCCAGCTAAACTTGAAGAAACCCAAGTGGGACTCGTGCAGCAGCTGTGGATCCCACCCAAAGTGAGCTCTCTGGATTGTCTCTGAAAAATGGGAGCAAAGGGAGGGGAAGAGGAAAGATGAATTGCACAAGGCAGTGCACAAATCATTCTTTTTCAGAGCAGGACATAAAAATACATCTATTTGTTTCTCTATGAAATAATTTAAAATATTCCTCACATAATATATATTTTTTACAATCCTGTAATAGTTTGAGCCTATAGAATTTTCAAGCCCTGCCAAAAAAGCTATTTGGACTGAATCCTTAAAGGGAGGGAAAAATCAATTGCTGCTGTGAATGATGACATATTTCAGTGAGTTTTTAATATTGGGGAAAACTCTGCTGATATTTCAACAGAAATCAACAGCAGCAGACAAGTTATTCACAGAGGTGTTTTAGAGCTCCTCACTGCTCTGGCCTCACCTTCTCCCTCCATCCCTTTGCTTCTCTCCTCTTCCTCCACATCCGGCCCCCTTTTCAGCTCCTCTTTTACTTTCACATCTTCCAAGGCAGTTTCAATAGCCATGACATCCCCAAGAGACTTCTGATCCTCTGTTTTGTGTCTTCTGGGTTGACTCCTTTTTCTGTGAGACCTGAAAGTACAGAAGTGTGATTTGACATAAAAGAACAGCCTTCAAAATAGAAAACCATCACTGACTTAAAAAGCTGAATAAAAAAACCAAAGGATCTTCTTTGGAGAGAAAACACAAGGTAGCTGAAATAGCTACAGGGCAAAGGAGATATCTGAAAGGGAGCAGATGAACCTTGCATAACACAACATTTAAGATCCATTCACAGCAGCCATTAATTGTCTGGGTTTCCTGAAGAGCTTTTTCCTACCATTACTAATGTAAGCTCACAAGCTGCAGTTAAAGTGATTTTAATTGTGTTTTCAATCTATTTTGCTTGTATTTCAAAATACAGATGAAAACTTGTTTAAATCTCTCTTTCATCCTCTGCCTCCGTTCCATTATTTCTTTTCATTCTGTCCGTGCCTCCCTTTGGCAAACTGCTGGAAGTCTGCAAAACATCATCTTCCAGCTCTGAGACATTACCCAGCACTGCCAGTTCCCAAAAACACACTCTAATGAATGCTCACAGCAAAATCAATAGGCAGTCTAGGATTTTTCAGCAGTAAATTCAGAAGGTCCAAGGCCTTGAAGAAATCTAACTAAAAAATATGCATATTAATAAGAACAGACAAATACTAACGAGGCAATAGCAATGCTGTTCATTCTTTTTAAAGTCAATGCCACCAAGGCAAAGATTACAGGAGCCACAATGCAAAGAGAAATGGAAATTCAGAAGCCAGGACAAGATTTTTGGGTTGGGAACTGTACCCTCAGAGACACTCCCCACTGCTCAAGAGGGACAGGGAGGGAAAATTGGAAGAACAAGAGCCAGAAACTCGTAAGTCAAGACAAATGCAGTTTAATGGGTGAAGGAAAGAATTAAGAAAGGAAGAAAGAAGCCCAGGAAATCCACTCACCACCTCCCCAGGCAGAGCAGTGCCCAGCCAGTCCCCAAAAAAGGCTCCTCAGAAGCCAAACCCCTCCTTCCTCCTCTCCCCCAGTTTTTATTGCTCCCCATAACATTTTATGGCACAGAATTTCCCCTTGGCCACTCGGGGCCAGCTGGGTCCCCTCCCCAGCTCTCACCCACCCCCAGGGTCCCACTGGGCCAGAGTGGGACAAGATAAAGCCTTGGCACTGTGCAAGCAACAGCCAAAACTTCAGAGCCTTGTGAGCACTGGTGCAGCCCCCAATCCCAGTCACTCCATCCCAGCCAGCCCCAGCACAGGGCTCTACAGAATCTGCAGAACTGCTCCTTGAATTTCAGGTTTCAAATCTCACAAGCTCTCCTTTTCCAAAAGGACTGATTCAGGAACTTGTGATTTTTTTTTTCCCCATTTTTAGCATGTAGGCACTTCTTCTTTGGTTGAAAGCTGCATTTGCCTTATGGCCTCGCATCCATCACCATGTGGCAAAGACTAAAACACACTTTACTCACCAGTCCCAAAGTCTAGAAAAGCTAAAAAGCAGCTCCTCATCCTCAGAGCCCAGAAAACTCAGCTGCTAATTACATTTGGAGCACAACAGAGTTAAGAGCCCTTAATCAGCCTTTAAACTGACAAAGAAGGGAGAAAAAAAATTCAACCTGAGATGAATGATGAACAGAAAAGCAAGCTGATCCATATGCACAGGGACCTCTAATTGCCAGACTCTGAGCAGATGGTGGCCCTCCAAGAAGAGCTGGTGCCTTCACACCTGCAGGACAGTCATTAGCAGGAACAGGAGCCCAGAAGGATCAGCTCAGCTCTTCACCCATACTCCAAGAACACAGCACCTTCCCTGGGAGGGGAGGGGAGGGTGGGAGGTGAAGATAAAGCTGTAAGACTTTGCCACTGCAGCTGGAATGCTCTGTAGCTGAAGGAGGAGTAGAGTCGAGTGTTACAGGCTGGTTTTAGCAAAGTGTGTTTTACTCCTGTGGTGTGGAAGTGCCAGGCAAAAATTACAGCACAGAGCTTTATACTCACAGGAGAGAAAAAAAAGATCTGTTTTTGCAGCGCTCTTCTCACTCAGGGGTTGTGGGGGAGAGAGGCAGAAAGCTCAGCATTTAAAGAAAGTGCTTCCAGAACTACAGGCTGAAGGCTGAGCGCTTCCAGAAGTGAAGCTGTTCTGTGTCTGACAGAATTCACACACCAGAAATGAAATGGGGACTGGACTAAAACAGTCTCTTGCTGAAGCCATAAAGTAAACAAAGTTGGGTTTTTTAAGGTAACCAAGTCTGACTGACCTTAGAGAAGAAATAACACCTCTCTGCAGAGTTTAAAAGCTCCATTTTTCCAAGAGAGCTGGCAAAAAAAGCAACGTTTGTACTCTTTGAAGAACAGACCACAAAGTGACTTAATTTAAGTAGCTACAACTGTGAAGGCTTGGGCAGAGGTGAATCCCATCCCTCCATCCTGCTGAGAAAAGTCAGGCTTCAAGTAAAACGATGTCTTGGAAAGACATAAGCACAGGAGAAAGTACAGCTAAGGAGTATTGAAGAGCTTCAAAAGTGCTTCAGGATAATGCTGGAATAATCCAGGAAACGCTGAACAGATAAGCAAAAAAGCACCTGGATCTTTTGCAATAGGCTCAGGCTGAGACAGAGGCTTCTCTGCTGGGTAATAGGCTCAGGGAGGGAAAATAATCCATGGTGTTCATCCAGTACCTCACACTGCACACATCAGCTGCATCAGGAACCCTGAGCAGTCACAAAACTGCAGCAGCACCTCCATCAGTGAGCAGCTCCCTTTCCCCACCCCCAGTTACCCCACACATCCCAGGAGAGCAGCTCAAGAGGCAAAACCAGAAGAGCCATGAGACAGTTGAGGTTCTCCAGTGATGGAGATCACGGAAATCCAAACCGAGATGAAACCTGAGGAACCTCAAGGCCTAAAGATTCCCTGGAGGCTTTCACAAAAAACTCAGTGACTGAGGAAAAGAGTCCCAGAGCTGCCATTTAAGGAATTGCCAGGAAAAAGAATGAAGGGATTGATGTTGCTGAGGGAAGTCACATACCGGTGTTTGTTGTCCTCTTCCTCATCTCCTATCCTATAAAGCAAGATTCCAACAGGAAAAGGTTAGCATGCCAAATTTTCAATTCAAGCATGCTGTAACACACAAAAATCACAGACTTGTAGAAAATTAATACAAAGATCAAAGGAAGCACGGAAAGGCATGCATAAAATCCCCTTTGCAACTGATGGGCTTTTTTAAACTCCTGCTTTCTGATCAGTGAAGCTCTAAATGTTCACTATCGAATTTTTTTGTCTTCCAGGATAAGAGATGAGATGTGAGAGAGCACAACGTGTCCCACTTTGAAAAGCATGTGCTTTTATAACACGGGAAGGAAACAGGACCATGAGGGACACATTACCCCAGACAAAATGGCACGAGGAACTGTATGAAAAGAACAAAGGAAGAAAATAAAAGAGTTTGAACTATCTCCAGCGGAGAAGTGCAGCCTTTACAACCTGAGCAGCAAAGTCCAGGGCAGGCTCAGACACTCTGTGTGCTTACCTGCGGAGCAGCTTTGCCTTCAGCTCTGCCTTGGTCTCGTTCCAGGCGTCCAGCTCGGGGCTGCTCAGGGCCGTGGGCTTCATGTGGTCCAGCACGGCACTGTCCTTGCCCTGCTTCCAGAGCTCGTAGCGCTCGGGCTGCAGCACCCTGACAAACACGTCCATGGAGATCTTCACCATGTCCTTGCGGCACGTGCACTGCAAGAGAGCCACGCCGGTCACAGGAAATGGCATCTGCCACGGGACAGCCTGCTCTGCCCACCCTGCCTGCTCAGGGCTCCTGCAAGGGGCAGGGCGGGCAGTGCCCAGCCCCACCTGCTCCTGGAAACCAGCTGCCGCTCCAACGCTCTCCAAGGCTACTGGAAAACTCTTCCCCAAGGATTTCGCTCTCCCTCTAAGCCCCCCAACAAGCCAAAGCCTCCTGGGACTGGCACTGCTCGAGTCCTGTGCTGCAGGCATTAGACACAATTAACTCTGTCTGGTCCAGCCCAGGTCAGAGTCTGCCCTCAAGCCCATTTCCCTCCATCAGCCTCTCCCTGGCAGAGTTTTCCAGGCTGAAAAGATATTATTGGTACCACTTCATAACTCAGAAAAGCCTTCCAGGAACCAAAGGCTGACCTAGAGCACAGGGCAGTTAAACTTCATAATGATACATCCTGACATGGCACAGCAATCCTGCACAAAAGGGAAGAAATAAAAACCCTGCAGTAACTATAACCTGCATCCAAAGCGTTCAGTGGGAGAAAATGTGCTTTATTCATTTCAGCTGGCATATGCTCATTAAAACCAGCCTGGAGTTACACCCCTGCCATTGCACAGAGAGGACTCCCAGGTGGTTTTCCTTGGATGTATCCCTTTGCTCTGATGAAGCAACAGACTGAGTGCAGCAAGGGGATCCTCACCCAGGGCACCGATGTCAGCCTCAAAGAGTCAGCCTTTATGAACTCCATCAGAAGAAGGCAGAGGATGGAAAAGGACCCAGGAACCCTCCAGGTGCCTCTGGGGGCTGCAGCCACAGCTCTCTTGGGGTTTCTGCTCTAAGGTGCAAAGCTTTGCTTGCACTAAATTGCTTTGCAGCTCCAAGCTGAGGCTGAGGTAATTGGAGCCACTTTGCAGGATTGGTTTGGGGTTTTTTCCACCCTTCCTTCACACCTTTTCAAAACCATTCTATCCATTCTTTTGGCAGAAGTGCCTGAAATTAAACCTGCTTCTCCCCTTTCTCCCTTCCCTTTTCACCACCATCACTAAATAATTGATAGCCATAGTTGAGAATTCACTGAAAGAGGGAGAGAGAAGAATCTTTCTGTACAGTTCTCCACCATCCCACATCCTCCAGCTCCTGTTTCTCATTGTGCAGGCACTGGGGCAGTGCTGGTAACCCCAGTGTGCTGAGCGGGAAGGAGCATTTATGGACAGGCACTTTCAGGAAAACTCCATTTCATGAAAAACAGCTGAGGCCAGAAAGGCTGGAAATGCAATTTGGCCCCAGCAGGGCAGGAGCACAGATGGCACCCAAGCTTCCAATGCCAGCCCAGGCAGGAGCTTCCCACAGCCCTCCGTCAGTCCTGGCCTGAGGGACTGAGCACATTTCCCTTAAGAAAGTTTAAAAGCACCTGTGCAGAGCTAAAAGAGGAACGCAGAGGAGCATCCCCAGCCCTGCTCTGGGGATTGACCTCCTCAGAGGCTGAAACATGGCTTCAAAGGGGAGCTCTGCGTTCGGTGATCCTGAGCTGGACCCAAGAGGTGCAGCACAGACACCCCCACACCTCCAAATCTGCCAGCACAGCCCAAGGGACTCGGGGCCAGGCTCTCCAGAGCAGTTGGCAGCCACCAGCAGCTCCAGAGGCTCCCCCAGCTGCAGCCCCTGGGCAGTGCTGGAGAAGCCCAGGCTGAGCCCCGGGGATGCTGCTGGGCTGGACTCAGCAGTGCCACTGTGGCCTCCGCATCCCACCGCAGCCAAGCTCCTTTCTGTCCACAAATCTACCATGATGTATGTTTATATTTCAATTTTAATTTCATTCTGTTGCTTTCACAGCAGCCAGCATGAATAATTTACAAAGCCTCTTTCCTCTGGGGCTCCTTCCGGAGCGTGCAGCGCTGTTTCCTCAGCTGCTGCACTTGTGTCACAGCCACATTCCCTGCATGGCCAGGACACTTTTCCATACCCTCCCCTCAGACAGCAGTGGGATCCTGCTGATGCTTCCAACACGGCTGGAAAAAGGGAATGTTCTTGTGTGTGGGAGAGTTGGAGAGGGAGCATGGGGGAGACCAGGAGGAGAGCGAGGGTGGGGAAGGGTGAGGAATTGCCTTTGCAATCAATTCCCTGCTCTGCTCCATTCCAGCAGCACAAAAGCAGCAAGGCTGTTTCCTGGCAGTGATCTCCAGTCCCACAGCCTGCCTTTCCCCTTCCACACACTCAGGGCTGTATTTCTTCCAAAGTATTTCACTGTGGTCATAAACACACGGGTTTGCTAAAAGACATTGTGCCTACACCCCATCTCTGCCCATCCCTACCAATTCCTGCAGAATATATCCTCCCAAATTCCCTCCAATTCCAACACTTTTCTATTCCACTATTATTAAACCTTATAGAAAGAATAAGAATGCACATGTCAACACTAAAACACCACCAAGGAGAGATCTGAAACCTCATTTCCTTTACATGAGACAAAACTGAAGCACAAAGCCCCAGTTTGGGAATTCCCAGAGTTCCTATGGATCAACAGCCCCGAGAAGGATTTCAGGGTGACGTGATCACCCGAAGCACAGGACTGAATGGCAGCACAAACATTTTGTCCAAATGGCAGGTGAGAAATGCCAGGAACCCTGAGATCCCATCCAGCACTTCCCTTCTCCCTTCCCAGCCTGGCTGCCAGACCCAAACCCTGGGAGCAGCAGGGCTGGCAAAGCCACAGATCAAACAACAGAATAAACAACAGAATATTCACAACTGGCCTCTCCAAGGACCCACTGCAAGTCCTGAAAATGGGAATGGAAAAAAAACCAAACCAAACTCAACAGCTTTAGGGTCACTTCTGTGCCCTCAGAACAGGCACAGGGGAGCTGGGACCCAAAAGAGCAACAAGAGAGGAGTTTCCACATTCACCAAATCTGCAGGAACTTAGCTTATTCCACCCTCTGAAGGCTTTCCCAGCCTCACCTCTCCTTTTCCACAAGTTAATGGCTTTATTAACTCTAAGCACATGGAAAAATCCTGAAAGGAAATGCACAATTAAACCTTTTTCCAGCCTAAAACCCCAACATTCTTCCTCCCCTCATTATTTTATTATCTGCAACTCTAATTTAGAGCCTGTGGTAAAATATGTGACCACAGCAGGAGCCCTGTCCCATCAATTCTAACTCCAAGACTGATGGGGGGAATTTGTGGCTATGCAATGTACAACCATTATCTTATTTGCAATATTTTTTAACATAAAAACACAAATAAGTCTCTATAAAATAACAGTCAAATAAAATGACTGTCTCCTCGAAGTCATAAAATCAAATGATTTATGGAGAAGTGCAGACTCCTTCAACTTCAACCTTCAGCAACAGCTTTGTGAGGATATTTCCCTCAACTCCCAACTATCAGCACTGAACTGAACCTCAGCAGTTCCATCACACAGGAAAGGTTAATGGAAAATAAGCCTTTTTCTTATGCAGAAATAGGCACCAAAACGACATCTTTAAAGTGGCACTGCTGGTTTTCATGGACAAACCCCTTCATATTCAGATGAAAGCAGCTGCTAAGACTCAGCTGAGCCTCCCACTTTGCCTTAATGGAAATTTATCCATCACAAAACCCAACATGCTCGAAACTGAAGCTCTTTCAGCTTTTAAATGCCAGACCAAAATCTTTGCTTCAAGCTCTTCTACCTGCTTTTTCATAAAAATGAAGCCTAAAAGCAAGTTCCTGGGAAAGAGGGATGCTTCTGGGCAGAGGCAGCAGAGGAACTCTGGCTGTTACAGAGCACAGCCAGCACCTCCCAGCTCCTCCCTGGGCACTCCCAGCACCAAGCAGAGCTCCAGCTTTTGGGAGAAGAAGCCCCCAGCATCAGCAGGGCTTCCAGCAGCAGCAATCCAGTTCGTTCCCACATCACAGGAGTGCTGCTGGGATCCAACAGGACAGAAAAAACCAATCTGGGGCTCCAGGTTCCTTCTCCTTGCTCTCAGCCAGTCCAAGCAGGCTCCTGGCAGCAATTCTGTGAGTAACTGAGGAGTTCAGCTTGGAGGAGGAGGAGGAGGAGAAGCCCAGACTGCACAGTTTGTGTGTTTAATGCTCGGTGGTTGGAAGCTGGTGGGAAGGAAGATGAGCCTTGACCCCCTGTTTGCAGAGTAATTACTGGTATCAACAACAAAGCAGCTCATTAGCAAAGCCCCTGGAAACCCTTCCCAGAGCCTCACAAACAAAACAATTAGGAAAGATTCTCATGGCTCCCCCTGTCCTGGCTGCAGGGCACCATTCCTGCCTGCCTGCTTCCCTGCCTGCCCCGCTGCTCCCTGAGCACTCCTGGGGTGCAGGAGAGGGGCTGGGGGCACTCACCCCCTTCCTCAGACACAGCATTTGTGTGGGACAGGAATGCTCTGCGACTGGTCCCGGCCTAAGCTGGGATGAGAAAGAAAATAAATCCATAAATAACCCCTGCCAACACCCAGAAGGGAGCTGGTGGCACTGATCCCCCCACCCAGCACACCCCCAGCCCCAGGAACCCTGGGAATCCCAGCAAACCCAGGGATTGATTCTGCTCCCAGAACCCCACTTGGTTTTTTCATTCACAAAAACCCTGCCCAGAACCTCCCAGCCAGAACTTCAGGAGAGGAGCTCAGAAAAGAGCTGATAAAACAAAGCTTCCAGACAAATTCCAAAAAAATAACCATCCCCTTCCCAGCTCAGCACCCAAAAAAAGCTGCAAAAGTTCCTTTTTCTTGCACAGAATCAAGAGCATTAGGGGTGTTTACAAATAATACAAGAAAATAAGTATGAAGAAAGGTGGAAGAATTTGTACAAGAGCAATTTTGAATCTGTCTGATGGAAATAAACCACGGAAATGTTATTCCATAATAGATTTCTTTAATGTATTCTAAGCTTAAAAGGTCTAATTAGAGTAAAAGAGCAATTTTGAATGTCTGACAAAAATAAACTATGGAAATGCTATTTCATAATAGATTTTTTTATGTGTTCTAAGCTTAAAAGGTCTAATTAGAGTCAGTTGAGGCATAGACACAAAGTAATGCAAAAATACAGTTCTGATTTGCCTTATTTTGGGGACCAATTCTGCAGTATTACCAAACAGGTTTCTGCAAAAACCCTCACAAGTTTTATTTTCTTGGGAAATACAGACATATTGAAGGGGGAAAAAAAACCCTACCAAAATGTGAATAGTAAGAAGAAAGCTTCAATTTTAGCTGGAAAATTATATGCTAGACAACATTAAATCACAGATGTTCCAAGTGTAAATTTGAGATTATTTCTGTATCGTGTGTACAGTACAGAAAAAAAGAGTGAGCAGAAGGTTTAGAAGCAAGAAGCCGTGTAAAGGATCCCAGGCTGGGATCCCAAAGGTCCCTTCTCTTGGCAGAGCAGGAAACCCAAAGGGAAGAGTTCTCCTTGTGCCCCCTTCCCCAGAGGAGAGAGCAGCAGCCAGGGCTGCTCTGGGGTGAGGGCAGCGCTGCTGGGATGAGGTGAAAGCTGTTTATTTCTGACCCAAAATGCAGCACTTGGGCAGGAGGGGCAGCCTGACCCCGTTTGATGCTGAGAGAGAGAATTCCAGCAGTTTTCCTGGAGTAAACAGGAGATAAAGGAAGGGATGAAAGTGGCAGCCAGCAGGAACCCAGACCTTCTCCAGGAGTGGCTGCACTTCAACGAAAGCAAAGTGCAGAGATTGTTCCACTCCCATCCACTTATTTTCAGTCCAGTTTGCCAAAGAAATAGAAAAGCTGAGCTGGGATTTGAATTTCTGCTGGAACTCTGAAAGGGTCTCTGAATAGCAGGAGGCTCACAGGCCACGGGGACTACAGGGAGGGCACTTTCCTGAAGGCCCTGCTTTAAAAGGGCTGTTTGGGCAGACACAGCTGTTAAAATCCTCTGGTGGTGGCATCCAAGGGTTTTCAGAAACAAGAAACCAGGCAGGAACTGCAGGCTCATGGTGCAAAATAAAAAGAAATTTAATAAAAAAGATGGTAAGGAATGAAAATCATCATTTCCTGCCTTTCACTCGGCAGCTTTTTTCAACAACCAAACAGAAAAAAAAATATGACAAACAGAAGACAAATGACTGAGGAACTCCAACTACAGAGAACAAAGGGAAATATTTCTCCCTAATTCCTAAGCTCTGCCCATGCAGGCAGACATGAAGTGTAGTATATACAAATAAACCCATCCCTCCTCAGCTGAATCAGGAATGCTGAAGTCCAAAGCAAATATTTGGATTACAGCTGACTGTGAAACATTGTGCCAGGATGTCCAAGCTGTGAAACCCCTCTGAACTCCCTTCTCCTGTCTCTTTTTGTGGCAGTGACACCAAACAGGGCTGCAGCTCCCAGGGAGCTCTCCCTGCCAGAGCCCTGCACAGCTCTGGAGCGCTGGGGTGATGCCCTGGGAAGGGCTGCTGGCAGCACATGGCATCAGATCTCCCAGGATCTCTGGGGTCTGTCCCAGCCCTGAACAAGGATCTGCTGCTCAGCTTCCCCCCAGGAGCAGGTGCAGCAGGAAGGCTGGGGCTGGCCTCAGAGGGGCTCAGCTGCAGCTCCAGGCTCCTCCAGGCCAGATGGAGACATTTCCATCAGCAGGACATGGCAGAGCAGCTAAAAGCTGTTCCTTCTTCTGGGCCCTGTCCTGCTGCACAGGGACCTCCCACTGGAGCACCCTCAGGGCTGAGAAGGAGGATGTCAGACCCTGCCTCTGGACCTGACACTGGCTGAGAGCACAGAGAACCAGTCCTGAGGATTTCTGCACATGGTGAAAGACAATTTGTGGAGTTTGTCTGTCACAAACCACACTCAGCACTGGGGCTGGAGGAACAATCAGCAGGAGGATCAGAAAAGCAGAGCCAAGGGGCAAAAGCACCTGTTCTAACTAAAAACCCAAGGAGAGAAAGACTCCACGATCTCAAAAAGCTTTGAATCAATCAGGACAGCTCAGATTATTCACTTGGCATTCACCAAACCAATTTCCACTGGAATTTCTGAGGATCTGCCCATGCTGGTTACTCATTTACAGACACAAGTGGATTTACCCACTGGTAGTTTCCCACACTACTCTGCAGCCATTGCTAATTTTTTTTTTTTGCTAATCCTGACACGTGTTCTACAATTAGAGCAGGACCAGTGTCCCAGCAGCTGATCTTTACACTCCAGGCTGGTTATTCTGTATTTTTTACAGGCCAGGAAGGTTCTCTGTGGGATGCAGAACATTGCACCCATCTGGCAGGCAATTAGCACAGCTCTGCTCTCCCAGGTGAACCATTACCTTCCTCCCCTGCACTGCACCACTGACACACAGCTCTCAGCAGAGCAGAACCCACATCTCCTCCCCAGGATAATGTCCAGCAGAACATTACAACTGGCTAATTATGAACCTTGCCTTGTCCCCATTCTCCTGAGTGCAGGCAGGACAAGAGAGCTGTGCTGGCAGCCTGAGGAAAGGAGGGAATCACCCCAGGCAGCTGGGTCACTGCAGGAACAGCAGGTGCCTGCAGAGCTTTGCCCAGCTCAGACTTCCCAAGAACTGCTGTAAATATGGTAAGAAAAAAAAAACCCAAACCTACCTGCGTGTGAGCAAGGATAATCTAATTATGCCTGGGAGGATATAAATTAATGAAGCCATTTCTGAAACAAGGAAAGCTGTAGTAGTTAACTAAAAATCACAAGCTCAGGAATGGTGTGGGCTGGGAGGGAGCTTAAATCTCATCTCATCCCACCCCTGCCATGGCAGGGACTCCTCCCACTGTCCTGGAATGTCCAGCCTGGCCCTGGACACTGCCTGGGATGCAGGGGCAGCCCCAGCTGCTCTGGGCACGTGTGCCAGGGCCTGCCCACCCTGCCAGGAGGAATTTCCTCCTGATGTCTCTCCAGGAATTCTCTCCCACAGAGGTGCAGGCAGCTCCCAGTGCATTCAGCTGATCATTCCTCAGCTCCCTGCTTAACCTCAGCTGAGATTTAAACACAGCTCTGCCCTCCCAGTGCCACAAACTCCCCCTCAGCTGGGACCCCCAGGCAGGCACCCCGGCTTCATCAACACTGCTTTGGAGCAGCATTAGCAGGAAGCTCAGAACAGACAAGTGCAATGGGAATAAATTGGGCATCTCCTTGCACACTTCCACTTTGTGTCCCCAGATCTGCTCCTGCCCTGCTGCTGCTTGTTCAGTAATTTCACGCTAGGCTGCTTAACAATGTAAGCATGGAGGCTCCATCTAAAACTGCACTTCCCAAATGTCACTTGTTTGTGAACACATGGCTGAACCCAAAATTGCTTTTAATATTCGAGTGGTGCCTGCCGGCTCTGTTGTAGTTAAGGGTCTGTCTGAATTTCCATGATAAACCCCATTTTCTGGGGTGTGATACCATGACCACTCACTACACATAAACCTGCTTTACAAGGTCACAGCAGACAAACACCATTTTTTACATTCTTAAACCAAAATTGCTTGGCTATTTTTGAGTTTCAGACACCTGACACTGATTAGAGGTCTCTCACAGTTGAAGGTTTTTCTAACCAGCCCTTTAACTCCAGAACAAATCCAAATGTCTGACCCATCCCTGGAAGTGTCCAAGGCCAGGCTGGACAGGGCTTGGGCAAGCTGGGATAGGGGAAAGTGTCCCTGCCATGGCAAAACTTCCCAGATTCTACTGAAGGAGCTTTGCTGTCAGTTATTCTGCAGACTCCAAACCAGGAGAGCTGTCACAAGCCAAAGCACACCAGGAATCTGCCCTAATGAGAAATAACCACACAAACATAACTCTCCAAACTCAACCGAGTGCACAGATTAGAGGAGTTCAGGTATTTTCAGTGTTATTACCATAGTGTTATTAAAGCTTCAAAGTATTTCCAGCTTATTCCTTCCCCTCCAGTGTGTACCTAATGAGTTGTGCTCAGTTACATCAGTCACCTCATTCACTGTGAAACGCAGTTTGGATGCACCAGAAAACTAATTCCACCTTACCAATCCCAAAACAACCTGTTCAGAACCAGAATGCACCACTTGAGAAAGCCATTCCTACACCCTGAGAATAAAATGGGGCTGGGGGTGCTCAGCCTGGAGAAAAGGAGACTCAGGGGTGCCCTCATCGCTCTCCACAGCTCCTGAAAGGTGCCTGTGCTCAGCTGGGGCTGGGCTCTGTCTCCAGGAACTGACAGAACCAGAGGACACAGCCTCAAGCTGCACCAAGGGAAATTTAGGTTGGATATCAGGAAGAAGTTTTTTACAGAAAGGGTGACAAAGTTCTGGAATGTTCTGCTTGGGCAGGTGATGGAGTCACCATCCCTGGGTGTGTTTAACAAAGTCTGGAGGTGGCACTGGGTGCCAGGGCTCAGCTGAGGGGTTGGGGCTGAGCTGGACTCGATGACCTTCAAGGTCTCTTCCAACCTGGTGATTCTGGGAATTCTGTGAATTCTGGGAAAACAAATTATCGAGAGGCAAAACCAGCAACGTGAGACAGCGAGAGAGCACACCCCAAAGCAGAGGCCTTTTCCATGCTCTGCTGAGGAATAGGGACGAACAAGTGGCATGGCTGTGTGTGCCAGGAGCTGCCCCAGCCCCTCCTGGGGCCCCACCTGTGTTGCCATCTTGCCGTAGTCGATCCAGCGCAGGGTGGCGAAGTTGGTGGACTCGGCGCAGTTGAAGCCGTGATTGAAGCCAGCGTGGTACCCGTAGGGAAACGTGATCATGAACTCCCCAGCTTCCTGGGTGATCTGAAAAACAAAGGGAAAAGGAGGAGACACTCCACAGGTCACTTAAGCAGCAGCTTGAGAACAGAGACCCATTAAAAAGCCCCACTGATGAAATCTCTTCCCACTGGAGGGTCGGCAGAGCAGCCGCTGGCAGCTCTTGGCTGAGCCTGGAACATTCCTGGTGAACTGCAGGAACACTCCAGGATTTCTCTTAAGGGAAAAACTCAGAACAGTGGGTGGGAAGGGGTCACATAACCTGAACTATTTACACCTGCAGGCTCCAGTTACCAAGGGGTCTCAGGCTGCAACTTTCCAAAAGATCAGTAAATCTCTGATGTGACCTCTTTGGCTCATGGCAGTTCCAAACCTTCATTCCCACCCCCAGGAGCTCTGGATTTCCCTCCTAATATTCCCTCTGCATGGCAGGGGTGGCACAGGATGAGCTTTAATGTCCCCTTTACCACAAACCATCCCGTGACTCGACTTTAATAGAATTAAAATAACAACAAGCATTATAGGCATTATTAATAAAGGCTGAACTCTACAGATCACAGCTGGAACCAGAGGCAAACCAATCCTGATGCTTAAAAAAAACCCCTCTTTTTATATCTTGTGCAGAAAAACCATTGGGAAAAAAAGAAGTTTAATTGTTAAGAGCATGGCCTGAACCACAGGAGCAGCTCCCAGCCCAGCTGCCCCTCACGCAGCAGCACCTCCCCTCCACAGGCTGTGGAAGAGGCAAAGCTTGACCTTCCCTGTCCTTCCAGGCAGCAGTGCTGACAGAGCTCTCACAGCTGCCACGGGCCAGGAATTCTGCTTGGATTCCTTCCCACAGCCACAGCCCACACCCCGGCAGCTCGGAGCCCACAGGGACTCCAGGGGACACAAGGATGGGGCCAAATGCAAAATGTAAACACACAGAAGTTCAAACACTTCCCTCTCGGCTGGGCCAACATCTGAACTTGCAGATGTCATTAACATTAGAAGAATAATTCCAGAAAGAGGGAATGAAAGCTGCTGTGGTACACAAGAAGCTCCTGCAGGATTTCAGGAGGAGGTGCTGAAGTCCAGCCCCCGGAGCCCCCTGCATCCATCCCCTCCACAAAGCCAGCAGTGCTACTCTGCTGGCTCCAGGGGATGAAGAGATTGTTTCTGTCAGTGAATGCACATCCTGGTGGCTCCATTTCAAGCCCACATCATCCATGGCACTGCTGTCAACATTATCCCACAATAAATTAGAAAACACTCCAGATGATGGATAGGCCATGCAGAAAAGTAATAACTATTGAAGGAAAGCCAGCACAAACTGCCACTCATGAAGAAAGCCCCAAATTTACTGACTTCTGCAAGCTCTTGAGGAATAAATGGAGAAATCAATAGGAGATTACAGAAATACACATTTTTAATTATTAAAAAGCCCTGGTATTGATCTGTTTCTTTTTTTCCAGAACAGCATTATAGAGATTTATAAATGCTCCCTATTTCAACTTCATTGAAATCTGCCAAGGATTTGGATGAAGGGATCCTATCTCTGTTCCCCAGGAAAAATGGCACTTGTCCCCTGTTTGTGAATAGCAGTGATCCTCCCCTAACAGCCACTGTTTCAGGACAGGGCTTGGAGTTTGGGACAGTGGAAGGTGTCCCTGGCCATGTTTGGGATTTAAGGCCCCTTCCCACTCCACGATTCCATGAAAGCAGATGGGAGCAGGCCTCTTTGGCACTTCCCCCATCCACAGGCAGCTCTGGCTCCACGTGCTGAACACCCAGCAGCAGCAGCAGCAGCAGTTTGAGTGATTCTGCACAGATACAAATCCCTGTAACCACCCCTGGCTGAGGAGATTTACTTCTTGCCACAAGACTTTAAGAATAAGCACATTAAAACGATCATACCAAATAAACATGACCCCTCTTTTCAAATCAGGGCTTAAGAGCTGCAGGGATCCTTCCAGGCTTAGAGCAGCATGAACACTTACACAACAGGGAGCCAGCACAGCCAGCTCCACTTTGGGTCACACTGGATCCACAGGCAAATAAAAAAGTGTTTCTGAATCACCAGTGGGGTTTTGCTGCCCCTTGATGAGCCAGAACATCTTTATCAGCTCGTCCCTCTCTACCTGAGAGGCTCCCAAACTGCCAGAGTTGGTTCAGTGGCAGCTTTTCCTCTCTTCAGTGCCTCAGCCACAGCCCAAACTCTCCTTTTTGCAGCAGACCTGGTGAGAGCCCCAGGCTGCACCCAGCACAGCAATGCCCTTGGAAATGAAGCCAATTCCCCCCTGGCTCTGCTGGGCTGACTCCTCAGGAGAGAGGAGCTCCCACAGCCTGCAGGGACCTACCCTGTCAAAGGGAATCCCATACTTCTTCAGGATGGAGGGAGAAATGAGGGTCATCTTGTGACGGAGGAAAGCATCACATCCCTGAGAGCTTCCCGGGAAAAATCCTGCGGAGACATTCAAAGGAGGAGCATCACTACAGCACTGTCCTTGGGAAAACAATGCAGCCTGCTGGATTCCACATCAGTCTGCCCTGCATATCACTACCTAAAGGGAAAAATGTTCATATTCAGGGAAAGGAAAGGGCTCCACCCCGGGCAGTGGCACGAGGGACACGTTCACAGTGGTCACCAGCAAGTGGCAGAGGCAGCAGGACCTGACCCAGTCAGCACCTCAACACCCCTAAATTAAACTCTGCCACTGAGTCACTGAAACAAATCACAAATAATTAAACAAACTAAACCAGTGGTGAGCACTGCCCAAACCCCTCAATGGCAGCTCAGCCAATGTAACCCAATTTTCCTCATGATCATGACTTTGCCTCCAAGTGGCTGATTCCATATCCAATTGTGGGTTTGTAGGGACTCCAGGCCAGCACAGTTTAGGAAAACAAATAACCCAAGCTCTGGAACCAAAGCTAATTGATGAGACATAATGGAAGGGGTTTCAGAAAGTCAAAAGGATTACTGGATTCCAGGTTTACTTATATTTTTGTACTAAAAGCATTTCAATTCAAATTATGACTGTCTGCTACCCAGTCTGTCGTCCCTCTCTGCAGTTCCTCTTTTTAATGCACAGTTTAAGTGGCTCTCATTAAAGCCACTAATAAAGAAGCACATTTTAAGTGATTAGCACCAATAACATGGCAACACATTAACATTCTCTCCATGGGCTCCATGGCTCTCCCAGTGAGCCCATTTACAGCTCAGCTATTCATTTTCCATATTAATTGCACACTCATTTCTCCATAGTAAACTTCTCCCCACTGATGCACAGGACAGGGGAATGGCCAGGCAGCAATTCTGGCTCTTTGCAGAGTTAAATCATCACCCACCCAGCTTCCAGAGACAGGAAACTGAAATAAAGACCAGATCATTGATAATTTGCTCCTGGTTTTACAGCACAAACCATCTCCGTGCCTCGAAATTGATCATCTGTAAAAATTAGTTACAAACAGCAAGAAACTTATTATTGCTCCTGTCAGACTTGGAGTGGTATTTCAGAGTCTGCAGAACACAAGTCATCTGATTGATTGACTTCTTATAAAAATTACTTTTTTCATCTATTAAAACCTGGCAAATTACTGAGCTGTAGCTTTGAAATGCAGCATTTTTGAGCAGGCATTTCCAGTGTTATTTGTATTTAGGGATCAGGGAGCTCGGTGCCCAGGAGAACAGCACCAAGCCCCAGGCCACTCGTCCCCAGTTATTCTGAATTTACCCCACACAGTCAGCTGCTCCCTGTGACACCCTGGAGTGTGCTCAGCAGGGAAAGGCAGTACAGGAATTTGCCTTTTTTTCTGGGAAATCAGCATCAGAACTTTTCTTTTGCATCAGAGTAGAACCTTCCAGATTTCCCTGCCTGCTCCTACCTTCAGCACCAGATTTAAACCACCCCACTTGCCTTGCTGGAGACGAACCACAGAGATTTGGAGTTAATTATTCTGGGCCAGCAGCTTTTTTTAGCTGGGCAGCTCCTTGAACATTTGCAAGTGAACAAAAATAGAAACAACACCAACAAATTAAAACATATCCACTTCTGCAGCCAGACATCTTCCCTGAAGCTTGAGAGGTGGGAGTTTGCCACAGCTCAAAGTAACTCTCCCTTGCCTCCACCTCCATTTTTCCTTTTCTTTTTCCCTCCCTTTCATTTTTTTCTTTCTTTTTAATATGAACTTTATGGCACTGAAAAATAAAGGAGGACGAGGCTAAAATAAAAGGAAAAGCACAAATACAGAATGTATTGGTGAAGGAGCAATGGGCACAAACTGGAAGAGGGGAAATTTAGGTTCAATATCAGCCAGAAAATGCCCTTTGGGGGGGTGGTGAGACACTGGAACAGGCTGTGGCTGCCCCATCCCTGGGAGCATTCCTGGCCCAGTGGAAGGTGGCCCTGCCCATGGCAGCAATGAAAGGATTTTTAGGGCCCTTTCCAACCCAAACCCTTGTGGATTAAACCCACCGCCCAGACACGGGAGGGTTTGGCCTCAATGCCTCAAAATCCAAGGGTTTTTTAAGGAATTTTAGTTCAGGTCAGGTTCAGTTCAGGTCAGGTCAGGTCAGGTTCAGTTTAGTTTAGGTCAGGTTTAGTTCAGTTTAGTTCAGGTCAGGTTCAGTTTAGTTCAGGTCAGGTTCAGTTTAGTTTAGTTCACGTTTAGTTCAGTTTAGTTCAGGGCAGGTTTAGGTCAGTTTAGTTCTGGTCAGGTTCAGTTTAGTTTAGTTCTGGTCAGGCTTAGTTTAGTTCTGGTCAGGTTCAGTTTAGTTTAGTTCAGGTCAGGTTCAGTTTAGTTTAGGTCAGGTTCAGTTTAGTTTAGTTCAGGTTCAGTTTAGTTTAGTTCTGGTCAGGTTCAGTTTAGTTTAGGTCAGGTTTAGTTTAGTTTAGGTCAGACCCTGCCAGGAGACCGAGCCTTGGAAGGAAGAGCTGGAAGGGAAATTGAAATTCTCTGACGAGTTCTCTGGCTCTGAAGCTGCTCCCCCAGCTCAGCAGCTCCTCCAGCAGCCCCTGCAGTCCCCAGCAGGCTCAGTTAGTGCCAGTCCTTGCTGAGCCCAGCCCAAAGCAGGGCTCACCTTTAGCCAGGCGTTCCAGCCTCTTGCCGTGCTCCGGGGGAATGGCGTACCTGGGGGGAGGAACAGAGCAGACAGAAACAAACATCAGTCCTTCATGGAAAAACAGTGAGAGGAAAAGGCCAGGAACAGGGGGGCAATAACCTCAGCACAGCACACACTGGCTGGCAATAAAAGCAGAATTCTGTCTGTCTGAAAGGTTTACCATGGGGCTTCTGGGCAGTCAGGATTTGGTGAAGGGAAGGAGAGATCTTGACTCCATTTCAGAAGGCTGCTTTATTATATTATGATATATATTACATTAAAAAGACCACACTATAACTATACTACAAAGAACAGAGAGAAAGATTCATCAGAAGGCGAGGCAGGAATAGAAAGGAATGAATAACAAAGTTCTGTGACTCCAGAGAGTCCCAGAGCTGCTGCCTCCTGGATTGGCCACCAAGCAGAAACATCCCACACTGAGCAATGGAGGAAGCACCTGCTGCATCCCACAGCAGCAGATCACAAATTGTTCACACTCGAAGCTGAGGCCCTTCAGCTTCTCAGGAGAAGAAAATCCCAGCAAAGGGATTTTCATAAAATATCACAACCACAGAAAGGCATCGGTAACACACAAGCCATGGAAAAATCAGCATTTAATGCAAGTCCTCAGACATGTTACATGAAGTGAGTGCTTTGCTGGCATTGTCCCAAACAGCATCACAAGATCTCACAAGGTAGAAGGAAAATGGAGAAGACAAAGTGATGATGCAGCACTGAAACCCCAGAAATAACAGAGTGCAGGGAACAGCAGGTGTGTTCTCCATGGGGAAAATATCTGCAAAATAAAACTGTGCTAAATATTAATAAGCAAGAAACAGATGGGCTGAAAAGGTGTGAAGGAGGGTCTGTGTGCTTTGGAAAAGAATAAACCTTTTTCTGTGCAAATAGCTTTCATTTTATTCAAAAAAAGTAAATATTCTTCAGCTCAAGCAGTCGTGGCTCAATCCTTATGCCCCTGCTGGATTTTATTGTCTGATGTGAAATAATGGAATTCAAATATTCAATAATTTTCTTGATGAGGTGACCCTGAAAAACGCAGGGTCTGCTGATGAAAACATCATTAAAGGGGGTAGATAACAGCTTCTACACTTTCCTAAAGACAGTTTTCTTAGATTTGGGGTCAGTAAAGTGCAAAAGAATTCGACTGGAATTTTTTTGGAGTGCAAATTATTGAATGTAACTCTGGAAAAACAATCAACTGTCCCTCAGGTCCCAGACACAGGCCTGGGTGTGCCCAGCACGTCCAAACATCAGAGAAGCTTCAAATGGCTTTTTCTTCCCACGAGCTGTTAGTTCTCTGAGTGCTTTGAGCTTCACAATATTCTCAGGAGCAAAGCCCAGGTGACAAAGATTTATGTGTTCAGGTTATAAGAAGGGAACTGAGTACCAGGACACATTTAAACGTGTTTAACATGATGGCACACAGGAATATTGCCAATGGAAATTTGTAAATCCTTGGTTACGTTCTGCAGCAAATTAAATATGGCTCTCCCTGCTTTTGGTGACAGAGAATTCTGAGAATTTACATTTGGGGGAATGGCATTTATTGCCAGCTATAACTTCTCTTCAAAGTGAATCATAAAAAATGCATTATTTTTGCTATTTCAAATAAAGATGTCAAAGCCATCCTTCTCATTATCCCAGGCTGGGAGCAGGATATTGCAGGAGGGGACTCAGCAACAGGTGCCCAGCACTGCCCCTCCTGGCCTGGGGGCTCACAGTGCACCTGAATTTGGGGGGTTCCAGCCAAATTCTGCATTTTCAGTGCCCAGGAAGTCAAACACACCTGGGCTGGCCTGGCAGGGGGGATGACAGCACACAAATCCCACACAGGGGCCCTCAGGGTTTAGGCACTAAGCTGATTTCAACTGATGGCTTGAGAAAAAATGTAAGGTAAAACACTATGTAGCACCTAATCTTGTAAAATAATAAATGCAGCAATGGACTCCCAACATTCCCTGACCAAAGTTTGACAGTGCCTTAAACTGCATAATTATCAAACAATTCAATTTCATTTGTCTGGGACAAAGCTAGTGGCTTTTATTTTACAAAGACCATTCATCACTTACATAAATGTGATAAAACTAATCCCGATCCAAAGCTCCTTTGTGGGATTAATGTCCCTTAAAACAGGGAAATGAGACATTCCATTCCTTCTGGGAAAAATGCTGAAGGATTGGGAAAGAACTAATTTATGGCTACAAGGCTGCTGATGATTAATGTAATATCCCCAGTCTACAATGCAACCTTCACTTAATTAGTGCCTGTAATTGGGAGTTGTAAAGATAAGATTAATTGAATCTTGAGGATGTTAAAAGTTTAATACATTGGAACACGGTTATTGTGTTATCTGAAACTGCAGCCTGCAAAAAGCCAAGCAAGGCTTTAGAGAACAGCCCATGGAGAGACAAAGAAAAAAGACTTGCTTGGATAGAAACCAGCCAGAGAGGAGGAATTTCCAGCTTATAAAAAAGAACTATATGTAATAATATACAAATCAAAATACCCCAGCACAGAATGGTAAGAGCTGAGTCCAATTTTAGAAATTAACTTTTTTCTTTGGGCCAGTCTTCAGGAAGCAGAGCCTACACATCCCTCTGCTTTTATTCTTAGGAATTCAAAATATTAACTGCAGAAGAGAATTAAAAGTAGGTCAAATTCTGCTTTAAGTTATGCTCACAAATCTGAGTGATTTACATAAAGATAGGCAATAAAGACAGAATTTGGGCTGTTATTTAAAACCAGGAAGAGAAACAGAAGGCTCCTGCACGTATGGCACAGACCGAGCTCCATCTACACACAGAATGATTGATTACGAGGCAGGACAACAATGGAAAGATTAAAAATTGCTGCAATCCGAGGGCTGCAGCCCCTGAGCCACGAGCACCCAGCGAGGGCTGGCCCTGGGTGCCCCTGGTGCCCCCTGCTCTCTGGCAGAACCAGCAGTCCTGTGTCCCTCAGCAGTTTGTCACCATCCCCACAGCTCAGCTCAGCCCAGCTGCAAATTCCACAGGCAAGGCACAGGTTAAAAACATCCAGTGATTTCCCTTCCCACAGGCATGACTCCAGGAGCCCCCAGTGCTGGGAACACTCATGGATGTGCCCCTCTGGCTCAGCTGTCCCCAGACAAGGGACATTGATGGCCACAGAGGCAAAGCAGCAGCTGGGTGCAGATAAATCACACCTCCGAGGCCCTGGGCAGGCAAAGCAGCCTCCAGCCCATATTCCAAGGGTCAGCCTTGCACAGAGGGACCAAGACAAAGGGCCAGGCTTCACCCCAAACCCTGCCACTCAGCAGTTTGGGGATTACAGCAGGAAAAATGTGCTGCTGCTCTGCCAGGGAGCAGGAGATTTACACAATGGGCAAAGAAAAACCAGCTCGAGATAAAAGTTATAGTTCTGTGACTCAAATGTCATCTTACCCCCAAGTCAACAACCTGAAAGTAATATACTGAGCCTTTTAAATTACCTTTTTCTACTTTCCACCAAAACAACAGAAAATCCCTGAAGTGGATCAAGTACCACTTGTACACATCCAGAACTTGCTGAAAGACTCTCAGCTTCCAAACTTATTTCATGAAACCTAATTCCAGCATTTCTGATCTCTACTTCCAGGCAATTTTCTGAGTTCTTGAGTCAGAATCACAAGTCCAAAAGGTTTTGCCCCAAAGCTATAAATGAGTTTGAAAATTATCTTCCTGGAGTGGTGGCTGGCTTTTGTTAATATGGAATCATGGAATCCCAAAATGGTTTGGATTGGAAGAGATCTTAAATATCCATTTCCACCTCTGCCATGGCAGGGACACCTTCCACTGTCCCAGGCTGCTCCAAGCCCCATCCAGCCTGGCTCTGGGCATTCCAGGGGTCCAGGGGCAGCCCCAGCTGCTCTGGGCACCCTGTGCCAGGGCCTGCCCACCCTCCCAGGGAGGAATTCCCTCCCAACATGAGTTCAACTGGACAGTCCCCTCTCTACCCTTAACATAAAGAGAGGTCTGTCCTATTTGCCATCCTAGGATATCATTAATAGAGTAATTTCCTTGGTGTTTTGTTTATTCCCCTGGAATGGGGCTTGATGGATGTGGATAATTATCAGACTATAAAAGCCAGCAAATGTGCTATTTTCTATCGCTCTAAATCATCAAACAAATAAAGTGTGAAACAGCATTTCTGAATACAATTTTCCCCTCTAATGGTTTAGAATTATTATCAGGAACAATGAGAATAAATAAGCAAATGTCTTGTGAATTAAGAATTAAACAAGTGTGTCAGTAAAAAGGAGCATTCAGGCCATCCTGGGACGCAGGGATGCCTTTGGGGGCCACGAGGAATGATGTAACAGGGAATTCACTCGGGCAGCTTGTGCTCCTCAGGGACCTCCCAGTCCCAGGTTCTCCTGTCCCTGCTGCTTCCCCAAAGGGAGTCAAGCTCAGTTTTGGCATCCAGTGGCCAAAAACCTGAAGCTTCATCCACAGCAAAGCCTGCCCACAGCTGTTTTCTCCTTGTTTGGGAGGAATTTTTCTCACCTGAAGCCATCCCTGCCTTTGGCAGAGGACCAGACCATCCTGTCCCTTCACCCAAAGCTTCCAAGACCTTTTCCAACTCCAGCTGTCACCCCCAGAGTTTCTGCCAGTTACACCTTGTTCCACACCTCATTTACACTCTCTTGCACCAACACAGAGCAATTAAGCAGTGATTACTTCTCCAAATCCCACACTCACTCTCTGGGACTCTGGGCTCCATGGGCAGGGGGAGGTTCAAGCACAAGACTCTGGAAATGTCACTTCAGAGCCATTGCTGGGAGAAGGTAAGAAACTCAATTTCACAGTGCCTGCACAAGGTCTGCCCAAGCAGGCCCACACAGTTTAACACACCATAATTATGGAATGAGGAACAGAAACAGAACGGGAGCAGCACATTTAAAATGTCCAGGCCAACGTGTCAAGCTGGGGTGAGTTATCTGTCTTCAAAGCAGATTTAATTGTGCCAAGAACAGTGACCCTTTAAGATTCAAATGCCAACCTGCTCTCGGCACGACAGGCAGAATGAAAAGCTGCTATTTCAGCCTCTGCAAGGCAAAGGGTGCCCATAAACCCAGAATCTGAACCCTGACCTTCAACACCTTTAGCCCCCAGGACAGCAGCAAAGCCTCCAAAGCAAACCCCTCGGTCCATCAGGAATATTTATCACCCAACAGAAGCATTAGGAACCAGCATTAGCACAGGGTGGTCCCTCCCTGCAAAGTTCAGATCGTGGTCTGAGGCCTCATTTTTCTACAAGGTAAACCATTAAACAACGTCTCCTTCCTGTGTCAGAGCAAAGCTCAGGGTGGAAGTGGGGGTTTCCATGCCAGAATCTCCCAGAATATCCTGAGCTGGAAGGGACCCACAGGGATCCTGATGTGCAACACTGTTTTTAAACTGTCTTCCCTGTATGAGAAAAGAAAAAAAGCTATTTCAACATGAAGAACAGGTTGTTCCTTTGTTGGTAGCACTGTCACCTCCCTTCCACAGTCACCTCTCTTTTCCTCACCTTTACCCTCCTCCATAATTAACCTCCCTTCATCCCTCTGTCCCAACAATTTGTTGAAATACTAAAATCAACTCCCTTCCTTCTTCTCCTCATCAAACCTGAGCTGAACGGGCTGGAAATCTCCCATTTCCCTTCTCAAGATCCTGGTTAGGAAAGGAGAATCCCTGGCCTCCCTCTCCTCCCCCTTCCATCAGCAATGCAAACCCTGCCTGGAGATAAGATCACACAGGGACCAGGGAGCTCCCTGCTCCTAGGACAGAGCCTTTATCAAGTGCCTGCAGCTTTATCTGGAATGGATCACTTCACAGGACAATGGATGATGGAATTCAGGATCTTTAACCAGCAGTCAATGCTTTCAAATAATGCCATTTTTACTGAAATACACCCAGAGTGAGAGATAAACACAGAGGCTGGGGAGTATCAACTCCAAAAGCCATAATTAGGAGTAAATAGGTAATGCCAGGACCAAACCACAAGCCCAAAACTCACCAAACCCACCTGCCTCCCACAGCTGCTCAGTGCAACCCTTGGGCAAGCAGCACAGGGAGAAAATCAGGGCAAACCTGCTCAGGAAGGGCCTGGGCACCAGCAAACACACCCAGCACCCAGCCACAGGGCCCATTTCACTGCAGACAATCCCTCTCCACACACACAACTTTCTCTTTACCCACAGTATGAAGAAATGGCAGCGATTTTACTGCCAACAGAACAGCAGGATGAAAAACTCCCTCCTTCCCCAAAGAAACTGAAGTTGTGACTGCAAGCTCTCCCTTTGTTTTCCAGTAAGGATGGGCAGAATATCTCAGGTGGCTCTGGAGCTGGGATCAAATCCCTGGAGATTGAGTACTGGAAGATTAGAGTCAAGCCCAACTTGTGCCAATCATGTACTTCTGAAAGACTCTCCAACCCTTAGAGTTGCCTTCAGCTAGAAATAGGATTAAAGAGCCATTAGTTTCAAGAAGTGACATTAGACAGGAGCCTTTTAAAATTCTGATTTTAAAGCAACATGAATTTTCAAGAGGTACAACTGAGCTCCAAGATTAGCACAATGGGTTACTTGCAGTGTGATTCACTCACCCCCGACCCAACGAACACAAAGAGATTTCTCCAGAACTCCAAATGCAATTTTCAAATATATATTTTTTTTTTATTTTTAAAGCAGAGCATTTAATGTGAACAACCATCTGCTCTTGGAAGGACTCTCAGTGCCCCAGTCCAGTCAGCTCCGCAGCACAAGTGCCAGGCACAAAGCACAGAATTGCAGAGCACATTGGAGTCTCTCCCTCCACGTGTAAAAATAACCCAGAGCCTGCCTCTGCCTGCAGTGAATGAGCAGCATGAAGGAGCCATTTTACTAAGAAAAGGTGTTTGGGGAAAAACATTATGAAGTCATTTACTCATTCAGTTTAGCCAAGAAGATAATTAGCACACAATTCAACAGAGATGAATGACTACAATATTCATCCCCTTGCCATTCCCCATTATTTGTTTGGAAGGACCTGTTCACATCAGATTTATTTCCCTAAACTGGCAATCAGATTATTAATTACTGGTTGTTTTTGTAGTGGATACCATACAAATAGAAAGAAAAGCAGAGATTATGCTTCAAAGAGCCTGTACTCTAAAGTAATAGCTCATTTCAGCTCCAGAAACAAGGAGAAAAAAGGTAACCAGGGGAGATCAGAGCTATCTGTGCCTTGTACCGAGTGACCTGTGTGAGCTGCCTCCCTCACCGGGCACAGCAACAGGTACTCCTGAAAAAACCAGGATCATTGCCTCCAGCAGAACAAAAGAAATTTGCCCATGAGTAATGAAAGGTATTCTTAGCTTAGGAAACCCCTTGTGCTAGAGGTGCAATGCCTCTACACACACGCTCTTTTCTTTTCTGAGGAGAAAAAAATCCAGCATTGCAAAGGTTTAATGCTCCTCATCCATCAAACTGCACCGTTCCCAACTGCAACTGCTTTGAAGGGAGAGCTGTGTTCTTGTCAGCATCAAAGCCACGAGCGGTGTAGCTGAGATTTGATAAAGATCACTGACACAGTTTGTAAAGTTTCCTTTATTTCTCCTGTTTGATCCCCTTTGTGTGGCTGACTGGGCAGCTGGAAATGAAGTGGATGCAAAGGCAGCACATTCATTCCTTGGAACATTAAGGGGTTAACGAGTGCACAGCTCTCAGACAGCACCGAGTGCTATTTAAGTGCTGTCATTACTACGGGCTCCTCTTATTTTAAACCTCACTTGTGCTGCACTTGGCATCACCCCTCGACAATTTTCCCTGCTGAGTAAAGAAAAAAAAAATCCCTGCTGATTTCTGCCAACATGTTAACAAAATGTGAATAAAGACAAAGCTCTGCAGCTCCACTCCTGCTCCCTCCCAGCCTTCCCAAGGCCTGCTTCCAGCTCTGAGCCAAGCTGGAATCTGCAAGCTCATTGTCCCACAGGAGTCAGATCAGGCTGAAGGAGTGAGATGGAGCATGGAAGCACAGCTCCCTCCCCTCCAGCCTCAGTGCTCTGCTCAAAAGCCTCTGTTATTAAACCAATCTGTGATCCTGTCAGACTTCCACAGATCTTCATTTCAAACCAGGCCTGAGCTCTGAGCAGACACTTTCAGAAGGCAGGAATGGGTTGGAGCAAGAGCCCTCCTGGATCAAAGAGCTGCTTCTCTCAGAGCAGCTGGAGCTCCTGGGCTGCAGCCACACCCCAGGACGCTGCTGGGGCAATGGGATGCGACCCCAGATCAGCACCTCCTCCTGCTAAAATCATTCTGGGAAGTGCCAAGAGGAAGCACAGGCAGGAAAGGTCTCCTCTTTGCTGGGTCAGGTACAACAGATGAACCTCAACCTCTGAGATTTCTAATTTCAATCAACAGAACGGGCTCAGTAAAGAGGGACATTAAATGCACAGACTGAAAAGTGAAATGGCAGCAAAGCACAAAATAATTCTATGCCTTTTGTGGCGGGTTTGGGTGAGAATAAAAACCAAAGGGGGCTCTGGAGGGGAAGCACAAACAGCAAGGAGCTGAGTGAAAGGGGTGCTGAGGCTGAGAGCAATCCATCTGTGCCTCCTCAGCCAAGTCCCACAGCTGATTCCATCAATCCCCAAGGCTGGCTTGACCTTCATGGCATTTTCTCTCAGTTAGATGAGGGTGAATGAAGAAAGGCAATACTTGAGTCCTAACTCCCCAAATCCTGAGCCTCCTCTGCAGCAGAAAAATGACCTTTTAATAATCTGTCTATAACAGCCTAATGAAAGACCACAAAACCCCGAGTCTATTAAAAAGAGAAATCTCCACTATTCCAGTTGCAGCACCTGATTGGGAAGATAATCCAAGCCAGAGCTCACTCAGGGCCTGGACAACGTGGGGACCCCATGGATTCTGAAAGCAAACCAGCAGTGAGCACTGTCCCCTTCCTGAGGGACCCCCCTCATCCTCATCCTTCTCCCACAGCAGCAGCTCCAGGAAGAAGGGCTGGGGAGCTGGGCTGGGAGGGGTTTGTGTTGATGAACTAATGACTGCAGGCTTGCAGGCTGGATTAATGACTGCCTGCTCTCAGTTATCAGGGAATTACAGGGGGATCCAGCTCTGCATCCCAACACATCCCTCCTCCCATGCATCTCCCAGCAAACCCACAGGCACGCGGATTCTCAGTGCAGAAAGCCCATTCCAAAGCAGATTTCACCTTCATTTTACAAAAGTCAAGAGAGTGAAAAGCTGTTCTGCCTGGCCATACTTTATCTCACTTTCCTTTTATCCCTTTTAATGAATATCCCTGTTCTTTTCTCTCTCCCTTTTATCAACAGAAAAGGGTCTTGCTCTGCCAAATCTGCCTGAGAGCAAATGGTGCTGCAGTTAATCTATAAATCAACCATCACCATAAATTCTGCTCTTTCTCCATCCAGAACAGCAGAGCTGTAAAACAGATTACATGGGACAGCAGAGGCAGGAAGGAAATCTGGGAGCTGTGAGGAGCTGCCACCACAGCCAAATGGCCTCCCCTGCTTCTCCTTTCTCCCACTCCACCCAAAAAGCCTCCAAACCTCTGCTGCCAGGCCTGGAACACTTCTAGGAGCAAGGACACCTCACACACTTCCCATGGAAGATGATGCAGACCTTGGGCATTGAGGGAAGAAAGGCTGCAGAATCTTCTCCTGAATTCCCTAACACCAGGAAACAGGAAAAGCCAAAGTCAGAAAAATAAAAACTCTCATGTGGAGCATCAGCTCCCTCAAGGGCAAATCTCAGCTGTGATCCCAGCCTGAGGAATCTCAGGGTGCAAGGGCTGCTGAGAGCCCAACAAGCAGCACTGGCAGTGACATCTGAGCCCTGCAGGGACCCCAGCAGCCTGGGCAGAGCCCCCTGAGGGGAGGGAAGGGGGGGAAGCAAGAAATGAGAGAGGGACCATGGGCTGCCCCCTGCAGCCACAGTTCTGTGCCAAACATGAAGGCAGCTGCCTGCAATGGGATTACCCCGAGCCCATGGAACATCTGGGGGGTGTCAGGGCAGGGCAGAACAGCACAGGATGGGGACAGGGATGGGGACAGGGATGGGGACAGCATCCTGCAAGTCAGCAGAGAGGCTGGCAGAGCTAAGCTCCGTCACTGCATTAGGTCATTTTCCTCCTCCAAGGCAGTTTTCCAGGGATTAACATTTCCTGTCCTGAGGGCAGGACAGGACAAGAGTTCAGCAAGGAAAGCTGCAGCTCTTGCAGAGCAGAGTGAGAAATAAAACCAGGGAGATGCTCAGCAGCTCAGATCTGCTGCTGCTTCAGGAGGGGCTCTCAGCCAGGGCCAGAGGGCTCCTGTGAGAATCCCTCCCAAGGGAACAGCCCCGTCCTGGCTGGAATCTCCCCTCCCAGGCCTGTTAGGAAAGGTGAGCAGCACTACCACATACACAAATGCATTAACAGTAGATGCTACAAGAGAGCCCCTGACTGGTTTGGCTTGGAAGGGACCTTAAATCCCACCCAGTGCCACCCCTGCCATGGCAGGGACACCTTCCCCTGTCCCAGGCTGCTCCAAGCTGTGTCCAGCCTGGCTTTGGGCACTGCCAGGGATCCAGGGGCAGCCACAAGGAGGATCTGCTCTCCTTGCCTGCTCCTCGACTGGACTTGCCCCACGCAGGGAGCCTCGCTGGGCACCTGGAGGGAAGAAAGCAGAAATTCTAAAATATTTCGACCAACAAAGGTTAGGGGTAACTCCATGGACTCTCAGGTTTGCAGTCCTCAGACTTTCACAAGGCAGAATTGCAGGAGTGTTTCTGGAATGTAATTGTATCTGTGACCACTGCTTCCAACTAATCATATTATTTTAAAGTTCCTTTGGTAATTTGTCCTTAATTCCACACAAACTGCTGTTCTGGCATAAAGTGTACTTTGTGATATCAAAGTCAAACAGATTAGGCATGATCCACTTCCAGCCAGGGAGTGTTTTGGAGAGGAGATGATATAACTTAAAAGCTAAAGCTGGCTCCCTGTTTTAATTAAAGGGGATTAAACATCCATCATGATAAGGGAAAAGGGACATTTTATAAAAATCAATTACCTTCCTCAGTGTCAGTCTGGTTTAACACCTGCGGTTTCTGGGAGAAGGGAGAGTGTAACATCCCACCAGCACTCAGGGAAGGTAAATTCAATACTGTTACTGTACAGCAAGATCACAAAATATCCAGGAAAAATAACTGTATCACCCAGTCCGGTGGCATTGATAAAACAAGGTGTTACACTGTTGAAGTGTATCAGGCAAATTCACAATATTCAGATTCAAAGTTTCCCTGCAGCACTTCCCCAGCCAGGAAGCCTCCAGGTAGGGACTGCACATCTTTATGGAGATAAAAGGAAGTGCTGGTGGAGCACCTCAGCGTCTAAAAATATCCTTTAGGAATTGCAAAGGCTGAGCCACATCCATTCCTCAATAAAATGCCACAATAACCATGAAGAATGAGGCCTGGCACTCAGCTTTGTTGCTTCTGTCATTAGAAAATCAGTTTCTGCTCGCACGGTTTGACAATATGCTCAATTTTAGATCTCACACAGGAGTGGATGAGGTAATTATACACAATATGTGTAATTGATACAGCAAAAATTCCCCCCACCAGAGGTTGAATATGGGGCTGCAGAATTAAATACATTTCAGTTCCTTCAAAAAGTTTGAGACTGTGAAAAGATGGCAATTAAATTCCTAATGCGAGAGGGACATTTTAGTGTAATTTGAGAAAAAAAGCCAGCGAAAGGCTGGATCTGGCAGCTCCTGCCTGAGGGGCTGCACATGAGGTTACACAACTGCTCCCAGCTCCGGGGTGCTGCCTGGAAGTGCCCACACCTCCCATGGCTCCTGCCCCAGCTGCCACACTGATTTCCCAGCTGCAGCAGCAGCAGTGTGACACGGTGAGGAGCAGAGCCCGTGCCTGGGAACAGCACAGCCAGAGGGAAAATGCCCCTGGAACGGGGTGAGGCCAGCCCAGGGCAGGGTGGGATGAACAGGAACAGCCCTGCTACAGCAACAGGGCTCAATGAACAAATGCACTGCAACCTACAGGCTCAGATAAATCAGGTGATGAGGCTGCAAACAGGAAAATGGCTGTTTTTCATTACCCCCTGGCCTTCCCTCATCGCAGTGAGCTCTCACTGCTCAGCTGCTTCTCCTGGTGCTGCAGGAGCTCTGGGGCTTCTCCTGGTGCTGCAGGAGCTCTGGGGCTGCAGCCACCCCAGTGCAGCCCTCTGAGCACTGCAGCCTGTCCTGCTGTGCCAGGGCAGAGCCAGCCAGGCAGGGCTGGCACCTCTGCAGTGACAGGGACACTCAGTGCCACACTCGCTCTGCCTGTCACACCAGGCAGGTGCTCTTTGGCCTCTACAAAGAAGCCACTTTCAGCTGGTGAAGCCACACTTTGATTTTACCTGCAACCCCAACAGGCCCCAAAAGAACTCTTTGGTAGGGAAAATCCCAAAACTGCAGAGACAGACATGGAGCACACAACACTCAGTAATGATCCCCCCTGGCCCAGGAGAACAATTCCTTTGCCAGCCAGAGATGGTTCTTTGTGCTCCAAACTTTCCACCCAGAGCTCCCTGAGCAGGAATTTCAGCTCTCCCACACCTTGCTGTGAGCAGGGTCTGCAGGAGCTGGGCCTGGGCAGTGTGGGGAAGGGAAGGCTGGGAGAGGATCCCAGCAATCCATACAAACACCTCAGCAACCCATACAAACACTCCTGAGGTGTCAGAGGGTGATGTCCCACCCCAACCCGAGGAAGAATTTCTTTCCATGGAGGGTGGCAGAGCTCTGGGCCAGCTGCCCATGGAGCCTCCCTCTCTGGAGACATCCCCAACCCACCCAGATACGTTCCTGTGTCACCTGGACTGGGGAGTCCCCAGAGGTCCCTTCCAACCCAAACAATTCTGGGATTCTGCGAAACAAACACAGATTTTTCCTAAAACCCACTCAAAGGAGGTTGGTGAGGGAAGCAGCTCCTTTCTCCCCTTCCCTTCAGAAGGCAGCAGGGCTGGTGGCTCCTCACCCTTCCACAGCCTGGAGAGAAGCAGCCCCAGATAATTTATGGGAGACACAAAGAAAGAGTTACGGTTTTTAAGGAGCAATTTTGAAGCAGATACTACCAATATACAGAGTCCTTGGTTCCACTGAATAAATATCTCTGACAGCCAAACAATAACTCTGCCTCTTATTTTAGAGCTCAACCCCAAACTGGTAGACTTTGTAACTCTCCACACTGCTGCTATTCCCTGAGGTGCCTCCAAGATGATCACTGTCAGAGTCACAGAGTCTATAAAAAGGATGGAGGAAGCTGGGAAATTTCCACAGAGGTGGTGCCAGCACAACAGAAGGAACATTTCAGCCATCCCTGAGCAAAGGCAGGCTGCAGCACTGCAATTCCAGCAGTGCAGTCCAAGAGCTCCCCCAGCTGAGCTCTGGCATGGCTGCAGTCACTCCCAGGACACCTCAGGTACCTGGAAAGTTCCAGACTGCTCCAAGGGGATTCAGATTTACTCTCTGCAGCCAGTGCTTGCTCAGAGAAGAGCTGGAGAACTCCTTAAGAGGAGCTGTCACGGTGCAGAACAAGGAGGGGCTTGGGAAGTGGCAAACTCCTGCCTGATGCTCAAGGGAAGAGCAGGGAGGCCCTGCCAAGAGCCAGCAGTGCCTGTCACAGCCCATCCCATTCTGCGTCACACACTGTCACCCAGCCATGCAAACTCCACTGAAAGGGAAAAGCTCCTGCTCCAAACATGGCCTGTCCTCAAATCCCTCACCCTCCTTAGCCAGGACAGCTGCAGAGAGGGACTGACTCTCCCAAACACAGGATGGCTGGAGAAAGGATGCAACAACCCAACCCAAAGCTCAGGCCAGCTGCTGCCACCTCTCCTGGAGCAGCCCAGTCCTGCTGGGACTGTGCTGGTGTCCCTGGGCTCCTGCTGGACTGTGCTGGTGTCCCTGGGCTCCTCCTGGACTGTGCTGGTGTCCCTGAGCTCCTGCTGGTGTCCCTGAGTTCCTGCTGGACTGTGCTGGTGTCCCTGGGCTCCTGCTGGTGTCCCTGGGCTCCTCCTGGACTGTGCTGGTGTCCCTGGGCTCCTCCTGGACTGTGCTGGTGTCCCTAGGCTCCTGCTGGTGTCCCTGAGCTCCTCCTGGACTGTGCTGGTGTCCCAGGGCTCCATGGGCAAAGGGGATGAGGAGCTTCCCGTGGGCTGTGGCACCATCTGCTGGAGATGGCACTAGGAAAATGGGTTGGAATTAAGAGATTCTGGAGGAAGAACTGACAGGATCCAAACTGAATCATATTCTGAGCTGCAAACCCACAGGATCATCTGTGCAAGCCCTGGCCCTGCACAGACACCCCAACAGTCCCACCCTGTCCCAGAGCAGTGTCCAAACACTCCTGGAGCTCTGGCAGCCTTGGGGCCAGGACCATTCCCTGGGCAGTGCCCCAGCAGCCTCTGGGGGAAGAACCTTTCCCTGGGATCAGTCACATCCCAGTCATAATCCAGAACCACATTTCTGGAGCTCCACCTGGTTTAACAGAGGTGTCACAAGAGATTCTGCAAAATCCTCCTGCATCTGCCTCGGACAGCGAGCCCAAGGACCAGGAATGTTGGGAAACAGATTTCACGACGTGGTGGAAGGGTTTTAAGAACTCCCATTCACGTTCCAGAGAGTCAGCCCCTCCCTGCACCCCCTTCCCAGGCCTGGAAAAGAGCACTGGAGCCATTCATTTACAGCCTCCTGGCTCCTGGGGGCTTTGATGTGCCACAGGCACCAACACCCAGAGCCCCAGGGAGCCATAGCCCCGAGAGGTGGGAGGATCTCATCTGCCACTGCCAGGGCACGGTGACAGCAGAGCCTCCCTGTGACATTTCTGCTCTAATTTGCACGCAAATGTCAATATTTATTAGTCACATCGAGATCTTCAGCAAAGCTCCCCTGGGCTGCTGAGTCTCTGCTCTTATACTTTTAAATTGCTTTAAAAAGAAGCACGTTGGCTCTTGGTAACTTATTCCAGACTTCCTACATTCTTTATTTCATCCTTAACTATCTACTGCTTTTGTGGGAAGTTATTTCCAAGCAGTCTATGCATCAACAGTGTTGAGAAATGCTTTACCATCACGCCAAAAAATGACCACGGAAAAGTAACCTTTTCACTGAACCTGTCCCTGGAGCTGTGAACATATTTATGTACTTAAATAATGGAAATCTGAAAGTAACAGATGTTTCCTGCCTAGAGCACAGCGCAAGAACAACAGTGCTCACTGTTACAGTGCCTCTGAAGCATCCTCACATTCCCATCCCCGTTTGCTCTCCTGTGCACCGGTTTGCAAAAATCCCCCAAGTGCTGAAATCTGGTTTTAATCGTGATGTCAACAAGTCTCCCTAATCCTGCTGAAAGTCTGGAATGAGGCCTCTGAGCAAGCCAGCATGAAAGAAAGTGAAATTGCTTTTAAATGCAAAGTAGGAGGGAAGAGGAGAGAAAAAAATGGGAATTGAGAGATGAGGTAAACCTGATGGAATTCGGTAGGGCTGGGGAAAGGATATTTTAGGTGTCCAAGAGCCCTCACTTACCAGGATTTGGGCTCCCCAAAATGCAAGTAGTTGATGCTGTAGAGATCCATGTCCTCTGTATGCCAAGCAAAAGTGGTCTTCCACATCCCAAAGTAGAGGTAAGGAGTGTTCACCCCCTCGATGATGATGCCACACTCGTGTTCCACCATGTCCAGGAGGGTGTTCAGGTTGCCAATGTTCCACTCATCCACGTCCTGGGAGCCAAGAGAAGTGGTTTGTACTGGGAATGCTGCACTGGGAAGGCAGTACTGGGAATGCTGAACTGGGAATGCTGCACTGGGAATGAATGTGGTACTGGGAATGAATGTGGTACTGGGAATGTGGTACTGGGAATGCTGCACTGGGAATGCTGCACTGGGAATGTGGTACTGGGAATGAATGTGGTACTGGGAATGCTGTACTGGGAATGCTGCACTGGGAATGTGGTACTGGGAATGTGGTACTGGGAATGAATGTGGTACTGGGAATGCTGTACTGGGAATGCTGCACTGGGAATGCTGCACTGGGAATGAATGTGGTACTGGGAATGTGGTACTGGGAATGCTGCACTGGGAATGCTGCACTGGGAATGCTGTACTGGGAATGCTGCACTGGGAATGTGGTACTGGGAATGCTGCACTGGGAATGTTGTACTGGGAATGCTGCACTGGGAATGTGGTACTGGGAATGCTGCACTGGGAATGCTGAACTGGGAATGCTGCACTGGGAATGCTGAACTGGGAATGTGGTACTGGGAATGCTGCACTGGGAATGCTGCACTGGGAATGCTGCACTGGGAATGTGGTACTGGGAATGCTGCACTGGGAATGCTGAACTGGGAATGCTGCACTGGGAATGCTGAACTGGGAATGTGGTACTGGGAATGCTGCACTGGGAATGCTGCACTGGGAATGCTGCACTGGGAATGTGGTACTGGGAATGCTGCACTGGGAATGCTGCACTGGGAATGCTGAACTGGGAATGCTGAACTGGGAATGCTGCACTGGGAATGCTGCACTGGGAATGCCAGGAGCAGGCACAGCCCTCAGCTCCCTGCCGTGCCTCGGGGCAGTGCTGGTGCCACCTGCAGTAACTGATCACCCCCTGCTCCCAGGAAGGTTTCCTGTGCTCCTCTCTGGCCACGGGCAGGTGGGAGCTGCAGCACTCTGAAGAGGCTCTTGCACTGTGCAATACCCCAGCAGTAATTAACTGCTCTGCTAATGAACGCAGCAAACACTCAGGGTAAAACACACTCCTCTCAGATGCTCTCCTGATCACAAACACCCCAGTGGGGCCAAAGGGGCAGAACCTCAGCTCAGAGCTTCAGGTACAAACAGGAACCCACCTGAGAACAGCTGTGTGGGGGCCTGGCTGTGTCCCCCCCTGATCACAGCAGGGAAAGGATGTGACACTCCCACCCAGGCACCAAATCCCCTGCACCCTGCGATGTCCATGGCTCTGAGCACCTCAGATATCTCTGCTTATTCTAATTAATCCCACATTAAACCCCACTGATAACAAAGAGACACTCATACATTCAGACACAATCAGACAACACTCCAAAAAGGGCCACTTCCCGCTCAAAAGAAAACTACAGAGGAAGAGATTTAAATTATCTGCCTAAAAAGACTAAGAAGAGAAAAACCTTTATCATTTACAGAATTACTTGAAGCAGAGGATGAAATTTCACCATGGAAAAGCTAAACAATTTGAATTGTAAAATAATTCAGTGTGCAGGTGCATTGTATCCTAATGGAGCTGCCCACAAGGAAAAAATCCAAATGCAAATAACTTAAAATCCAAATGTAAATAATTTAAAATCTAAATGCAAATCATTTATGTTAAGACTCAAAAAATATTTTTGATGAAGCACCATTTCCTTGAAATGCTGGTTTTCTCTGGCTTTCTAAGGAGCTTCAGCAGAAATCTCCATTTTATTCCCTTAAAAAAGAAACAAAACCCAAGGTATAGACAATTTTTTTTTGCCACAGTCTGCAAAAGAATTTGTTTAAATCCCACTTTTCCTCATTTTTCTACTAAAAGTCAGCTTTTCACAGCTTCCACTGACTATTACCCTGAACCTCAGGGGAAGTTTAGTCCCACTTTTGTAATGAGGGGAAAAACACAAAGGTATTGGGGTTTTTTTAGGGTGGTTACATCAATGAAATTCTGAATTGCTGCTCCTCAATGAGAAAAGTAAAAAAGGAAGTCAGTGTCTGAAATAAACAAAGGAGAAGCACTGCACTTACTGCATCATACAGGGAGCCACTGATATCAGCCCCATAAATGGGAGACACAAAGGTGAGATTCTTCCAGTACTTGCGCTCCAGGTCCTCAAAATCCTGGTGCCGAGGGGTGCAGTACCTGCCAGGGAACACAGGGATGGGAGGAGTGCTGAGAGCAGCCCCACAGCAGCTGAGAGGTGCACTGCAGCTTGAATTCACAGAAGGGCTGCCTTTTCCTGCTGTGCACAAACCCTGCTGGGGTGGGGCAGGCTGGCTGACAGGACGCGCAGCGCCACACACCCATCCCACAGCTGAGGTTATCCCACAGCTCTCAGGTGCCAGGAAAACTCCAAAGCTGATTGTCCTGGAATGGTTTGGCTTGGAAGGGACCTTAAATCCCACCCAGTGCTACCCCTGCCATGGCAGGGACACCTTTCCTTGTCCCAGGTGCTCCCAGCCCTGTCCAGCCTGGCTTTGGGCACTGCCAGGGATCCAGGGGCAGCCCCAGCTGCTCTGGGCACACTGTGCCAGGGCCTGCCCACCCTCACAGGGAGGAATTCCTCCCCAAAATCCCATCCCAATCCACCCTCCTTCAGCTTAAAGCCACGACTGCCTAAACTCAGTCCTGATTAAAGCCCAGGGTCCTCCAGAACTCTGGAGAACTGGAACCAGGATGAGACTGCAGTTGGCACATGCCAGCTGGCTGAAGTGCCCTGCAGAGTCCCCAGGCACTCTGAAGACACTCGTGTCACCAGTCTCAGCCCAAGCACCCCAAGGCATTCGGATTTCTACCCCAGCCATGGAACACCTTGTCCAGAAGAGCCAAGAGATCCTTTTTTGGTCCCAAGCCATTCTTTTCAGGAAGATTCTCAGCCAAATGCTGACCTTGAACAATCCTTCTACACCAACACCAAAACCCACCAAGCCACAAACCTGTTTGAGACTCATGGAAAAGCAGTTTCCCCCAAAATGCTCCACATTTAACACGGCTGCACTTTCTCATCAGCTAGTTTCTGGAAAGAAAAGCCCCCCAGGAGCTGCCCCACCCCAGCCTGGAGCCCCCGCAGGCACGCACTTCTCGCTGTTGGCCAGGCGCCGGTACTCGCCCACGGTCATGGGCTTCTTCTGGATGTTGTACTGGGTGAAGAGCCCCGACTGGCCCGTGACCACCTGCTGGATGGGCGCCGGGATCACCATGTCATCGATGTCATCGTACGTGCGCCGTGGCTTCCACTCCTTGGGGGGGATCACCTGGAACAGGGAAGAGCAAAAAACGTGGAATTGGTACAGACACTGCAATTGGTACACACACTGCAGCTGCAGCTTCCACTCCTTGGGGGGGATCACCTGGAACAGGGGAGAACAAACATGGAATTGGTACAGACACTGCAATCGGTACAGACACTGCAGCTGCAGCTTCCACTCCTTGGGGGGGATCACCTGCAACAGGGGAGAGCAAAAAGCATGGAATTGGTACAGACACTGCAATTGGTACAGACACTGCAGCTGCAGCTTCCACTCCTTGGGGGGGATCACCTGGAACAGGGAAGAGCAAACATGGAACTGTTACACACACTGCAATTGTTACACACACTGCAGCTGCTGGCTCCACTCCTTGGGGGGATCACCTCAACAGGGACAACAAACACAGAACTGTTAGAGATACTGCAATTGGTACAGACACTGCAACTGTGGGTTCCACTCCTTGAGAGAGGATCACCTGGAACGGGGGAGAGCAAACATGGAACTGTTACACACACTGCAGCTGTGGGCTCCACTCCTTGAGGGGGGCATCACTTCAACAGGGACAACAAACACAGAACTGTTAGAGACACTGCAATCGGTACACACACTGCAGCTGTGGGCTCCACTCCTTGGGGGGATCACCTGCAAAGGGGGAGAAGCAAAAAACATGAAATTGTTACACACACTGCAGCTGGTGGTTCCACTCCTTGGGGGATCACCTCAACAGGGACAACAAACACGGAACCGTTACACACATTGCAACTGGTACAGACACTGCAGCTGTGGCTTTGGTGGGCACGAGGGGCTCCCCTTCCCCTGCAGGGCTCTGAACTGCTGCTGCAAGAGTCCCAAAGCTGACCTGGAGTGCTCAGATTAATCCTACAAGTAAAGTCATTTCTTTACAATATCTGGAAGCCACCAACAAGCTCTATTAAAATAATCTCCCTAGCAGAGTCCTGGAAGGTAATTGCTTGTACACTTGAGTGGACAAGGAAACATTCCACAGAGGGCTCTTCATCAATAGCCAGCTCTCTTTAGAGCAGCAATAAACCCAGTAATTGACCTGTGTTTTAGAAGAAATAAGAATTATTTCATGCCTAACAGCTTTATTTCTCCACTGTGCTTTATTAAGGCCAGCTAAACACCACTCCTAACAAGTCCTTGTCAGAGCAAATGATCTCATCATCCTGTGCTGACACGGCCACAGAAATACCCTTTCTAATCACTTAGTCCTGGAGTGTTCCGAGCAGTTCTGTGTCAGGTACTGGAATTTAAAAGTTTCACATGAAAAGTTCTCATAACCAGAGGGTGCTGGGCACTGCCAGGCTCCCCAGGGAATGGTGCTGGCCCTGAGGCTGCCCTCAGGGATGCCCAGGGTGGGATTGTTGGGATGTCTGCGCAGGGCCAGGGGCTGCACTGGATGGTCCTGTGAGTCCCTCCCAACTCAGGACATTCCATGGCTCTACAAAAGCCCTATAGCTCCTCTCCTTTCCTGTCTCCATAACCAAACCAGAGATTCCAGGTGCAACGTTCCGAAAAACACACCGTGCTCAGCTCCATGAAGACAAACAAGATCTTGGACCCTCGGAAGGCAGCTCCACACCTTGAGCAGCCCTGACCTCGGCCAGCTCCTCACCTTGGCCAGCTCCACACCTTGAGCAGCCCTGACTTCGGCCAGCTCCTCACCTTGGCCAGCTCCACACCTTGAGCAGCCCTGACTTCGGCCAGCTCCTCATCTTGACCAGCCCTGCCCTCAACCAGCTCCTCACCTCGGCCAGCCCCTCACCTTGGCCAGCCCCTCACCTTGGCCAGCCCTGCCCTCAACCAGCTCCTCACCTTGGCCAGCCCCTCACCTTGGCCAGTCCTGATCTTGGCCAGCTCCTCACCTTGGCCAGCCCTGCCCTCAACCAGCTCCTCACCTTGGCCAGCCCTGCCCTCAACCAGCTCCTCACCTTGGCCAGCCCCTCACCTTGGCCAGTCCTGACCTTGGCCAGCTCCTCATCTTGGCCAGCCCTGCCCTCAACCAGCTCCTCATCTTGGCCAGCTCCACACCTTGAGCAGCCCCAGCCCCTCACCTTGGCCAGCCCTGCCCGGTGGGCTCCCTGGGACTCCATGAAGGCGATGAACCTCCCGAAGTCGCGGAACTCCTCCAGCGAGGGCCGGAAGGTCATGATCTTGCAGCCGGGGTTCTGCGGGCTGGGGTTTTCCGACCCCATCGCTCCAGTCCTGCAGGGGGGACACGAGGGGCACGGGAAGGACAGGGGAAGGAAAAGAGACTGGTTAGAACCTTTGGTTTTCAACTCCCAGCTCTAAGGAGCTCCACAGAAAGCCTGGAGAGGGTTTCCATTTCCTCCCTCCTCCAAAAGGGGGGTTTTGTAGGAACGACCCTCTAACGTGGACATGAGGAGCTTCCAGCCAAAAATCCACTTAGTCAGGAACTCCTGACACCAGGATCACCCAGAGCTCGGACAGGGGCTAAATATAGACCAGGGGCTTAACATCTGCCCCCAGTTCAGCACAGGAAGCAGTGCCTCACCAGGACACAAAAACAACAACTCCTCACCACCTTCAGCTGTGTCAGTGTGCAGAACCTGCCAGCCCGCAGGTTTTCCACCAAAATGCTTCACCATTTTCTGTTTGGGATCAAACCCAACAGCTTTCCCAAATTTGGGTGGGTTTTTTTTCATGTGCTAGACTACATTAAAAATGATAAAATTAGGGGGTTTTATTTTAATGAAGCTCCATTACCCTTTGTATTTGCAACGTACACAAACAGAACAAGGTGTCAGGCTGGTCTTACAAGAAGTACAGACACACAATTCCAAAACATCCAAAACAAACTCTCAAACCATTCCGAATGAAATCACGATTTTTAAAATTAAGTTTTTTAAGGTTACACTGGAAATCCGCACAGGAAATAGAAGGTTTTAGTGGCATTTGAGCTGCAAATATCCCCAGGAAGGAGCTCTCTGTGCGAGGAGCTGCAGCAGCTCCACGCCCCGGCTGCTCAGGAGATGGCAGTGCTGGGCTGTGCAGGAGGAACTGCAGGGAAACGGCTCCTGCCAGGCTTTTACATGGAAAAAAAAAGCATTTAAACTGATTTCAAAGCAGCCAAGAATATTGCAGATGCTCCTGGAAGTACTGGTAGTGTTAGGGAAACACAAAATAAAGCAGGGAGTACTCCCAGCTCTGCGTTTGAATGGGCGAGCGTGGCACAGAACTCACCCCAGAGACAGCCAGCGCTCCCAGCTCCTGGAATTAAAACCAGCTTCACACACTAAAGTGGGCAGACTCCACACCCAGGGCACCAAGGTTTCATTTTCATTGGGTAAAACTTTTCATTTCAAAGGCACATGAACAGTTTTGAGTGAAATTTCAGAAGGCAGAAAACATTAGATTTTTACACAGCAACTTTTGTGTGAATTTGTTTCAAAACAAGGATCTGCAAGTCTTATGTCCTTCCCCAAGGGGTCTTTAAAGGAATTTTATGCATAAAATCACAGCTTCTCAGAGGAAGAAAAGCCTTTCCCAAGCCAGGAGCCAGAGATGCAGAACCCAGTCCAGAATAAAATCAAATTACGAATCCCAGTACTGCAGGAAATCCCAGAGCAGAACCAATGGAGGGAGAAAAATACCATTTCACCCCCTTCACCCCAAGATACTTCCCATCCCCAAGAGGCATTGCTGCAGCTTGGAAACAAAAGGGCCATTTCAGCAACCCCTCCATCTTCAGGGTGGCCCTGCCCAAGGAGATTCCCAACCTTGCCAAGCGAGGAACAAAAATTGCCTTTAGAGAACAAAAGCTGCTGTTTCAGGGTCAGCACTGGAGGAGAAGCAGCAGATTGATCCGTGCCCACGGGGAGCTTTCCTACACAAATGTTTTGCAGGAACACCAGAAGGAAATCCCTGGGATGAGCCAGGGGAGCTGGGGACCCATCTGCCAGAGGGCTGCTCAAATCCCCCAGGAAAACAGGGCTGGGCTGGAGGAAAGGGGCTGCAGGGAATGGGGCAGGGACACAAACCACCCCAAAGCCTGGCACAGCCTTCTGGGAGTGCTGGGGCTATTTCTGAGCAGGCTCTGGAAATGCCAGGGGCCGAGGGGAGCCAGGATCCCGGGAGGGGCTGGCTCAGGAGCCAATTCCATCCTGAGCAGGAGCCCTGCCAGCACCATCTGCTCTGCTCCAGAGAGGCTGCCCAGGATCTGCAGCTTTACCCACAGCCAGGGCAAAACAAACAGTCAAAGCCAGGCTTTATCCCGTCCTTCCCTCAGGATTCTCCCACAAAATTCCAATTTTTAGTCCATAAACTCGGAGCAAAGAGTGAAAACACATGCTCCTGTAAGGAAGGGAGATCAAAAATTGCTTCACGCAAAGCTTAATCAATTAATTAAAGGATAAAACTACTTCCTACAAAGCCTAATTAATTAATTTAAAGGTCTACTGCCTCAAAACAAGCAGCATCACCTGGCCCTCTGGAATTCTGTCAATACTGAGAAGGAGGATTCTGCAGTCAGAGCCCTGAAAAGAAGAGTGAAGGTATTTGTCTCAGCTGGATACATTCTGCTTCTTTGTGAGAGAGTAACAACCTGAAATATTATGAAAACCTTCTAATTTTCAGCCATTGTGAGGAAGCACAAAAACTTGTCTCCAGAGGGACGCTCTCGGTGCACACAAAGAACTGAGTTTAAATTTCAATGACTTTTACACGAGACTCTTCCCTTCCAAAACCGATGGGAACCGAGGCACTTTTTGTGACTGAAATCCTGCACCCGTGGACTGAAACCTTTGTACAGAGGAGAAAAAAATCCAAGACACAGCTGAGATCAATGGCTGGAGCTTGCTGCAGGGCTGACAGGACTGGGAATCCTTCCTGCAGGAAAAAGGGTTGGGATTTCTGAGCAGCTCCTGCTGCTGCCCCACCACTGATCTCAGCAGAGCCAGGAATGCCAGGGGTGACCCTGGTTAAAGCAGTGCCTGCTGTGGGGACAAACGTGGGGCCATCCTGTCCCCAGTGCCAGGCAGGGACAGCAAACTGGTGCTGCTGGCAGCACTGAGACAACACCACAAACACCTTCTGACCTTGCTGAACAAAGTTAATGCTCACTTTCTCCACCGAGAACACCGGGTCCTGCAGAGGCCTCTGGAGAAGGCAGCAGGTCTCAGGGTGTGCCCAGGGGATGAGCACCCCGCTGCCCCGGGGCAGCACCAGCTGGGACAAGCCACTGCTGACCCAACAGCACCTGAGGGGTCCCTGGGGATGGGCTGGAAAGGGCTGAGAGGACATGGAAATGCTAAAGACACGTGGAAAGGGCTAAAAGGACACCTGGAAATGCTAAAGACACGTGGAAAGGGCTAAAAGGACACATGGAAATGCTAAAGTCAGGTGGAAAGGGCTACAAAGACACATGGAAATGCTAAGTATACATGGAAAGGGCTACAAAGACACATGGAAATGCTAAAGACACGTGGAAAGGGCCACAAAGACACATGGAAATGCTAAGGATACATGGAAAGGGCTAAAAGGACACCTGGAAATGCTAAAGACACATGGGAAGGGCTACAAAGACACATGGAAATGCTAAGGACATGTGGAAATGGCTACAAAGACACATGGAAAGGGCTACAAAGACTGGTGGAAAGGGCTACAAAGACTCGTGGAAAGGGCTACAAAGACTGGTGGAAATGCTGCCAGCCCCCCAGGCTGCTGCCAGCCCCAGCAGAGAGCACAGGTGAGCTCACAGGAGGTGGGCACAGCCTGGCAGCACGCCCTGCTGAGGGAGCAGAACCCCAGACTGGAATTCCAGGGCACAAACAAAGCTCCAGCTGGGAGCAGGAGCAGCTCTCCCAGTCTGGGTGGGGCAGAGCCCGCGGCTGGCTGTCTGTCTGTCTGTCTGTCCCTCTGCTGTGCCAGGGGATGGGCTGGCAGGGCTCCGGCCCCAGGGCTGGGCACTGGCAGGGAAAGGGGCAGAGCCTCCCTGACACACAATTCCAGCACAAAATGCGCATTTCAGTGAGCCTGGATCGACCTCTCCTGCCCCACTCAGGGTCTGAGGCACTTCCCCAGCAATCACCAGAACCCTGCTCTTGGAAAACTCCTTCGAGCTTGCTCTTAACTCATTATTTAAGTCCTGCACACAATTATTAATGGAAACCTCATGTGTTTATTTGAAATGGCATTTCTAGATGAACTGGGCTGGAACACAAAGGACAGATTTTTCTATTTCCATCCACTTCCTCTCTCTCCAAGCCAACAAATTGCTCTGATTTCCATCAATTCTCACAGATCAGGCTCTCCCCAAAGCTCCTCTGCAGAACCAAAGACATCAGGCCTGTGTATGAAACAGACTACTAAAAGTTATCTATATTTATATATATTAAAGCTCTAATGGTTGTGAGGTGTAAGGGTATCTGAGACAACTTTCCTTCCTTCCCCTCTATCCCCAAGAGCCAGATTGCAGCACTCAGACCAACAAAATGTAAATTTTGAAGTTTGAAATTTGAAATTTGCTGTTGCTCAGCCCAGTTTTAAACAAGTGTACAGTTACAGCAAGGATTTAAACTAACACCTTTCCCCCCCAAATATTTATGTATTCCATTCATCACATTTTTAACATTCAAATTGCTTTGAGTTTTTCCTCAAAGCAATTTGAGTTTATCCTCCACAAAGGCCAAGTAAACACAACAGGAAACACTTGGGAAAGAGGAACAGAGACAACATTCCCATCCAGCACAGGGATGAAGATCTGCAGTGCTTGGGATCTGACAAATTGAGAGTTATTTCCTATTAAATTTTACACTCCACAAGACTCCTCCACGATTCCAGATCCTCCTGTACTTGAAATCAAGCAGCATATGTAGCTCATTAAGGGAAAAGAAAATTTTCCCCCAAAACACCCTCATTGCTGTGGAAGTGCACAGTTACTCACACATTTCCCTAACAACAAAATTATTTAGTCACAAACAATATTTAAAAGGGGGAAAAAAAAAAAAAAGTGGTTACATTTAAGAGCAATAAATCTGGATGACTTTAAAACAGTTTATTATTGCCTGAGGCAAGGTAGTTCACATGTAATGGTTATTTCTGACTAAATCCAGATCAGAACCTCAAAAACTCCAAAGTTTGACTGAGCAGACAAGATAAACTCGCCCTAAACCCACAGAAATCAGCTCACAAACCACTGCTGAGGCCCAGCCTTCCCGAGGGCCGCAGGAGGCTCCGTCTGCTGCACGCAGAGTTATCCCTGCTGCATTTCACTCTCTGCACTGGACTCTCAGAGTTATCTCTGCTGCATTTCACTCTCTGCACTGGACTGGCAGAGTTATCTCTGCTGCATTTCACTCTGCACTGGACTGGCAGAGTTATCTCTGCTGCATTTCACTCTGCACTGGACTGGCAGAGTTATCCCTGCTGCATTTCACTCTGCACTGGACTGGCAGAGTTATCCCTGCTGCATTTCACTCTCTGCACTGGACTCACAGAGTTATCCCTGCTGCATTTCACTCTCTGCACTGGACTCACAGTTCTCTCTGCTGCATTTCACTCTCTGCACTGGACTCACAGTTATCTCTGCTGCATTTCACTCTCTGCACTGGACTCACAGTTATCTCTGCTGCATTTCACTCTCTGCACTGACTCTCAGAGTTATCCCTGCTGCATTTCACTCTGCACTGGACTCACAGTTATCTCTGCTGCATTTCACTCTCTGCACTGGACTGGCAGAGTTATCTCTGCTGCATTTCACTCTCTGCACTGGACTGGCAGAGTTATCTCTGCTGCATTTCACTCTCTGCACTGGACTGGCAGAGTTATCTCTGCTGCATTTCACTCTGCACTGGACTGGCAGAGTTATCCCTGCTGCATTTCACTCTGCACTGGACTGGCAGAGTTATCCCTGCTGCATTTCACTCTCTGCAAGGCTCCAGGAGTCCCTCAGAAACAACCTAGAGATTACAGAAGGCACTTCACACCGACTGAGCCCTGGAACCTGAACAGGAGTGCCACGTTTTAACCCACGGCGCCTCAATCCAAGGCAGCAGCACTGCAAGGGTTAAGATTAAGCATCCCACAGTGTTTATTCCTACAGGAAAGGACATCAGAAACCTTGCAAAGCAAGCAGGAGCCTCGATTACTGCAGAGCTTTGCCCAAAAGGTGATTCCTGCATCAGTTTTCCTTCCACAACCCTGCCAGAGCAGAAAGCCTGGAGCCCTCAGCAACTTGCTCGACTTCTCTAAGCTCCTTTAGATTTTGGTAACAAAACCCCTCAACAAACGGGGCTGTGGAGGCGTTTGTAACCATCCTGCCCGTACAAAAGGAAAGCCCCGGGCTGGTTTTGTGCCCGAGGCAATGCCCGGGCTGGGTGTGACACACTGACCCAGTTCCAGCTGCCAGCACAGCCCGAGCTCGGCCAGAGGAGCTGCGAGCCTGGCACGGCCCTGCAGAACCACAGCTCACCTGGACAGGGACCCCCAGGAACCCCCAGGAACCCCACCCAGCCCTGCAGAACCACAGCTCACCTGGACAGGGACCCCCAGGAGCCCCCAGATATTCCCAGGTACCCCAGCCCTGCAGCACCACAGCTCACCTGGACAGGGACCCCCAGGAACCCCCAGGAACCCCAGCCCAGCCCTGCAGAACCACAGCTCACCTGGACAGGGACCCCCAGGAACCCCCAGGAACCCCACCCAGCCCTGCAGAACCACAGCTCACCTGGACAGGGACCCCCAGGTATCCCCAGGAACCCCACCCAGCCCTGCAGAACCACAGCTCACCTGGACAGGGACCCCCAGGTATCCCCAGGAACCCCACCCAGCCCTGCAGAACCACAGCTCACCTGGACAGGGACCCCCAGGTATCCCCAGGAACCCCACCCAGCCCTGCAGAACCACAGCTCACCTGGACAGGGACCCCCAGGAACACTCGGGTACCCCCAGGAAGCCCAGCCCTGCAGAACCCTGGCACACCTGGACAGGTAACCCCAGGAACCCCCAGGAAGCCCAGCCCTTCCCCAGCTCACCTGCCCAGGTAACCCCAGGAACCCCCAGGAACCTCTTTCCCCCCCAGGCTTCTCCCAGCTCCACCATTTCACACCTTTCAGCCAAACCTGCAGCCCGAGGACAATTTAAAGCCTGAATTAACCCCGGAGCTTCCAGGTGAAATGAGACCACCTGGATCTCTCCCAGCTCTGTTCTCTCCAGGTCCCTCTGGAAGCTGCAGCTCCAAACGTGACACGGCCCTGCCAGGCAAAGCTGTGCTGCTTGTTCCGCCAGCAGAACTGAGATCAAATATGGGAAACTTCATAAAAACTTCTTATCTGCACCAAAACCTCACCAAAGGCCTCGGCACCGCCCTGGGGCGTATCCAAAATCGTGAGGGAATATCAGGAATCACCTCAGCCCCACCAGCTTCCAACATTCCCTCCTTGGGCCATAGTCAAAAGAAGGATTTCCAACAGATTTAGGAACAGAAGGACAATCCTGCATCCTCTAAGGATCTGGGAAGTGTGGCTTGTTCATGAGCCTTACAAAACATTAAAATAATGGAGCTCCGGGTCACTTCTGCCTCGAGCGAGGCACACCCGGGCCAAGGAAGGGCAGAACAGAAATGGGTTCTCCTGTGAAATCCAGGGAGAGCACGACTGAGGAGCTGCCTCATTTATAAAGGAGAGTGATTGACCCTGTGAAAATATAAATGAAAATAAGTCCCTTAATTAAGCCACGGTAGCAAATGGCTCTGTCCCTAAGTTGTGACAAGACAGAACGTATTTGGTCCAGAAAAAAGGTTAAAAAGAGAAAATCTTATTAAGCAACAATCAGTTTAGTGGAGAACACTGAAAACGGAAAAACACCTTTCTCAAACCCCACAGTGATAAGTCATTAATATCCCCCAGGCTGGGAGAAACGACAGGATTTCTGCCGACGTTCTGCAGAGCTCCAGGATTTCAGTTGCTACTGCAAAGGGACAAACCCTCTTGAATTCTTCAGCAGATGACAAATAATTCTCTCCAGCAGCGCCCCGTGCAGCCCCGGAGGATCCCAGTGGCATCCAAAGCCATTAAGCAAATCCCTCACTTGTGCTGACACATTTAGCTGTCATCCATCTTTGCTATTAACAGATGCTCCACTGAAGGAACGTGGAGCAGCCCAGGCTCTGCAAACCCTTCCCCACTGAGCACCCTGAGCCCTGGGTGAGTCAAGAAGGGGAAATCCACCCGTCCCGAGTCCTCCTGACCGCCCAGAATTAATTAAGGAGCACCAAGTTTCTCCTGGCTGCCAAGAGCTTTCCCTCCCTTGCTGCCTGGGTGGCTCAGCCTGCAGCTCACAACGATTACTTCTGCTTTCAGGTGGATTGTCTGCTCTCAAAAATGAGATTTTTAAATCCTGCAAGGTGAATCAGAGCCTCCTGATGCTGACACTGTGTGCTGAGTGCAGCTGGACATCCCAGGAGGAAATCAAACAGAACCCCGCAGAAATGTGAAATCCCCACAGAGCCCTTCCAGCAGGGCTGGCCAAACTGGTTCTCCCAACTCACATCGAATTTCTTATGACCTTTTATATGGAAACAGCTCCGAGTTTTCAGGAGCTGTCTGCATTCTGGGTGATCCAAAACACCTGCAGAGCTGTGGAACTGCCACGTTATCTGCTGAATCCTTCCCTGGTGCATGGCAGGATGAGAACAGCTCCCAGTGAGAGCAGCAGTGTCCCCACAGCTCAGGGGAGCACTGCCCATGGCCAAGGGCCAGCATCATCTACAGGAAACGCCTGGGATTCTCCCCGAAAGTGAATTTTGCTTTTCCCATCAAAAGCTGGTGAAACCTCTCATTTATTTTCATTTATAAAAGCCCACGTTCATCCTAAAGCCAAACCTGGAACGTGACGCCAGTGTATGCCAGGTCTTTACCAAAGTGCTCTGACTTACTGACAAAACTGACTCCTTCTATATTTTTATATGTAGAAATATATTTTATGTCCTTTTGTATATATATTACATCTCTCATACATCATGTTTATATATAAATATAAACATATATAGATGTAGATATAGATATATAGATATATATGTAGATTATATAGATGATATAGATATAGATTAGATATAGATATAGATATAGATATAGATATAGATATAGATATAGATACACACTGGTCCCACTGGGCCAGTCAAGGGAATTATCTCTTTCCAATCAGCATGAAAAGAACAATGCACCACGGAGTGTTTGACTGAATTTTCCTGTCAAAAGATGCTCCAGTGAACGTTTCATCCATGAACATCAGCTCTGGAACAAGGAATCACTTTCTATCCACCTACAGCTCCTTTGCATGGGAGGAACTCCTGCCTCTCGTGAGAGAGGAACAGCCGTGGATTCCTCCAGGATTCCTCCAGGATTCCTCCAGGATTCCCTGTGGCACTGCAGGAGTTGGTCAGCCCGCCCCAACTTCCTTCTCATGTTACAGGGAAGCCCGAGAACCGGGAACTTGCTGTCACAGAGCAATTACTGGGTGCCCCAACAGTTACTTGGTGCAACTGCTGAAATGTAACTGTAACTTTGAGATTCTAGGCTTAAGGGTTCCCGGACTCTGTGAATTTCAGTGAAACAGGAAAGTGACGAGAAAAAAGCAAAAGTTCCCAGGAAATAAGCAATGTTGTGGGTGAAACGCTATCAGGTTTCAGATGGACAGAGCAGCTTAAAATTAACTGTTTTTGGTTAAAGGAAACTTAGTTTTGGGAGGGTCATGCTCGCTCTAACGCAGATTTCCACTGGCCCAGCACAAACGAGTTCCAGAGCACTGATCCGATGTCCCAGGGCAGAGCACGGCAGCCCAGCCCCGGCAGCAGCCCCAGCACAGCGCAGCGGGAGCAGGGATGAACCCGCACCGGACCGGGGACTTCATCCCTCAGCACAAACGGGTCCAAAGCCGCCTCTGCAACACCCCTGGCCCTGAACGGCTTCAAAACCAAGAGCCCCAGGAAAGCCATGAACCATCTTTGGGTGAACCGCAGAACGTCCCGAAGCGGGAGGGACCCACGGGAGAATCCAGTGCAGCCCCCGGCCCTGCACAGCCCCCCAGCAATCCCACCCTGGGCACCCCTGGAGCTCTGGCAGGGCTGGGGCCGGGGCAGCACCCTGGGGGCAAGAACCTTCCCCTGAGCTCCATGCCAAGCCCTGGCACAGCTCCAGCCCTTGCTGGGCCCCTGTCCCCTCTGCAGACCCCATGGAAGGGTTTCCTGAAGAGCTCCCCTTCCGCCTCATCCCCTCCATCTTCTCTGCTGCCGCAAACGGGAGCAGCTGGAACGCGGGGCAGTCACCAAAGCGAGCCTGGGCACACGAATCCCGCAGCTCCCGGGGCTGTGCCCTTCCCCGGCCCGGGGACACCGGGGCTGTGCCCGCTACCCCCGGGGCTGTGCCCGGCTCCCCCGACCCGGACACCGGGGCTGTGCCCGCTCCCCCGGGGCTGTGCCCACTCCCCCGGCCCGGACACCGGGGCTGTGCCTGCTCCCCCGGGGCTGTGCCCGCTCCCCCGGCCCGGGGACACCGGGGCTGTGCCCGCTCTCCCCGGGGTTGTGCCCGCTCCCCCGGGGCTGTGCCCGCTCCCCCGACCCGGACACCGGGGCTGTGCCCGCTCCCCCGACCCGGACACCGGGGCTGTGCCCGCTCTCCCCGGGGTTGTGCCCGCTCCCCCGGGGCTGTGCCCGCTGCCCCGGCCCGGGGGCTCCGGGGCTGGGCCGGGTCCCGCTCACGCCGCTCACACGCACAAGTAACACAGGAATTTACAGGAACGGAAGAGAAGCGCCGCGGCCGGGCCCAGGCTTTGACAGTCTCCGGAGGAGGAAAGCACAGATAAAACCGGCGAACCCCGGCCGCTGTCACGTTCCTGCCCCCGGTTTTCCCAGCACCGAATGACGGAGCCGGCGGCAGCTTCTGCTCGCCCCCAGCCCCCGGGATCGCCATTGATCCCCGTTCGTGGCCCGAACCCCACGCGGGCGGTGAATCCCCGCGGGCTCGGGGGCACCGGGACCCCGGGGTGCCACCCACACAAAGCGCGGCGGGGCCGCTGCGGGCCGGTCCGAGCCGGCCTGAGGGGGAGGCCGCGCGGGGGCCGCGGGCCCGGAAGGGAGCGGCGGCGCCGGGAGCGGCGGGGCCGGGGCCGGGGCCGGGAGCGGCGGCGGCGGGCCCGGCGCGGCAGGGGGGCGCAGCGGGGTGGCGGGCCCGCGGGGCCCGGTGGCGGGGCCGGTGGCGGTGCCGGTGGCGGGGCGGGGGCGCGGTCCGGCCGTACCTGCGCGCGGGGCCCTCGGCGGCGCGGGGGGCGCAGCGAAGGGGGGGCGCCCAGGCGAGCGCAGCGCCCCGCGGCCACCACCTGCGCCCGCCTCCCCGCCGCGCCCATTGGCCGCGCGCGGCACCGCCCTCGCGCTCATTGGCCGCGCCGCCGGGGACGGACGGAGGGTGCAGCCAGTGGCGAGCCCGATCGCCGAATAACAAGGCGAACGCGGGAGCTGATTGGCCGGCGCTGCGGAGCGACGGCCCGCCCATCGACGGGCGGGGCAGCGGGGAGCGCTCCCGTCGCTCAGGCGCTCTCCGCAAATCGCAGGCGGTTTTCTCCCGCCGGCGGCCCGCCCCCAGCTACCATTGGGCGAGGCAGGCACCGGGCGGGCGTTGATTGGCGAGGCAGGGTGCCCGTCGGGCGCTGGGCGGGGCGGTGAGGACGTGAGGAGCCGCACAGCGCGGGGCGGGGGCGCTGCGGCCGCGCTGCGCCAATGGGGGAGCGGCGAGAGCGCGCGCCCCCGCGCGGCCGGGCGGGGCATGGCGGGACCGGGGACAGCGGGGACCGGGGGGGACCGGGAGGATATCGGGGATTGGGGGGTCCCAGGACCATCGATCCCAGCCCCGCAGCCCCCGGGGCACAGCCGAGGCCCCGGTAGGTTCGGGGTCCCGGTCCCTGGCGGTGTCCGGGAAGGAGCAGCGATCGGGGGCATGTGCCAGGCTGCGCTCTCTGTGCCCACCCTGGCACTGCCCAGAGTCGGAGCGGCTCCGTGGCTGGGTTGCGCTGCTGTCACTCCCCTGCCCGAGTCTCTCGCCAGGACACTTTGTCCCCGTTCCCATCTCGGGGGTTTGCCCCAGAGCCGGCCCCAGGTGGCAGCGGAGGTGAAACATCACCCCGGCACAGCAGCCCAGCAGGAAATTCCTCTGCAGCCACAGCCAAAGCCGCTGCTCCCCGAGCAGCACAGGCATTCTCCTCGCAGGGCTCTGGCATTTGGGACAGATAATTTTGGCAGATCTCAGCAGAAAGTGTCCAATTTGCAGAGGAATTCTAATTGTTGCTTAAAAAAGCCACGAACAGAACAGTACATTGGCACCTATGGAGGAAACAAAGTTTGTTTTTCAAGTTCCAAATAACAGCAAAACCAAGAAATGAAGGAAGTCATTGCAGTTATTGCGATTGAAATGCACAAACACTTCCTCACTTCCACTCACTCACCCCAATTCCTCCCATCACAACGCAGAATAAAAAGTGCAAGGACATTTTCAATGAAATCTAAAAATCTGATAGTGTTTAATGTTAATAATGACCTTAAAATAAACTTATTTTAAAGAGGGCAGATGGTGCTGCTTAATTCCGCAGAATCATAGTGAAAATCACAACCCTTAGAAAAATAAAAGGCTTGGCTTAATGGGGCATAAATTCAAATTCCTGCACAAGGAACTGGGTCTGGAAACCCACTTTGGATCAAAAGAATTGAAGGAGAACAGTCAACAATTAATCTGAAAAGATATTTATTTTGAGAACATCAACTTGCACATTATACAAAAAAAATTGACAAATTCACCAAAAAACGTATAAAATGTTGCGGGGTCTTTTTCCCTAACATATTAACATAATCACTTTCCAAAGGGTAAGAGTTGAGGACACCAAGAAGAGGCACGTTTGTTCCAGTCTGTCTGCAGAAAAGTGTGATTAAAAACATCCCTGTCTTGCTGAGGTATCAAACTGCAAACTTTGGTAATGTTGGAGGGAAAGCAAGGGAGCCTTCTCCAGGCATGGCCAATACAAAATGGTTCATAAAAAAAGCCAGAATTGGTTCTTTTTCATTTCCAGGTAGAAATGCAGTGAAACAAAGAAAAAAACACTCCCCAATACACCTATAACTAGGAAACCTGATCCTCTGCAAATCCCCGCTAATCACACACAGCTACAGTGATCCACGCTCCCAAAGAATCCGGCTGGCAAGTCCCAACAATTCAGTGCTTATGAAAAAAAAGGAGACCTTGATGGTGATTCAGAGCCCAGTCTTCCAGCAAAGGACAAAAGGCACTTAAGAATGGCTTTAGGATATTCCACAATGGCATTTCGGGACAGGGGACAGCGCCCAGCTGAACAAATCCTTCCCTAAGAGAAGTCCAGTGAGGTAGTACTCCATATTGCTCCAACCACTTGGCTCTAAGCAAGCAGCCTTCTGGTTCTGAGATACAAAATTAGCAGGAAATGGCTTTTTGTCAAATGTATAAAACCCAGTTCTTACAAAAAAATAGTAAAAACCCACTCGTGGTACAAAGCCAGGAACCATCTTGTACAAATTGAGTATCAAAACGCTGCCAAGGTGATGCACAAGTCTACCTTGATGGCCAAATCCCCAGACAGTGAAGATTGTTCTAGCAACCAAGCCATTTTTGGAATAAAAAATAAAAATAAAGGGGGCACAGGGGCACTCTGAGAACTTTCTCATCATTAGCAGCCTCACCGGAAGCACTTTCAGTCCATTAGAAACAAAGAATTCTGTGCTGATGAATGGCAGGTTTGAGGGGATGAAAAAAAAACAAACAAAAAAAAATGCAAAGTTCAACATAGAGAACAAAAACAAAATGCACGAACATACAAGAAGATAATCCTTGGAGCTTACAGGTTTGTTTTAACAACCAGGAAGACTTCAAACCATTTTTTGCGAGGCTGGGAGAAAACACAGACTAACCTTTTTTTTTTTTGTTTTAAATTAAGCCCAGGGGTGGTGTGGAGGGAGGAGAAGTGCTCTGGGGGATCACCGGCCGCTGCCGTAGCCGGGGAAGAGCTGGGCCAGGACGCTCTGCAGGGCCTCGTTCACCTCCATGCTGTAGCTGCGGCCCAGCTCGTAGCGGCACGCGGGGCAGCTGAACACCGAGGCCTTGAAGGACCTGTCCAGGCAGTCCTGGGGACAAGAAGCCAGCAGGGTCAGGGACAGGCAGCTGGGCTCCTTGGCACAGCACGGACACGGCCAGCCAGCCCCGAGGTGCCTGGGAAGGGAGCAGAGAGAGCAGGGGCACTGCACTCCCAGCAGAGAGCAACGCTGCTGGGCACGGCAGGGACCAGGGGACTCCAGCCTGAGCAGGGGACAGGGGATGGAGGGACCTGAAACCCACCCAGTGCCACCCCCGCCATGGCAGGGACACCTTCCCCTGTCCCAGGCTGCTCCAAGCTCTATCCAGCCTGGCCCTGGGCACTGCCAGGGATCCAGGGGCAGCCCCAGCTGCTCTGGGAATTCCATCCCAGGGCCTGCCCACCCTCCCAGGGAACAATTCCTGCCCAACAGGCCAGGCCCGGCCCAGCAGAGCCCGGCCCAGCAGAGCCCTGCCCACCTTGCAGACGTTGTGCTGGCACACGGTGGTGACTGGCCGGAACACGACCTCCTGACAGCAAATACACAGAAAGGCCTCCTCCACTTTGTTCAGAAATTTCTGCAGAGAGAGCATTTGAATGAACTCAGTGCTGAAAGACACGTAAATTATCCCAAACCCCCAGCATTAAATGCAAGGGATTATTTTGAATATAGAAAGAGTCTCAGCAAATCTTAATATGCACAATCTGTCCCATTGAACCTGCTGGGGCTGCTTACACTAAAATAGGATCATTTCAGGTCTGGGGACAGCCCATCTGCAGCTGGGGGAAAAGCCCAACGTACCGGTCCATCTTTGAGAGCCTCTAGGACTTCATTCCACAGTTTTTCATTGGCTTCATCACTTTTTATGAGAGATTTCTGCTGGGATGTCAGCTTGTATGGCTCAACTTTAGTTTTCTTTGGAGTCCCTGCTGGAGAGGTGATGGGTGTTTCCTCCCCACCTGGAAGAAAACACAAAGGTTTTTTTTAAAAACCAAAAAACCACCAGAAAAGAGTAACCAAGTAAAATGCACAAAAACCTCCAAGGTTTTCTGTATCCACTTGCCTACTCCACAAACCTGCTGATTTCCTTTTCCTCTTCCCTTTCCCTGGGGTATCAAACTCATCATCTCCATTATTTTCTTTTTCCTTGTCTTTGTTTGCAACAGCTTCCAAATATCCTTCAGGATACTGCAGGGAAACAAAACAAAGGGCACTCAATGCAAACACCCCGGGTCAGACTGCAGACCAAGACAGGGCCGAGAGTGACCTCTGGAGAACTGCTCCAGGGGCACTTTTCATCTATTTTAACCAATAGATCCCTGCTATAGGGAAGCACTTCACAGCCTGTAGAAATTCCATACCAGAAATAAAGTGAGTTCTGTCCTTTTAGCATCCTGATGTATAAAAACAAACGACCTGGAAGCATTTATGTCCCCCTTAGTCTCAATTTTTAGCTAAGGATCATCTTCAGTAAGAGCACGTAACAGAAAAATCCCTGCTCTCCATCAAGCTGAGAGTCCAGGTGATGTCCCAGGGCAGTACCTGCATTGTCAGGCCGAGCTTTTTCATCCTGTCCTTTCCCTCTTTGGTCCAAGGAGCAGGTTCTTCATCGTCCCTCCTCAGCAGGTAACGCCACACCAGAAACCCAGATTTCCCAGTCTCAGGCCAGTATTTCACAACCTGAAAAAGCCAGGGCAAGTCCATCACGCTCTGTAAAAACCCCCTGGCCATAAGCACATCTTTTCCCAGCGGAGCCAGCCCTCCTCACCTTGTAGATGCCGTCGTATCTGTTGCCCTCCAGAGGAGCATACTTGCTGTGCTTGCCTCCCTTGACGTTCCTGACCACGCGCACCGGCTTCCCCGCCCGCCAGTCCTTGGCCTCGGCGCCGTGCTTGTCGTTGATGGGGGCACTGCAGTTCAGAGCCAGGGCTCTGCAGGACAGGCCAGAGGTCAGGGTGTTACTGCCACGTAACCTGAGTGACTCTGACACCTCTGCACTCAGGGACCCTCCTGACGGGGGCACGTTTTACACAGCTGGTTATTCATGGCATGGCCCTAACGCACCAGCCCAGAGCACTTCCTCCACTCAAGTCCAGGCTCTGTGCGACAGTAACAGCTCAGAATTACAAATGGTCTGGTTTCCCGAGGTAACCAGTGGCTGCAGAGGTCTCCAGGAGAGAGCAGGAGAGCTCCTACACCAATTTGCTGCTCTGTTCCTTGAGTTTCAGCCAGTACTGCAGGTGACACCAACCCCTCTCACAGTTCTGTCCCATTACAGTGCACTGAGAGGAGCATTCCCATCCTGGAGCTGATCTGCAGCCTAAACCACAGCCCAGAGCCAATCCTGGCCCTTGTTCCAAAGCTCAGCCAGCTTCCCTGGATGCAAAGAGCCCCAAGAACCCCTGGTGCTGACAGACTGCCAGGTGCTGGGGCCAGAAGGGAGCACAGAGGTTGCCCACCTGTTCATGTTGGTGAGTTTCTGATCACAGGACTGCTCTGCCGTGCGCTTGTTCCCGGAGAGGTCTCGCCCCCCGCTGCCCGTGTAGGTGAAGGAATTCCCATGATCCTGAAATGAACACGGATGGGTTTCACAGTCACAAAAAGAATTCAACAAAAGCAGGAGAGCCTTTCAACCAGGTAGGTTTAGCAGGGCATTCTCAAAAAGGAAAGATGCTTTCTGGATATTTAAGCTCCCAGTCTCTGGCTCTCCCTCAGGTGCCAGGACAGGAGGCCAGGTGACAATGTTGTCTTGTCACACCCCTGAGCAGCCCAGGCTCACGCAGGATCTGCTGGAAGTGAACAGCTGGCAGCACAGCCCACGAGACTGTTCCAAAGTGGGTGTAAGGCAGACCTCGAGAAGTCACAACTCGGGGATCAAAAGGTGACACAGGGATATCAAACTGGGCTTGGATGATGCTGTGGCTCAGATCACTGCCGTTTTTCCTTGCCTCCTTTGCTTCTGAAGGAAATGGGTGAAGCTGGGCAAGTGTTTGGTGTGGAGTTTTAACAAGCTTGTTTGGTTCTGTGCATAAACAATCAGAATCCACTCACGATGTCATCTTCGTATCCTCCTGCCAGCACCAAGGAGTAGGCCCCATCGTTGCTCCTGCCGTGGATCCCCGCCACGTGGGGCCTGTGCACCCCAGACTCGCTCACCTGCGAGACAAAAGCAGCTTTGGAGGCACCTGCCCTCAGCAGGCCCCACACAGCACTGGCCTTGGAGCTGAACCAGCTGTGCTACTTCACGTTTGCTTTCCATGTATCACGGGGGAAGCTGCTCTCACCATCATCCTCCAAAAAGCTCCAGGCAGAAGAAAGAAAAATAAAAATACATCTAAAACAATAAGGCACTAACTGTATCAGTAAATTGAACACATGCATAAGGTTTGTGTGCAAATCTAACTGTCTGGATATTTCTTACTGAAATTGATTATTAAAAGGCTCCAGGAATTCAAGAATAATACAGATATTAAATATTTGCATAAAGTTTTGAAACAGTTGTAATAGCACCCTTCCCTCAATACTTGAAAGCAAGATGTGGACAGGCCAGTGCTTTTTCCTGCCCCAACTTTCTAACAGGATGAGAAACCTTCAGTTTCATGTATGTGGATATTTGAGACACCCTTGCCAGGGCACACTAAACACCTCCAGCACAAACTACTGGCAACAAATCCGCTTGCTTTGGGGTTTTTGAGTCACCAAAAAGAGCACTACAACAAAATAAACCAGCACTTGATGGTCCAACAATGCAGCATTAGTTATGGAACACTTGATCCAGACAAAGCCAGAATTCTTTTCCTTCTGCACTTCCATATATCCAGTGACACAGACAATTCCACATTAACTGTTTCAGGTTTCTTGTAGGAGCTGGATCACTCCCATTTTTCCCCACAGCACGTCAGGCCAGGATTCAGCTTCGTACCTGCACTCTGAATTTCCACATGGTGCCAACAGGGATGCCAGGGATTGGTCCGTAGTGGTTGGAGGGGACAATGGTGCATTCCTTGGTGCGCCCAACACACGCCATGCCCTGGGCAGAGAGCAGGATCAGCCGAGAGCCCAAAGCAACAAACACAACTCCGAGTAAAACAGCTTTGCACTGACCTTGCCCCAGTCTCTCCGGGAGGAGGAATTAGCAGATGCCATCTTCTGTTTCTTTTTACTTTCTTTTAATTTCTCTCCTGCTAAAACCACCTCACTTGCATCATTTCGACATTCAGGGCAATACCTAAAGTGAGTGGAAATTAACAAGCAGCAAAGCCTTCAATTAGGAGCATTTCCTCCAAACATAGTGAGTTATGTTACAATTTCCACACGTGAAACCAGACAGCACGTGGAAACACTCTCTGGAATATATAATACTGGAATTTAACCTACAGCAGCTCCTGTCCTTGCACCAGCCACTGCAGATGTGCCAGGAAACAGCTGTGCCATAAAATCCAGTGTTGAAACACTGAGGGAATAAAGCAGTGCATTTCACTAACTCTGTGTCTATTAAAGATGTATTTCACTACCCACCACTCTCACTGGACCTATCTGTGCACAAACCTGCCTGAGCTGATGATGGGGCCTGCCTGTAGTGACCCAGAAAAGCCACTGCCCTCATCAAGCTCTCATTTGGTCCTCGTTGGATCCCAGGCTGGTTTGGGTTGGAAGGACCATAAAGCTCATCTCATTCCAAGCCCTGCCATGGCAGGAACACCCTCCTCTATCCCAGCTTGCTCCAAGCCCTGCCCTTAGGCAGGTACACAAAAAAGATCCCAAAACTAGGAAAAGGAGTGTGCAAGCCATGGGCTTAAATTAAACTCAAGAAAAGCAATGAAGCTAAAAAAAAAAAACCAAAAAAACAAAAAAACCCAAAACACCCACATCCCTGTTCCTAATGAGATGTAATTGTGACACCCCACACACCTCCTCAGAACCTACCAGTCCTCATCATCTGGGATTCTGCTGAGGGGAGGGTTGAGGCAGTAGATGTGGAAGGCCATGTCACACTCGTCACACATGAGCTGCTTATCCGGATCCTGCTTCCCCCCACAGATGTGACAAGCACAGACCCTGCAGGTCTTGTTTGGGTTGTCCTTGCAGGCTTTACACACGGGGCCGCTCTGTCCTGCGGGCAAACACAAACCACACTCAGCAAGTGCCAAGATCCACTGGAAATGGTCAAAGGAGGCACAACTGAACATGTCTTGGACCCTCGAACCTTTGACCCTCACAGAGACAACTGGCAGGACACGACAAGGTAAGACAGACGTGCAAGAATCCACATCAGACTCACGTTTTGGGGTACCAGCACTGATGGGAGAAGCAGTGCCTGGCTCTTCAATTTTATAGATTTCATCCACTAATATAATTGTGCAGTCATTCAAGGAATCACCAGCTTCCCTAGAAGAAGTTGAGGGAGGATCAGAATTTGGAAGTATCCCACAGCTCGAGCTCACAGATGCCAGCAGAGTCACTCAGACCTCCGAAAGCTGAAGCAGAGCAGGAGAACTCCATCCATTCCACATGAACAGCTTACCCAAGCAATATCTTTGCATTGAGCTCCCTGGTGGTTTTTGTTTCCCTTTTCTGCAGGATCTCGGCGTCGTACCAGAAGCCCCTCTCCTTGGGCTCATCGGGGTTGTAGTTGACCATCACCACCTGCCCCACCTCCAGCTGGTGCCACTTGAGGATGGTCCGTGCCCGGGCCCGCACGTTACCCGAGCTCATCTGCACCACCCCGTTCTCTGGGTAACTTGAAGGGAGGGACACAACAGAAATCAGATTCAACATCAGCTCTGGGGAGGAACAGCTGCCACGCAGACAGGTTGACTTTTCTGTGCAACACAGGAATACCATCGAGGATAAAATCCCCTCCCACGCACACACAGCCAGAACCAACCAGTCTGACTTTGCTACCCTTGCCTCCCTTTAACACTGGGACACCAACATTTCCCCTAAATGCTGGTATCCATAAAAAACATGATTCCAGCCCCCTGGAATTCCAACTCAAAACAACCTCACAGTTGCCAGGGCCCAATGACATCATTACTGCCCAGTTCTGCTTTAATTTGTGCAACATCTGCAATAAAATTTCCCATCAACATCACGACCCGAATGACTTTACTGGCCAAGAGGGCAACAAAACAAAACTCACTCATCATATTTCACGTGATAAATTACATCCTCTTCAGGGACAGCTGTGGGCTGGTCAGGATCCGTGCAGCTCTGAGCTGATCCACCGGTGGGTTTTTTCCTGGTTACATTCACAACTGTGGCTTCAAACCACGCTCCCATGTCCGTGTCCCGAGCATCCACCAAGTCATTGATCTACACAGAGCCAAGAGCACAGCTCACCAAAAGGGATCTGCAAATCAGGCATCCATTTCCAACCGACTTAAAGATTCAACCATCTCAAGAACTGCAAAGATTTAACCATCTCAAGAACTGCAAAGATTTAACCATCTCAAGAACTGCACCATTATCAAGATATTTAACTGGACACCTTAAAAATTAAGATTTCCTCGGCTCTCCTGGTCCTGTTGTGCAGTCCTACAGTGTGCTTGGGTTGAATTTGTAAGGTTATAAATCCATTCTACACAGGCACATGTAAACCCAGCCTTGTTAGCGAGCCCAAACCCTTATTGGTTAGTCTGTAATAAGAGTTTCAAAGTGTCTTGCTCGTAACCTGGCAAAGACATTACTAGATCTGTAATAAAACCCATTGAAACAGAGAAATAAAATGATTCTGAACAGCTGCTTGAGATTTTCTTTTGTTCATTCAAGAAAGTTTCAGCTTTGACAAATGTAGTGCCTCCAAGCAAAAATATTGGGAAAATTTGTAAAAAAAATCAAACCAGACACTCTGAATACTTTTTTTTTTTAAATTAATGTATTGCAGTTTTAGTTCAAAGGACAAAATGAAAGAATTAAGTATTTTGACCTACAGCACGTTGCATTGAATTGGTTTGTGGGTTGGTTGGTATTTCTGTCTTTGTTGTTGGAGGGCTTGAGAGGAAGAAAGGAACTGCCCACACAATTGGAGTGTGAAAGATTTGCAGCACTTCTCCACCACAGAGAACAATCCCCATGGCAAGGCGCGGGTCCCAGGGCTCCCGGCGTGCGAGCACCCACCTTGTAGAGGCCGAAGCCGGGGTCGGTCCAGCGGGGCTGAGCTGCCGTGCTGGGCTGTCCCTCCAGCTCCAGGGCAGCCTCCCCGTTGTGGGAGCTCTTGTCGGACTCGCTGGGGCCGGAGCCGCAGCCGGAGTCGCTGTCCGAGAGCTCCGAGTCCTTCTCCTTGCTGGCGGCAGGCAGCACGGCCGGGCTTTGTCTGACCAGCAGCTGAACGATGTCGTTCAGCCCCACGCTGTAATCGAACAGGGAGTGCCCATCTTCCATCTGCAGGGAAAGCACCGAAGCGCCCGGTCACGGCCCGCAGCGGGGCTGCTCCAGCGCCTCTGCCCGCCAGCATCCACCACGTGGCCTTGGAACCATTATCAGCCAGAGCTGGGCCCTTCTTCTCCCTCAGTCCTGCTACTTAAATGTTCTTTTTTAGTCACCCCGCAGTCTGCCAGAGCGAGGGTTCCGTGCTGCTCTGGATTTGCTACCCAGCCTCTAGATCTGGAAAAGTTTGCAGCACGTTCCCTAGAAACATCAATGAAACAACTACAGACCCCCCACATTCCCGTCAGCATTCAAAGATAATTCCACATTACCTACAAACACAAAGGGAAATGATTTCTTCCTCAATTCAGACTTATTTCTTCCTCAATTCAGACACAATCCCAAATGCTAATGCAGATTGTCTTTATATTTTAATCGTGTGTGATCCAGATTGCTGTTACACCATCTCCATTATTCGTAGCATTAAGCAGAAGCCAGAGTTAATCACACACTTTTCTCCCAGCAAACCCACATTTTTTTCCATTGAAAGTAAAATCAAAAAAGATTCAATTCAACTTGAAACTACTCGATCGCTGCTTAGCGAAGCCAGGCATGTCCCAGTTTCACACTCCCTCTAATTCTAAGAGTTCATCTGGCAAGTCTGGCACGGTTTGTAGTCAAATCAAGACCCTGCCCCTGCAAAAAGAGAAGTGCAGAGGCAGAAAGGTCCCTCAATAACCTCTCCAGAGCTCTAAGGAGCACAACCATCTCAGAGTTAACATGTAAGGCTGGAGCCCACGGAGCAGTCAGAAGTTCAGACAAGCTTCCCCACATATTTAAGGTCTGACTAAGAAATTACACAGGAAATGATCATCCCTTTCCAGCCTAAACCACCAGAAAAAGCAATCCCTGGAGCTTTGTTCTCTATCAGGGGGAAGCAGAGCAAAACCACAAAAATTTACACTTCACAGGAATCACTATGATAATTCAGTTCTGATTTATGGCATCAAATGGCTGTGGAACAATCCCTGGAAATCTGACTGCACAGGAAGAGCTCTGAGCTTTTTGCTGGTTCAGAGATGAAAACCCCTCGAGGTGCAAAAGAACACACCAGAATTTGGTTGTTTCTTCTCAGGCAGGACAGAGTGTCACCAACGTGGGAACAGCAGCGGCAGAGGACACGAGGGACAACAGGTGCAAAGTGAAATGGAAGAGCAGAGGAACGGGACAGGAAACCACAGGAGCTCAAAGCACAGCCAGAAAGAAGAGCCCGGCGCTGAGGACAAACCTCGAACAAAGGAGGCAGGTTTGAACTAACAGCTCATTTTCTAACCCCACCGACAAACGGAACGTTTGCAGGGATTCCAGCAGCCAGACAAAGCACAATGGGAACAAGGCCTGGGAGAGGCTGGGTCACGTTCCTGCCTGAGCCAGGGAACGCTGGAACTGCAGGAGGAGGGGTTCCATTGTAGGGCAAGGGCATCTGACTGAGAAGTCACCACTTCTGAAACCTGTTTAACCCCGGCTGCCTGCACAGACCTCGGGGAAAGGCTGACAGGTGGCACCTGCCCTGAACCAACCCCTCCTTATCACCTGATTTACAACACAAATGGGTCATTAATGCGTCCAAATCTACACCAGGCCAACAGAAAGGTGGGCTACAAACAGCCCTTCAGAGATGTTACACCAACCTACGGGCCTCTTTTTATGCTAGAGCTGGTACCTGAGCTTAGACTGAGCCTAGTCCAGGTGCATTTCCACGTTCTACAGCCACACCTGCTAATTACAGAGTACAGTTAGCTCAAGACTGCCTAAAACAGAAAGAAAAGCAGCTAGAAAAAACTGTCCATCTGCAGCCAGCTCAGCATCCCGCTGCTTTTCCTGAAATTAATCCTGTGCTCAACCAAACACCAGCTCAGGAGCTTCTCCAGCAGTACAGCTTAGCAGCATAGGACTAGGCAGAAAACAGCAATTGCAATTTTAAATGGTTTTGATTGACTTCACTGCTAATTTAGTTACATTATTAACTCACAGGGAATAAAACAGCTGTGCAACAGCAATTGTAAACGTATTATTGAGAACATAATACAGCACTGAGCCACTCAAGTGTTCTGTACCTAGTGAGGACTTGATATCAGAGCTGAAGAACTTCAAAATCATGAGTTGCTTTTCCCAATTTACAGAGGAAAATGAGATCTTTACGGCTTTCAGAGCAGTGAAACTTGCAAGGCTCAAAAACATTAAGCGCTTTAAAGACCATATAATCACTGGTAATTTCCAGACACTTCATAAAGGCGATGTCAAGGCAGAAGAGCAACACATCAGGTGGAAAGCAGTAAGGAAAAGTGAGAATAAAGGCAGCTCTGCAGCGGGCAGCTCTGCTCGCAAACCCAGGGACGGGGCAGCGCGGGGGGAGCGGGCATCACTAGATGGCAGCAAACGCCCTCCTTTCCCCGCAATTAAAAATAAATAAATTAAAACATCCCTCCTCAGCTGGAGAGGAGCAGCGGGCCGGGAGGGGTGTCCGGCACCGCGCTGCCGCCGCCCCGGGGCTGTCAATCCCCGCGCCGCGCCGGTACCTGCTTGCCGCGGTAGAACAGCCGCTGCCGCTGGGGCTCCACGCCGAACACCTCGTGTATCCGCAGGCGCAGCCCCTCCACCTTGGTGAGCTTGGAGAGGGAGTCCACGCGGTGCGTCTGGCTGCCGTCCATGGTGCGCACCTGGATCCACATGGCGCCGGTGCTGCGCCGGGAACGGCACCGCGCTCAGGCGGCGGCACCGGCGGGGCGGGCCCGCCGCCCGCGGCCGCGCCGCCCTCACGCGCCCGCCGCACGCCATTGGCCGCCGGCCCGGCCGGCTCGGCCGCTGATTGGCTGCCGTGGGGCCCGGCCCCGCCCCCCCACGCGGGAGCCTAACGGCTCCGCTCGCGCCCGGCCGTATCTCGCGCCACAATTGAAACGCGCCCGCCGCGCCCACGCGCCGTGTCTCGCGAGATCATGCAAATGACAGAAGGGATAAAGAGAGGGGGGGGGGGAAGCGCGTGGTCTTAAAGGGGCCGGCACCCGCGCCCGCCCGCGGCACCGGCGCGACCTCGGCCGCGCACCCCCCCGGGACCGGACGCGAATCGCGGGGCGTCTGCGACCCCCGCCGCGCCCGGACCCGCCCCAGCCCGGCCGCGTCATCCCCGCGCGGCCCCCGGGGCGATGCCACTCCCCGGGCCCGCAGGGCATCGGTGCCGCCGGCGCCGCCCCTGACGGCCACACCCCCTCCCGCGGGCCCGTTCGGGGGCGGGGGTCGGTCCCGCTGTCGCGGCCCCGAGCGACGCGACCCCCTCCGGGGCACCAGAGCCAGCTGTCACCGCCCGGGCACCGCGGAACGCTCCCGCCGCTTCCCGTACCGCCCGGGCAGTGCGGGGAAAGCCCCGCGCCCCTCGCGCTCGTCCCGCTCCCGGTGCCACCGGCCGCTCCCCGGCCCGCGGCGGCATCGCCATGGGGCGCGGTGGCGGGGCTGGGGTCCCGGCGGGCTCACCGGGCACGGTGCCGGGTCTGGGGGTCCCGGCGGACTCACCGGGGTGCGGTACCGAGGTCGGGGTCCCGGCGGGCTCACCGGGTGCGGTGCCGGGTCGGGGTCCCGGCGGGCTCACCGGCTGCGGTGCCGAGGCTGGGGGGTCCCGGTGGACTCACCGGGTACGGTGCCGGGTCGGGGTCCCGGCGGGCTCAGCGGCTGCGGTGCCGGGTCGGGGTCCCGGCGGGCTCACCGGGTGCGGTGCCGGGGCTGGGGTCCCGGTGGGCTCACCGGGGCGCGGTGCTGGAGCCGGTGCCGCGCGCGCTTTCCGCGGGCTTTGGAGTTTGGCGCGGAAAAGCCCCGCGCGCGCCCCGCGCGCGCCCATTGGCCGCCGGTGGCGGGAACGCGCGGGGGGGGCGGGGCCGCCGCCGCCTCCCGGGGCCGGGGGGGGGCCCTGGGGGGGGGAAAACGGGACCGGGAAAACTCCCCCTGGAACCGGGGGCGACAGCGGGGATCCCCGCCAGTGACCGGCCCGGCGGTGGCGGGGGCAAAACCCCCGAATGCCCACGGGCTCCATCACCCCTGAAGCCCCGGTAGCGAGGGCACGGTACCGGTTATTGTCCTAAAACCTGGTGGGCCCCAGTGGGAGAGGAGACGCCAATGACCCCGCTGTGACAGCCACCCTTCCCCCAGGGGTCCTGTCCCCCGGGGGGGCTCCAGGAGGGCTCTTGTCCCCCTGGGGACTCCAGGCCCTACCCTGATGCGAATAAACCGAATAATCGGAATGATGCGAATAAAGCGAATAACCGAATGCGAATGAGCGGAGCAATCAGAGTAAACCAAACAATCCGCAAAAGGGCTCTAACTCCCCGGGCCGTTAACTCCAGGGGAACCCTGGCACCGTGCAGGGCCCCACTGGGGACAGCGTGGCCCGGTGACACGGCAGGGCCGCGGCGTGGCCGCGCCAGCCGACGGAAAGGGCAGATCCAGCAGGATGTTTATCCCCAAACCCACCGATGCAACGAGGAAATCAAAAACTATAGTATTTGCTAAAAACAACCGTGGGATGGGGGACAGCGTGGCCGAGAGGCCCCTGAGAGAAGCCTGCTCCAAGAGAAGGATGACAGGCCGAGGGTTGGCGTTGGTGGGGAGAGAGGCCGGGCCGGGGCCGCGGGGATGGCGCGGCCTGGGCCGGAACAAAGGAACACGAGGCGCGGGAGGCCACGGCACGGCCCGGCACACCCCGCTTCCCGTGCTCCCCTCCCCGCCCCCGCGGCCTCCCCCGGCACCAGAGCACAGCCAGCAGCGGGACGCGGTGCCCTCCCGCCCCGGTGTGCCACAGGGACGCGCAGGGCAGTGTCCCACTCCCTCCTCGGAGCCGCCACGGGCCCCACGGACGAGCCACGCTCACGGCTGGCAGGAGGCCCGGATGGGCTCGGCGCCATGGGCCGGGGGTGTCGGGGCGCTCGGGCTGCCTGCGGCGGCCAGGCTGCGCTTCCTCCCAGGGCTGGAGGCTCTGCCTCGACACAAAGTCCTTGCTGGCCCTTGCAGATGTACTGGAGGATTAACCTGAAGCCACCGCAGCACTTCCTGCAGCCTGGGAAGGTTCTCGGATGCTGGGCAGGAATTCCTCCCTGCCAGGGCTGCCCAGCACAGTCACTGTCACTGCCCTGACCCAGCTCGTCCCACAGCAGTGACAGACAGGTGCCACCCCCCCTGTTTCTGTGCTGGCAGGATGTTCTGTGGAATGGAATATCCCTCTGGCCACTCCGGGTCAGCTCTCCTGGCCGTGCTCTCACCAGCTCCTTGTGCCCCTGCTCGCTGGCAGAGCCTGGGAAACTGAAAAGTCCTTGATTTGGAGTGAGCACAACTCAGCCACAACCACAACATCGGTTGTTATCAGCATTATTCCCATGCTAAATCCAAAACACAGCCCCGGACCAGCTACTGGGAAGAAAATTAACACCATCCCAGCCAAAACCAGCACACAGGCATTGGCATTTCTGCTTCTATGTGCATAAATAGCTGTTGCACAGCACTTTGCAGGGTAAAGCTGGCCAAAGCCCTGGGCTGGGGAGTGCAAAGGAGGCCTGCGGCTCTGGGGAAGCAGGACCTGGCGTCTCAGCCACAGCTGAGGATGGAGGGGACACATTTAGCAGGAGGGGACACATTTAGCAGGCCCAGGGGACATCCCCTCTCCCATCGACCAAAACCAAGCAGCATTACACTACCCCAGCTCACCTCGACCTCAGGCAAGAGAGCAGCAGCAGAGGGAGGAGCAGCCAGGCACGTAGGAAACCATCCTGCAGCCTGAAAAAGCAGCGGAAAGGTGAACTGGAATAGTGGGAGAGCAGCCAGGAAGCATCAGGCTGTTCCCTGCTGTGAGAGCAAAGTGGCCACAAGGGGAGCAGGAACCTGCCACCACCTGTGCTTCTGGGAGGTGCTTCTGGAAGGGGACCTGGAGAGGGAACAGGGGCTGGGGAGCCCAGGAGAGCAGGGCTGGGGAGGGAACAGGGGCTGGGGAGAGAACTGGGGCTGGGGAGGGAACAGGGGCTGGGGAGGGAACAGGGACTGGGGAGGGAACAGGGACTGGGGAGCCCAGGAGAGCAGGGATTGGAGAGGGAGCAGGGATTGGAGAGGGAACAGGGATTGGAGAGGGAACAGGGGCTGGGAGCCCAGGTGAGTGCTGGAAGGGGAGCAGGGGCTGGGAGCTCAGGTGATCCTGGAAGGGGAGCAGGGGCTGGGGGGCTCAGGTGTTCCTGGAAGGGGAGCAGGGGCTGGGGGGCTCAGGTGTTCCTGGAAGGGGAGCAGGGGCTGGGAGCTCAGGTGATCCTGGAAGGGGAACAGGGGCTGGGAGCTCAGGTGATCCTGGAAGGGGAACAGGGGCTGGGGGGCTCAGGTGTTCCTGGAAGGGGAGCAGGGGCTGGGGGGCTCAGGTGTTCCTGGAAGGGGAGCAGGGGCTGGGAGCTCAGGTGATCCTGGAAGGGGAGCAGGGGCTGGGGGGCTCAGGTGTTCCTGGAAGGGGAGCAGGGGCTGGGGGGCTCAGGTGTTCCTGGAAGGGGAGCAGGGGCTGGGAGCTCAGGTGATCCTGGAAGGGGAACAGGGGCTGGGGGGCTCAGGTGTTCCTGGAAGGGGAGCAGGGGCTGGGGGCCTCAGGTGTTCCTGGAAGGGGAGCAGGGGCTGGGGGGCTCAGATGTTCCTGGAAGGGGAGCAGGAGAGGTGCAAGCAGGCACAGCAGACAGGAGGGTCCTGCTGGGCTGATGCAGAGGGAGGGCAGCAGAGACCTGCAGCAGGTCCTGACCCAGGAGAGTGCTCTGAAGGCCTGGGGGGACCAGGAAGGTTGGTGGGCTTTGCACAGCAGGGAATGACAATGACCCAGAGCTGCCCGGGAGCTCTCCCAGGGGCTGTGCTTCTCTTACCCGAGGAGCAGAACCAGAGCTCCTCATGCCCCAGCCCTGAATCATCATTCTCATCCCTTCTCGTGCCTGCGCCCGCCCCAGGGGAGGTGACATGGGGAAGGTGACAGTGGCACAGGGGCAGGTTACTCATGCAGCCGGTGCCCTGGGAGAGCAGCAGGATGATTTCCTCTGCAGCAGATGAACATTTGCAGTGGGAGCTCCAGTGTCACATGCGGCCTCTGGGCCCCAAAGGGACAATGCTGAGCTGTGACACACCACGGAGCAGGGAAAGGAATGGCTCCCAACACAGGGGTGTGACCCTCCAAATCCCCCACACAGCTGCAGGCTTGCACTCAACAGAAACCCCACCAGGATGGGACAAGCGAGGAGCTCGAGGCTGAGGCCTCGTCCCCAGGCAGAGCCAGGGGGCAGCTGAGGGAGCCAGGGGGCAGCTGAGGGAGCCAGGGGGCAGCTGAAGGTGCCAGGGGGCAGCTGAGGGAGCCAGGGGGCAGCTGAGGGAGCCAGGGGGCAGCTGAAGGTGCCAGGGGGCAGCTGAGGGAGCCAGGGGGCAGCTGAAGGTGCCAGGGGGCAGCTGAGGGAGCCAGGGGGCAGCTGAGGGAGCCAGGGGGCAGCTGAAGCAGCAGGGCTGAGGGACAGGGGCTCCTGGCTCCCACAGGAGCAGCAGGTGGGCTTCCTGAAGGATCCTGCCCCAGGTCTGGATGCTGCAGCTTTGCTCAGGGCTGCACGAGGCTCCTGTGCTCCAGCCAACACAGCTCCTCTCCCTTCCCCAAACGTGTTCTTCCACTTCCTCCCACGCCCTTCCCACCCCACCAAACCTCTTATGATGATTTTATCTCGGATTTAAATCTGTGTCCTTCATACAGCACCAAGGGTCACAGAAGCAATTGTGCAAACCTTTGCTCTGACACTGCAATCCCCCAAATCCAGCGTCCTGACCCTGCAGGCAGCTCTGCCACCCAGCAGGAAATCCCAGCACTGGCATTTTACCCCAATATCAAAGCCACACATTAGATATTAAACACTGCCTGGTTAATTTTAATGACTGGTTATCACCTCTCACATTCCCCTGAGCCCCACCACAGCCACACGAGGTGCATCATGCAGACAGGGCTGCTTCACTCACTCAGGGGATGAGATAGAACCCGTCCCACGAGACTTTCACCATCCCCACAGCAACTGACCCACTGGGGCACCTCACACCAGGAGCCACCGGGCACAGGATCACTGACACGTTACCTGAGGATGCAGCACTGGCCATGCCAACACTCCAAAATACACAGGACTCATCTCTTGATTCCCTGTTCCTGTAAAAAAAAAACTTCATTTCATCAATTCTTCACAGGACGGACAAGAGCAATTTTTATTTCCCTTACAAACATCACAACTGTTTAAAGCTGGCTTCAGTTTTAGTACAAGATATCAAACGCTTCAGAGCTGCATCAGAAACTTAAGGTCCTTCCCAGCCAGGCCACTGTGGATCCTGTGACTCTGTGACAGGTGCCCAAGTGATGATGGAAGATGGAGTTTATGTCACACGGACAAATGCACGGGGGCAGTTTCCAGCAGTGCAGGTGAGCAAACAAGAGGCAAAAGCCAGTTTGTGGCTGGAGAGGCTCAGGGTGATGCTGGGAGCAGCTTCTCCATTGATGCAGCATCCAGACCGATGGGTCCAGCAGCCAGAGGGGCTGTGGGGATCTCCATCCCTGGGAGGTTCCCAGCCTCAGCCAGGTCCCAGCTCTGCAGGGGTGCCTGAGCTCCAGAGGCCGTTCCAGCCAGCACTCCCAGCTGAGCCAGCCTCAGGATGAGGATTCCTCCCAGCCCCAAAGCTCAGGAGTGACAATTGTCTACATTTTTGTCAGCTTAACAGCACATTTTTCAAAAACCACTGGCACCCCCCTGCCTGGATGGCAATTCAGAAACAGAGCCAAGGTCTCCTGCACCCAGAGGCCCAAAACAAGGTGACTCAATCACTGTAATAGTGTTAGAAGACTTCAGATAATTTTTACCTGTGCCTCAGTTTCCTCCCCCGCTGATCTTGAAAACAGACAACAGGAAGCTTAATTGATGTTTTCAAACCAGTTTTTGAGAGCTGAAGATGACAAGGCACAAATAGAAAAGCATTGACTGGAGTTTGCAGTATTTGTTAGAGCTGTGAAAAAGCCCTGAGCTCCCTGGAGTTCTGCACTGCTGGGCCCTCTGCGAGGATAAAAACATAAATCAACTCCTGCCCTGAAAATCCCTGAAACAGGAGAAGCAGAAAGTTTCATCACCAGGTTTGTGCTGGGGCTGGCACGGCCTGAGGGGGCCGTGCACCCTCTGACTCCTCGGGGAGGCACAGCAGCCCCACGCGGGGAGGGGGGGCTTTGCCAAAAAACACCAGGATGATGATGGTGATGAAGGTTCACATCGCAAACACCTCGTCCTGCTTCTCCGGGACTTGGTGACAACACCTGTGACCCCCTGCAAGGAGCAGCCCCAGGGCAGGCCCTGTCCCCCCAGCTGGGGACAGACAGGGGCTGGGCTGCTGTCCCTGTCCCCTGCTCCCAGGCAGCTCCAGTGCCTGAGCAGCTGAGCTCCTCCCCGAGCAGCTCCTCACAGGAACAGCTCCGGGCACGGGGGGATTATTGGGGTGCCTGTGCAGGGCCAGGGGATCCCTGTGGGTCCCTCCCAACCCAGGGTATTCCACGATCCCACGGCCCCAAGGCCGAAGCACCAGGGGATGAGACACCCTCTGACAGACCCCCTGCACACCCTGCCAGGTCTGTCCCTCCTGGGGGGACAAACAACAGCTCCCCACACCTGCCACGGCCCCGAGGGGACCCCAGCCTTCACCTGGGGCCTGGGGATCCCAGCCCTCACCTGGGGACCCCAACCCCTCACCTGGGGACCCCACCCTCACCTGGGGACCCCTCACCTGGGGACCCCAACCATCACCTGGGGACCTCAACTCCTCACCTGGGGACCCCAACCATCACCTGGGGACCTCAACTCCTCACCTGGGGACCTCAACCCTCACCTGGGGATCCCAGCCCTCACCTGGGGACCTCAACCCCTCACCTGGGGACCTCAATCCCTCACCTGGGGACCCTAACCCCACACTTGGGGACCCCAGCCCTCACCTGGGGACCCCACCCCGCTGCTGTCCCCTGCCATTGGCCAGGCCGGCTCCCGGTTCCCGCAGCCCCGCTGCCAATCACCCCGCGGGTATTTAACTGGGGCGGCGCCCCGTGCTCCCAGTCTCACCAGTGCTCCCAGTCTCAGCAGCGCCGGGCGCGGAGGAGCCAGGTAAGGCTGGGCATGGGATGGGGGGGCTCTGGGACTTGTCTGGGGGCTCGGGGTGCCTCCCCGGGGGCTCTGCAGCCCTGGCCAGGGCGGAGGCTGGGGGTCCCGGCTCGGGGGCTGCAGGAGCTGCGGTGGCAGCTGGCTGTGCCCCAGGGCCCCTGCAGCTCCCTGGCACAGCCCGAGCTGGGCACTGTGCCCCCGCGCTGTCTGTGCAAGCCAGGGTTTGCTCTCTGAGGCCAAAGGTGACATTTTCGGGTTTCTGTTGTGGTGATGTGTCTGCCTTGCTTACAGCTGAGAGGCTTGGGGGTGGAACTAGGTGATCTTTAAGGTCCTTTCCAACCCAAACCGCGGTGGGATTCAAACCATTCCCTAAAGGCTCCTTCCCAGCTTGGAGATGACTCCTTATGGGAACTCTGGATCTCTGACCTGTGACTGAGCAGTTTGGGGTTAAAAGCTCTTTTCTGCTTCTTGTTTGCTGAGGATCCCAGCTGGGGGATCCACAGGAGGTGACTCCCACCCATCACCTGCACAGCCCAGCGTCGTGTTTGGGGATGGTGGGGACAAGGTGGGTGCTCCAGGTGCAGGTGACACCCCGGGGACAGGAGGTGCAGGTGACACCCCGGGGACAGGAGGTGCAGGTGACCAGCCTGGCATTCCCTTCCTGTGACAGCGCTGCCAGCCCTGCCCGGGGCTGTTTCTCAGGATTCTTCGGTGGAGGCACAGAGCTGAGTGACAAGAGAACTCCTGCTCAGGAGCACCCCGTCCCTGCAGGGCTCTGCCAGCTCCCAGAGGGAGCTTTGGCAAACTGGATTAGTGTTTCTCAAGACTCAAAAGGCTTTAGATGTGGTCATGACTACCCTGAGCTGTGGATGGCTGGGAAGGATCTCAGTTTCTGTAGCTGGTTCTGCTGAAAGTTCCAGATGGAAATGTGCTGAGCTGCTTGCTCTGCAAGTTACAGCTTCCAGATGAAACCAAGAACTCTGTCCTCATGGAAAGATTGGGAAGCACTGAGAAGCTGTTTCAGTGAAAACTTCCTCTCCTCTTTCCTAAAATCTCTCTGTTCCAGGCAGTTACTGACCCAGCGGTGGCCACTGGCCGTGGTGTTTAATTTCTGCTGGAGGTGTGTGGGGGAAGCCCTGCATCCATCAGCAGGGGTGGCTTTGATCTTTGAGGTTTCCTAGTGCTGCTGGTTTATCCAGAAAGGTGAGATGGGCACCTCTGCCAGCCCTCGAAAATACTGTCCTCGGGTCAAAGCTGGGAATCATTTGATCTTCCTCCTAAAGCTACTTCTGTCCTCAGAGCATTCGCAGCCCATTCCCCACAGCCATCCCATGACCCAGATCTGCATTTTTGAGACTCGGGTATCAGTGGCAAATCTCGAAAAGCATGTAAATAGGTGCTTTAACCACAATTGAATTCCTGTGCCCTGATTAGCCCTCCCTGCTCACATCTAAAGCATTAAATTCAGTTTGTTTTCCTCAGTGGTCATTAAGGAGTTGCCAGTTAAGCCACTGAACCAGCCATGCTGGCTGGGGCTCAGTTTATCTCCCAAGGTGAGATCCCTTGGAAGGGAGAGAAGCTTCCTGAACACGGAGATGCCACAGGAGCACACACCAGCAGCCTGTTCTCGTGGAGCTGAGCTGCTTCCCGCAGGGAAACCTTCCAGCCGAGGGGAGTAAAGAACCAGCTTTACATGAGCTGGCCACTGCCAGGGAGCCAGCCCTTGCTCCTTCACTGACTCCAGCTGGGCCATGGTCAGGAGTTCAGCTCCTGATCCCAGAAAATCTCTTGACCTTGATGCTAGAAAAGAGCACTGAAGTTTCATCGTTCTGAAACCACCTGTTTTAGGAGCTTTCTCCAGCCGTGACCTAATATTTCAGATGTAGCAATGATGTGAAGTCATCTGAGCATCACTTTCATATGAAGGAAACCACAACCAAAACACAGTGCTGCTGTTTCTGTCCCTCTGCCCACTGGGATTTCCACTCCCGACCATCCTGGCTTGGCTGTGGCTTCTCCAAAGGATTCAGAACCACCTGACCCAGAGTTGCCAAGCACTGGGCTTTCCTGCAGTCTCTGCAGCAAAGCAAGGGCTGCTCAGCACTTCTGCAGGGAAAGAGAAAAGAAAACCCTGCTGTGGAGATCTGCCCACACTGCAAATCTGGGTGTTGCAAAACATGGATTTCCTCCTCCACAGTGGAGAAGAAACCTTGTTCCAACATGACTGTGCTGAAGGATTGTCCCTGGCAGGCTGCATCCATAATTAACACGGGATCCCTGTGCTTCAGAGGCTGATCTAACCTTACAGCAGCTTTTACATCAGCCACGAAGTTACTCCTGAATTATTCCAACCAGAGTCCCCCTCCTCTTCCTTTTGCTGCTGTGTCACTGAGCTGGCCCTGACACCAAGGCCACCACGGTGTCAAACTCCACAGTTTGAGCTTTCTCCACCTGTCCAGAAGCAAAATAACTGAGCAAAGGGGTTGTTTGTGATGGTGTTGAAAGAGCTGTGCTTTGCCCGCAGTCAGCCCTGCATGGCTCCACAGCAGTAACAAACCTGCCCCGAGGCAGAGCAGGAGGGACAGCACTGCCAGCAACCCCCTGGACTTTGGGACTCGGATTTCAGCCTCGCTTTCTTTGGAGCAGCTTTTTACAGCTTCTCCCGCCTGCTGAGGAGCCGCTGGAGGTTTTGCTGTGCAGATAAATGGGGAGGGCTCCCAGAGGAGTGCTGGCTCCCAGCTTCTCACAGAGAGAGGCTGGAGGTGACAACTTGTGTGACGCTTTTGCTATCGGCCTGGGGCACTCGGCATCCCTGCCCTGCTCAAATCTCACTGGATTCTGACTAATTCCGAGGTTAATGCAGCAATATTTGGTGTTTGCCAAGTCATGTCCTGAGATGTCCCCGGCCAATGTCAGAGCCCAGTCCAGGGCTCACAAATGCTGGTTTCACTACTTCTCTCCATCTCTCTGTTCCTGTTTCTCAGCAAAATCAAAACCTTGCACGAGGCAAAGAACACAAGAAACAAGACAATGGGCGCCACCACAACTCGGATGGCAACCTTTTTTGGGAAGAGTCTGCCAGTGAGCCTGGAGCAGTCCGTGGCTTGGAAATCCAGTTTGGGAGGAATTTTGGTTTGAGGGATTTCCATTGGAAAATGTCAGAGCAAATCTAAGAATAGGAATTAACTGGCAAAAGGAGAGAAAAGCAGACTCTGTCCCAAAGAACAAATGTGCTGAAATCCCTGCTGTGCCTGGCTAAGGCTCAGAGTAATCCTGGGTTTATTACCAATACAGGAGCATCCAGATACCATGGGAGATCTGTGCTGGGGAACCAATACCCGTTCAGATTATTGCAACATTTTAAACTTCTTCAATCCCATTATGTCATGAGAATGTCTCTGAGCCTTGGTTTCACAGGAAGTGAGATTTCCTGCCTTGCTGGTCAGTAGGATGTGAAGGCAAAGTCTCCAGGTAGCCATGGAATGCTGCAGCTGGGAAACCAGGCTCACCCTCCAGGGAGAACTCCACAGGATTTTCATGTCCTTCCCAGACTGGCTATGTTTTATATTTTCTCTTCCCTGCCCAGCTGAGGAGGGGGGTGATGGAGTTGTTTTAGTGGGTACCTGGTGTCCAGGCAGGGTCATCCCACCCCGCAGAGAAAACACGAGGCAGATAAAATAGTTCTCACCTATTTCTGACCTGAACCTTCCTGGGAGCAGCTGAATGATGGATCCCAGCTTTGTTGCCCTCTGCTTTTCCCCTGTTCTGGCAGGCAGGGTTTTATTTCTTTGGAGGCAATGAAGTTGTGCTCATGACACTCTTGTTTTTCCTTCCAGCTGCAGCTGAAGTCAGTATGGCCTCAGGAAAGACCCCAACCCCAGACCTGCTGAAGGCTGAGGAGCAGCAGAGCGTGGTAGGTGCCAGGGCACCCACAGCAGTTAAATCACCCACTGACATGTGCTGATAAACCTTTGCCAGCACCCCAAAACCAGGCGGGGGGGACAGAAAGATTAGCCCTATGAAGCTGTGGCCAAATCAAAACCCCTTCAGTACAGAAGATAATTGTTTTGCTCAAGAGACAACTTCAGGGCTGGCCAAATGATGCAAGGAGTCCTGAAACAGGAGCTGCTACAGGTCCCACTTCCACACCTGGTTTGGTGCTGAAACCAGTGTCACTCAGAATTCATGAGCACAGAGTGCAGAGTTCTTAACCCTGGCTTGTTGGAGGCCTCTGGATGAGTTGCAGGGTGAGGAGCTGGATTTGCCGGGACCTTTCTGGACAGACACATGGCTGTGTTCACCCACCAGCTCGGGCTGGGCTCTAATGTCAGGGTTTCTCTTGGGTTTAGAGCGCTGTCAATCGAGTCACCAGCCTGCCCTTGCTCAATTCTGCCTTCAACCTGGTCTCCTCTGCCTACAACCACACCAAGGAGTCCCACCCCTGCCTCGGTGGTGTCTGCAGCGTGGCTGAGACCGTGGCTGCTGTGGCTGTGGGCAGCGTGGTCGGAGGGGCACAGCCCATCCTGAGCCAGCTCGAGCCACAGAGTAAGTGCAGGGCTGGGGGGACCCTTGGGACAGGAGGGGAGGGGAGGTTCATGAGGGTTTTTTTTTGTTTTCATGAGTGTATCCTGAACTGGCCATTGTAGGGTCAAAAACCCATCCCCAAATGTAAGAATAAACTGGTGCCTGTTGTGTGTTCCAGTCGCCCTTGTGAATGAATATGCCTGTAAAGGTCTGGATCAGCTGGAGGAGAACTTGCCCTTCCTGCAGCAGCCAGCAGACAAGGTAAGGAGAGGCTTTTCCTGGGGAAGCCGTGGCTTGATGAACTGGGTACAGAAGAATATGGGGAAATAAATGAAGCTCAGCAGCAGGGAAAGCTAGAGAGGTGCCCTCAGGAGTGCACGTGTCCGTGTCAGTACGGGTGTGCTCACCTCCCTGGCCCTCCCACACACTGCAAGCACAACTAACCCAAGAGGAAAAGCCTTTTCAGGGAGGGAAAACATATTTTGGAACAACAACAAAAAAATCTTTCTCTGCCTCTCCCTGGTGCAGGTAATCTCAGACACCAAGCAGCTGGTGGCCACCAAAGTGACATCTGCTATGGACGCTGCCTGCGAGGCCAAGGAAGCGGTGGCTGGTAAAGTCACTGAAGCTGTGGACCTCACTAAAAATGTTGTTGGGGACAGTGTCAAGCTGACCAGGTCTGTGGTCACCTCCACTGTCAGCAGTGCTGTGGAGGCTGCCCAGGGGGCCAAGGAGCTGGTGACCAGCAAGGTGACAGAGGCTGTGGATGTCACCAAGCACATGGTGGAGGACAGCGTTGACAGGACCAAGTCTGCTGTTGCCTCTAAGATTGTCAATGCTGTGGAGGCTGCCCAGGGTGCCAAGGAGCTGGTGACCAGCAAGGTGACAGAGGCTGTGGACCTCAGTAAGCACCTTGTGGAGGACAGTGTGGACAGAACCAAGTCTGCTGTGACTTCCACCATCACTGCAGCTGTGGGGGCTGCCCAGGGAGCCAAGGAGCTGGTGACCAACAAGGTGACAGATGCTGTGGACAAGGTCACCAAAGCCGTGGATGTCACCAAGCACATGGTGGAGGACAGCGTTGACATGACCAAGTCTGCAGTTGCTTCCACGATTGTCAGCGCTGTGGAGGCTGCTCAAGGGGCCAAGGAGCTGGTGACAGACAAGGTGACCAAGGCAGTGGACCTCAGTAAACACATCGTAGAAGACAGCGTTGACCTGACCAAGTCTGCAGTTGCCTCTACAATTGTGAATGCAGTGGAGGCTGCCCAGGGTGCCAAGGAGCTGGTGACCAGCAAGGTGACAGAGGCCGTGGATGTCACCAAGCACACGGTGGAGGACGGCATTGACAGGACCAAGTCTGCTGTTGCTTCCACCATCACTGCAGCTGTTGGGGCTGCCCAGGGGGCCAAGGACCTGGTGGCCAACAAGGTGACCGAAGCAGTGGACCTGACCAAAGGGGCTGTTCAAGACAGCGTTGAGAAAACCAAATCCGTGGTCACCTCTACGGTCAGTACAGCTCTGGATGCTGCCTACGGCACCATCACCAGCAAGATCAACACAGCCCTGGAGCAGGGCAGGGAGGTTCTCCAGGAGGGCATGGAGATGACCAACTCAGTGGTGACCAACAGCATAAGCAAAGCCAAGGCAGTGAGCCAGGCAGTGGCTGGAGGTGTGGAGTCTGTCCTGGGAATGTCAGAAGATCTGGTGGATCACTACCTCCCAATGACCGAGGAGGAGCTAGGTAAGAAAATGCTTACCTGGCGCTTGTAGATGCAAGTCCTTTCCCATGTGAGTAGAGAGCACCTGACACAGCAAGACTCAGCTTCTGAAGCAGACGGGTAGCTCTGAATTTGTCACCAAGTTGCTGACCGTCAACACCAAATTGCCACATGGCATGGGACCAGGCTGGTGCTTGTCCATTGGCCTCAAAGTAAATAAATACATGGGTTCACGCTTCAACCTCTCCATCAAGTCTGCTTACCTGAAGATTGAGCAGGGACTAACCTGCCTTTAGCACGTGAGCAACTCCAAACCTGCTCCCGCAGCAAGCTTCAGCCTTCGTGTTTTCCAACGGGTGACCCGACCTCTTCCACCCCTGCCAGCCGGCGGTGAGCCCAGCTGCACTCTGTTCTTGTTTCCTCCAGGTAAACTGGCCACCACGGTGCAGGGCTTCGGCGTGGCCTCCGTGGAGGAGCAGAAGAGGCAGCGCAGTTACTTTGTGCGCCTGGGCTCGCTGTCGGGCAGGCTGCGGCACCGAGCCTACCAGCACTCCCTGGCCAAGCTGCAGGGCTTCAGGCACCGCACCCAGGACACCCTGTCACGGCTGCAGCTGGCAATAAAACTGGTACCAACACGCTTTGCCCTCCTTCCTCCTGTCTGTAGCCTTTCCTGCCCTCCAGCTGGAAGCTCTTCCTCCATCCCCCACCAGCTCCGTGTCACCTTGGCTCCTTCCCTGGCAGGGAAGCGCTTGTGCCTCTCTGTGTGTGCTTGCAGTACAACCTTTCCTCTCATTTTTCCTATCAGATTGAATCTGTGAAACAGGAGGTTGGCCAGAAGCTTCTGGAAGGGCAGGCGAAGCTCCATCAGCTGTGGGTGGACTGGAGCCTGACGCAGCCCAAAGGGAACCAAGTCAGAACGGCGTGCCAGCCAGAGGTACCCCCGGCGGTGCTCGGAGCAGCCCCGCGGGGCCGGGCCCTCCCTCCCGGGCCGTCCCTGAGCTCTTCTCTCCCGGCAGGTGGAGCCGCGCACCCTGGCCATGCTGAGGATCATCACCCAGCAGCTCCAGCCCGCCTACCACAGCCTCAAGCTCAGCATCCACGGCCTCCCCAGCAGCATCCAGGAAGGCGTGTCTCGGGCCACTCGACACATCCACAAGCTCCACAGCTCTTTCTCCAGGGCTGTGTCCTTCCAGGACCTCTCCAGAGCCACCCTGGCCCGGAGCCAGGAGCGTGTGGCAGAGGCCCGGAGGTCCCTCGATGTCCTCTTTGAGTATGTCACTCGCAACATCCCCCTGAACTGGATTGTGGGGCCCTTCAGGGCCATGGCCACGGGGGCACAGGACAGCAGAAAGCACAAGAAAGAAGAGATGAGGAGTGATAGAAAATCACCCAAGCTGGAAAAGGCTCCACGATCCCAGGAGGTGACAAAGGCACCTGAGGAGCCAAAGGGAACCAACAGGCTCTCAGACAAATGGTGTGAAGTGCTAGAGAAGCTGGAGGAGAAGGCAGGCAAGGACACAGAGGTGGCCCTGGCTGCAAAGGAGATAAAAACCAGTGCAGCACAGGAAGATCTCTGATTCAAAATCCCAGCTCTTCTGGCCAAGGCTGCCTGGCTAGAACAGCACTGGATCTCCTAATTGTGTGCCCACTTGTGCCATGAGTGCCTCTTCTCTCTGAATTTACAGTCAGATGTAGTTGTAAGGAGGTTTGATAAACAAGGTGGGGAGATTCTGAATCTTGATTTACTGTTTTTAAATCCAACTGCTGTGCTGAAAGGGGACCTGCACTGCAGCTTTTATCTCAGCCCAGCTGTAGCTGTGAGTGGCTAAATCTTGCTGAGACAAGTTGTGGGAGAGGAGTGATCTCAACTTATTTTTAATGCTGGATTTGTTTTTAATTTGCCCAAGCTGTGGAACTCTTGAGAAGATGCTGTGCTTGACCTTTGATACCATCTCCCACCTTCTCCACATTTAAAAATACAAGTTCCAGACACAACTTCCTGTGTGCCTGTTGTGCTTCTGGGGAGGCTTGGCCCTGCAGCACATCTGGCACAGCTGGGGGCAAGGAGCTGCTTCTCAAGAAGAGATTTCTCTTATGGATCAGCCAAACTCTTCTTTCTTTATGGAGAAGCAGTCAGCAGCATGGGGTTTTCTTTAACCATCCTTCCTATTTCTGTGAATGACTTCAAGGATTATCTGTGATAATCAGACTCCATGTGTGACACACCTCACAGTCATTAAATGAGGCAGCTTTTCCCAGGAGTTACTCTGCCACGGGATTAGGATATCCTGTTATTAAAATAGGGGGGATTTTAATCCAGGTGCTGGTTCTTTCCCAGAAAATGCTACTTTGTAATGATTTCTAATGTAACTTAGTTTGGTAACTGTTGCTGGCACTGTCCCTGTGCCAGGCTGGTGAGCAGACACTGGAATAAAGTGTGACCTGTGTTCAAGACCATGTGGGTTTGTGTGTACCTAAAGCTGCAGGGTTGTGCTCTCCCCTTACCTGAGCTGTGATGAAGCCTTGTCTTTACCAAATCTTGTCCCTGGCCAGCTTGTCTCTTCCCTGCTCTTGCTGGAGGGAAAAAACAAAGTGGCGTTAGCAGCTCCCGTGCTTCCTTAAGCAGAAAAACGCCTTAATAGCTTTGTTTCCCTGACTTCTGCGTGTACTCCCGAGGCTCAGGCGCATCTGTCCGTGCCCCACTGTCCCTCCTCGCCCCCAGCTCCCTCTGCCATCCCTGGGCTCTGCACTGCTCGTCGCTATTCCAGCACTGCCCGCAGGGGAAGGTCGGTCCCTGCCTGTCCCCAGCGCTCTGGGTCACCTCCGGGGGCCAGCGGGCCAGCCTGGAGAAGGCGGGGGTGGCTCCCCCGGACGGAGCCCCCGTGCCGCGGCTGCCGAGCCCGGCTGTGCCCTGCCGGTGCCCGGTTGCCGAGCCCGGCTGTGCCCTGCCGGTGCCCGGTTCCCGCTCGGCCCGTGCCGCGGTTCCCGAGCCCGGCTGTGCCCTGCCGGTGCCCGGTTCCCGCTCGGCCCGTGCCGCGGTTCCCGAGCCCGGCTCTGCCCTGCCGGTGCTCGGTTCCTGCTCCGCCCCGCTCTGCCCCGCCCGTGCTCCTCGGTCCGCGCCGCTTCCGCCTGGCCCGGGCACCGGCCGAAGGTAGGCTGATCCTTCCTTCCCTTCCCGGCTGCCCCCTTCCCTTCCCGACCCTTCCCTTCCCGGCTGCGCCCTTCGTTCCCTTCCCGGGGCTCGCTGCCCCGGCCGAGCTCCAGCTTCCTGCAGCCCGGCCGTGCCACCCCCGTGCCCATCGGGGGACACAGGGCAGGGCCGGCCCGGCCCGGGCAGCGAGGGCGATTGGGCAATTGCAGGGTTTTCATGAGACAGGAAAACAAAACTGGAAATTGAGTTATTTTGGGGGCGTTTGCTGGGGCTGCCCTTAAATGGGGAAAGTTTCTGCAGCAGGCTCAGGCAGCGCCTGGAGCACCGGCCCAGCGGGACCCCGCTCCTCCCCTCCAGCCGCTCCTGTTGTTTCATTAAAACCCCATCAGAGGCCTGGGGTGAGTGCAGGGGCTCGGAGATCACCTGTGGATGGGGATATAAAGTCTCCCAATAACAGAAGGACGTGGAGCTGCTGGGACAGAGTCCAGAGGAGGCCACGGAGCTGCTCCAAGGGCTGGAGCCCCTCTGGAGCTCTGGGAGAGCTGGGGGTGCTCACCTGGAGAGGAGAAGGCTCCAGGGAGAGCTCATAGCCCCTCGCAGGGCCTGAAGGGGCTCCAGGGAGGGCTCAGAGCCCCTCGCAGGGCCTGAAGGGGCTCCAAGGAGAGCTCAGAGCCCCTCGCAGGGCCTGAAGGGGCTCCAGGAGAGCTGCAGAGGGACTGGGGACAAGGGATGGAGGGACAGGACACAGGGAGTGGCTCCCATTGCCAGAGGGCAGTGTTAGATGGGATATTGGGAAGGAATTATTTCCTGTGAATCTTCCCTGATAACCAGGTTATCAGCTGGAAAGGGTTTCCTCTACACCTGTTTTATTCCTCGACTGCCATCACAAGGAGCCTGCGAGACCCCTGGAGCCAGCTGCCTAGAGGAGACACTTGGATTTAGCTAAATATAACATTATTTCATCAATTATCTTAAACCAGTTGTAATTAATGTGAACTGAACATAAAGAATGTGCTCTTTGCTTAATCACAGAGTTGGAACAACGCACAGAGCGCTGGCACAGCTGCAAGCACAGAATGGATGCAAAAACATTCGGGAGGTGTGAGAGAGATCCTGTCAGGTGCAGAGCATCCCCCAGTGCCCACATCCCCCCTCTGAACGCTGTCCTTCCTCTGCTCTCCTCACAGAGTCCAGCGCTGAGAGGCCCCAGCCCCTGGGCACCGGAGGTTTGTGTGCGACAAGGAGCGCGACCGGGGCACCCCCAGCCCCAGGGCAGACAACCCTCTGCTGGAAGATGCTTCTCCCACCCCTGCTCCAGGCTGTGACCTGGCCCAGCGGCTGCTGAGATGGCACAGAGCGCTGAGCTGCGGCCCAGCTTTGAGGACGTGTTCAACATTTTGTCCCGGGCCCCAACAGAGAAACTGCTGAGCCTCAAACTCAAACTGAAGCACCTGGTACCCGGGCCCTGCAGCAAGTTACTGCAGGCTATGGTCCTGCTTACTCTGGGGCAAGAAACAGATGCAAGAATTTGTCTGGATGCCCTGAGGGATAACCGGGCAGCCCAGTACGTCCAGCAGATCAAACTGGGCGCTGCAGGACTGTGGCAGGACAAGGAGGATTTGCAGCCTCCCCAGCTGGACGCGGGGGCCGTGGCGCTGCTGGCACAGGTGTACGCAGTGCTGGCACAAGAACAGCTGTGCAGTCCTGAGGCCAGGGACAAAGCCTGCCACGCCAGCAAGGACACTCAGCGGGGGACACTCAACAACATCCCTCCCAAGGAACACGACAAGCAGGGCTCCGCAGCCAGCGGGGGCTCAGGGGACGGGTTTGGGACGCTGAGATCCCGTGAGGACGCAGGATTTCCCCACACAGGCAGCTCCCACTGCAGGGTGAGGAGCTCACCAGTGGAGATCAGAGGCAACTCAGACCTTTCAGGCCCACGGACCCTGCGCTCTGTGGGGAGCTTGTCCCTGTCCAGCTGTTTGGAGATCAGTGCATCACCAACAGTTGCTTTTCACACCCAGCCCTCTGTCCCCGAGCGTGTCCCCTGGCCCAGCTGTGCTGGACACCCCGACGGGGACACACAGAGCCACGGCCCACAGGAATCCAGCTGGGCCAGCACACCAGGCTCTCCCCCTGGGCAGGACACAGCTGCCCGAGGGCCCCAGCCAGAGAAGGTTCTGCAGGTCAGTCCCTGTCACCCCAGCCCTCTCCCCGTTCCCGCGACGCCGCTGCCCTCGGAGCCTGCCCAAAGCAGTGACGTGTCCAGCACGGTGACAGAGCCTCACACGCCAAGAGAAAAGCAGGATGAAGAGCAGCATGAAAAGCAATTACCTGCTGATGTCCCCGACTCAAGGGCTGCAGTGGACACTGCTCCTGCCCTCGAGTCCATACAGGACTCCGACATTCCAGCAGGCATTCCCTGTAACTCTGCACCCGCTTCTACTTCAACCTGTTCCCTTCCTCCTCCTACTTATTCCTTCTCCTCAACTCTTCCTCCTCTTCGGGAATCTCCCTCCAGACTATCATACCCCCCTCCCCTGCATCCATGCCCCTCTCCAGCCAGGCCTCCTGCTCCCCCAGCCACGGATCCATCAGCGCCAGACGGTGCCAAGTTCTTCACGTTTGTTGTCCTGCACGCCAGTGAAGATGAGGTTGTGGCCCAGCAGGTCAAGGACCTGCTGGAGAGCATGGGGGTGTCCAACGGTGCCACGCTCAGCGAGGATTTCTTCATCGCCGGGCGCAGCCACATGATGTGCTTCCAGGAGGCCATAGAGAACTCGGCCTTCACGATCCTCCTGCTGACCAAGAACTTCCCCTGCAACCTGTGCCTGTACCAGACAGACACTGCTCTGATGCAGTCCATCCTGGACCCCTCCAAGCAAGACTCAGTCATCCCGTTTCTACCCAAGGCCAACGCCCTGGAGCAAGACCAGATCCCCAGGATGCTCAGTGCGCTCGTCACCCTGAAGGAGAGCTCTCCTCTCTTCCCCAAGAATGTGCTCAAGACCTTTAACCCCAAGAAGATCGAGGAGAAGAAAGCCATGTGGGAACAGATGCAGAGAAGGAAGCGCCAGGCGCGCTGGGAACTGCACCAAGCCCAGCAGAACTTGGCTGCCCTGAGCCTGGGCTCCCCTCCCTGGGTGCCACCAGCAGCGCCACGGCCGTGGCCACCAGGGCCACCAGCCCCAGCCTGGGGTCCCCCTGGCCCCATGGACCCCGCTCCTGCTCAGAGGGGGCCTCCCCCTTGCCAAGCACAGCTGCCCCCAGGCCACTACAGCCTCACGCCGGGCCAGGGAGGGATGGCACCCCTGATCATCCAACACGCCCGCATGGTTCAGATCGGGAACCACAACGTGATGCAGGTGGAAAGTGCCCCCCCTGGGCCAGGGCACCACCAGGAGCACACCAGGCACGAGGTCTGAGCCAGGGCAGCCAGGGTCAGAGACAAAATTCATTTCAAATCCTGCATTACAGTGATTCTGCTGGGACTGGGACTGCTCTGTGCATCAAGAGTGCCATTTTCCTGAAGCACAAAAGAAAATTCTTCGATTTTTATTGGAAAAAAAGATGTAGTGATCTCTTGAAACTGTTTTTCCTGGTGCTTATTGTCAAGTAACTGAGAAAATTATTTTCCTGATTGTCTGGAACTACTTGAAGATTTTATAAATAAATTTAAATTAATTTATTTGTGTTCCTCTGGTTCTTTCCTGAAGAATAGAAAAGGGATAGTCAGGGATGTATGGAAAACTATTCTGCTTGTTGGCTGGAGGGGCTGGGAGATGGCACTGACCAAATGATATGAGGGACAATCTGCAAGGGATGCTTTGGGAAGCTGCCTTTAAGGAAAAAGCAGAATGAAACACCAAAACCAGTGAGGAGAATAGTGCAGAAGGGTGGAGAAACCCAGGACGGGAGAGTGGGAGGGGTAATTGTGCAGGATCTGAGCAAGGGATCTACCAGGGTGGTACCTACTGAGCTTCAACACCAGGAGGGCACCTGGAGCAAAGCCCTCGCTGCTCCTCCCACGCTCCAGGCACAGCCATTTTCCTCATCGTCAGCAGAGGTCACCCCAAAGCCACCGAGAGGCTGGAAACGGGGCTGTTCCCTCCCGGAGCAGAGCCCAGGGCCAGCTCAGCCTGTGCCAGGAGCGGGGCAGGGCTCCAGGCTCCTCAGGAGCCACTCCCTGCTAACGTGGATGTCCCTGTGAGCAGCACAGGGAAGTGACCCCATTGCAGGTATCCCCGCAGGTCTGAGTGTGCTCCTGGCACTCCGTGGCTTCCCCTGCAGGTTCCAGGAGGATCCAAGCCCGCCCCTGCCCGAGCTGGGCCCTGTCAGGCCTCATTCCAGACTGCAGCCTTGGTCCAAGAGCCCCCTGAGCCCCAGGCCAAGCCCTGAGTGAGCCAGATGTTATTAAATCCTTGGAGGGGGCCCTGAGCTGCCCCCTCTTGGCATCCAGCTGTCAAAGACTGGATTTTAACTCCGCAGGACCCAGTGACAATGGATTAACTCATCCACTCCTTCCAGAGCCTGCTGGCATCCTCCAAGTGCTGGAATTCCTTTTATTTTCCTGCTTTCTCTGCTCCACAGCACCATTGGGATGTGTTGTGTTACTGCAGCTCCCGTGCCCTGCCCTTGGTGCAGGACAGTCCCTCCCCCTGGGAGCACTCCCCCATCCCTCCTTGCCCAGCTCCTCTCCTACTATAAATAATCCTGCAAAATTAGTCAAGGCAAGCTGCTCCAGCTTGTAAACAACCTCACACAGCCACATCCAGCGTGCTTGGATCTCCCACAGGAGGGAGAGCTGTGGCTGGGGTGCAGGAGGCTCTGCAGCCACCACAGGGGAGAAAAAGCTCCTCTGCATCCAAGAATGAACAGAATGATCCCTGAAACACTGCCCTGCTCCTCACAGCTCCGTGTTTTGCCCACATGGAGCTGGCCCTACAGTCAATCAGGCCTGCTCAGTGTAATTACCCCTAAATCACGCAGCGATTTCTTCCACCCTGTAATTACTATCAACATTTAATTGCTGGGCCCTCTATGTAATTACGGATTATTTGTGTGTTTAAAAAAAGCGAAGCCTTTTCCATCACACGGAATATTCTCCTCCTTGGGGCTGCTGCACCTGACTGGATCCCCCAGCTCCCCGCCACAAGAGCCCAGCCCCAGAGCTGCTCCTGCCTGGATTAACCCCTTCCCTCCCACCTCTCTCCCCACACCTGGAGCTCACCTGCAGCACAGCAGCAAGGTCTGGCTGGGAGAAGCACCCCAGGCTCTACAGACACTGCTGAAATGGCATTTTTAGCACAAAGGCACCATCCTTCATCAAGGCACCAAGAACTAAGGATGGAGCTAGAAGGACGGAACAAACATTCAAATATTTTATCCACCCACCCTCCCTGGGGAAGACCAAGCAGTTTTGGGATCCAGGGGCCTGTGTGGAAGTAACTCCAGTACCATTAATTCCTTTGTTTTTCCAATCCCTGATGGATTTGGGGTTGGAAACCAAACTGATGACAGCGTCCCTCCTTCTGCTTGCTGTGTCCACTGTCCCACATGTGTAAGGCAGGTAACACCCGAGTCAACACAGATCCTCTCACGCTGTTTGATTTGCATCAAAACGTAAGGCAAAACAGAAGAAGAGGTGGCATTTCAGTGTCACTGTTACTCTTCTCCAGGGGAAGTTTTGCCAGTGCAGCACGGATTGGTTTTTCACAGGAGCAACCATGACACGAACCAATCACACCTGTTTAATTGCAAACACCCCAGAACTCCACACCCACAGCGCCCCATCCCTGGGAAACAAACTAGAGGTTTGTTAGAGGTTTATCAGGAAGAAGTCCAAGGCACTTGCATTCTAGCAGCCATTTTTTGTTTTATTATTTAAAGTTAAGAGCGCTCATCAGCTCACAAAGGAACAAATCCCATTCCTGCAGTTTAGTTCAGGTTTCAGCCAAAAGGAAAAAAAAAAAATAGAAGGCAGCTAAACTAACTCTGCACTTTACAGCTCAATTCAAGTTAAACCTCCTCGCTTTATAAATAAATGTTATAGTTAACACTGCAAAATGTACTGGCAGATCTACAATATCTGGAAGGGGCAGAGAGCGTGGTTATTGAGGCTGATAAATACAAGTAGAGAAGCTTCAGTAGCACAGAGAGCGAGGCTGGGGCCAGGGGTCTGCTCTCCCAGGTGGACCTTTCCCAGAGCTCCAGGCAGCTGCTTCCCCCCTCAGCTGTGCTTCCCACCCTGCTCAGGCCAGGGAAGGAGCCACAGGCTGCCCATCACCGCCTGCACAAGGACAAACTGCTGGAAACTCTTTTGTTTTCCACCGCGGAGGGGGTCTGCTCATGGAGGCAAAAAACCTGCCCTGAGACTACAGAGTTAAAAACAAGGTGTGTGCAGATCCTCATCAAAGGAAGGAGCTTGCCCAAACAGCAGCCAGGTGAGATTTCAAATTCCACCTTGGAAGTAGCACCATCCTCAGTGAAGTTACAAAAAACCAAAAAAAATTAAAAAAAAAAAAGGAAAAAAAGAAGACTCAAAAGCCCAAACCAGCTGCTAAGAACCCACTGCACAAGGTTTCAGAGTGGGCTAATAACAGAGCCCAAGCACGATACCAAAACCTCAGAAGGACAGGGAGGCACCTTAAACTTTCATTTCTTGCTTCTTCCTTCAGCCCACCCTGGTGCAAACCCACCACAGACACTCACTTGCTTTCATAACCCCCTCCAAGCACCTCCACACTGCAGGTACCTCCTGGCCTAAAGGGCTTGCAAGAGCTCAGCTTCGAAAACAGCTCCAAATGTGCTGTTTTGGCTCCCGAACCGTCCACATTCACCCTTCCACTCAACCCTGCTGCCTCTGGAGCCAAAGCACGTACATGTTGGGAATGGAGCAAATGGGTGTGCAAGGGACGAGCCAAGGGCCTGATCACCACATCAGGGTTTTGTTCTTGAAGTAGTTTTTTCCTCCCCATTCATAAACTACAACATCTATGGATGAAACTGTATAACCAGAACTGACCTTCCTCTATCTTACAGGATTGGAGAAGTCTTGCAGCATAGATAGGGCCTGGCTCTACGAGAGAAAAAACATCCCAGCTTTATGCACAATCATGGAAACCTCAGGCCTTTAACACCATTTGCTACTTGGCCAACCAAGAGAGAGACAAACCCCATCCTCAGCACGCCCAGCCCGCTGCCATCCCTGGGCAGTTGGGCATGGGCTGTCCCAAACCTGACAGGAGGGAGGGGAAGGGATTGACTGGAGGGTATTTCATTCCTCACTCACTTTCTATCTGTTGGGTGTGTGGGGTGGGAAGGGCCAGAGCACGTGGGGGATGTGTAGCTGCTCCAAAGCTGAACACTGAGTTAATCCAGCGCTAACGGGAGAGGCAGCAGGTCCCAGGGAATCTCCATTTGCTTCCTTCTCAGGACACGATGGTGGCACGGGGAAGGGCAGGGGCTGTGGCCTCTGTGGACAGAGTGCACTGGAGAGAGCTGGTACCTGAAGGTGACAACGAGGGACAGCCACGAGCTCTGGGGCTTTCTCCTCCCCTGCCCCGACACGCCAGCTGGGTGGTGACAGATGGGGACAAAGCTCAGCACAGCGACGGCCCTGGGCACTTTGGCACAGCCAGCCCCGAGCCCTCCAGCTGCACGACCTCAGCGGGGTGGGACAGGCTGGCCACCGTCGGCTGTCACGGTGTCATTGAGCCCTAGTGCAGCTCAATGAAGGCTTCCAGCTCCTCGGGGATGAATCCCTTGTAGGGAATCTTGTGCTTGTCCAGGGCGCGAGCAGCAAGGCACTGGAGGGTGATGTAGTTGAAGGGCTGCATGGTGCTCTTGGTGAGCAGCTTCTCGTCCAGCAGCTCGTAGGCCGTCTGCTTGAAGGCGTTGGTGGCGTCCATGTGCGCCCCGGCCTCCATCAGGGCGCTCATGATCAGCGGGCAGTTGTTGCGGGCAGCCACGTGCAGGGGGGTGTTGTTGTCATAGTCCCGGCTGTCCGGGTCCGCCCCGCACTCCAGCAGCAAGTTCACCACGTGCAGGGATGGGAATTTGCCCACGGGGTACCGCCCCACCGTCGTGGTGTCTTTGTCCACGGCCATGTGCAGGAGGGTGAAGCCGTTCTTGGCGCGGGGGCTGCACTTGAGCAGGCGGTAGATGGTCTGGCGCTTCTGGTGCTCCTGCTCCGGGGTGCACTCCACCTTCTCCAGCAGGAAAACCAGGTGCAGGATGATGGCCAACGTCTTGGTGAACTGCGCCGAGTCGGCCACGGGGTCCTTGCCGTGCACCAGGGCCCTCTCCACCTCCCGGACCCCTTTGCTCAGCACCCCGATGAGGTCGGAGAAGCCCAGGTGGGTGGCTAAAGTGCCTTTGGAACGGTCCTGGAGCACGTAGGAGTAAAGCTCGGCAAAGGAAAGGAAACTGCTGGCAGTCATGGGGCTGAGGGGCTCCAGGTTGCCTTGCTGCATGTCCAGGGCGTACTTCCACAGGTTAATGCAGCGCTCGAAGTTGCCCGAGTCGGCGTAGACGGCCCCGCGGTATCGGATGTAGTAGGAGGTGTCGGGGTGGGAAGGGCCCAGGATGCGCTCCCGGATCAGCAGCGCCTGCATGCGCATCTCGTCGGGGTCCGTGATCAGGGCTTCCAGCTCCTCCAGAGAGCTCACCTCCCGCGAGTAGTCGTAGGCCAGCACCAGCTGCCGGGGCTCGGGTTTAGGCAGGTACTTCCCGCCCTCGCAGCGCAGCTCCATCGCCCTCCTCCAGTACTTGTGGGCTCCCAACAGGTCTCGTTTCTTGTCCACGAACGTGGCACCCAGCAGCTCCAGCGCTTCCACAGCGGCCTCTCGAGTGCAGAACACGTTGGGGACCTCGTCCTGCCCGGAAGCCGAAGCACCGCAGCCCTCGCAGCCCTCTTCACTGCAGCCCCTCTGATGGCTCCCGCCTGCCGCGCAGGTCCCGCCCTGGCTCCCCGCAGCCTCGTCCTGCTGCAGCCCCCCCTGGATCAGGTACTCCACGATGTTGGTGTGGCCGGTGACGCTGGCAGCCAGCAGAGGGGTCATGCCATAGCCGTCCTTCTCCATGCGGGCCTTGGAGCGGAGCAGGAGCTGCAGGATCTCCAGGCTGCCCGACTCGGCGCAGTCGTGCAAGGCCGTGTTTCCCTTCACGCTGCGCCGGTTCACATCGGCCCCTTTCTCCAGCAGGTACCGGGCGATCTCCCGGTGCCCTTTGTAGCAGGAAATCATCAAGCACGTGTGGCCGTGCCGGTTGGCCACCTCCAGGTCGGCGCCGCGTTCGCCCACCAGGTACCGCACGATCTCCAGGTGCCCATCGAAGCAGGCGGCCCGCAGCGGGGTGGAGTTGGTCAGCGTGGTCTGGTTCACCGAGGCGCCGTGGTCCAGCAGGCTCCGCACCACGCCCAGGTGCCCCGCGGCCGAGGCCGCCCACAGCGGCGGGGCCCCCTCGATGGTCTCACCGTCGAAGCTGACGGAGCCGCCCTCCTCCACGCGGGCCCCGCAGTGATCCAGCAGGTACTCCACCACCTCCAGGTGTCCGTGCCGGGCCGCGATCAGCAGCGGCGTGCTGCCGGCCCCGGGGCCGCCCCCGCCGCCGGGCCCCGCCGTCAGCGCCTCCAGCTCCTCCCGGCTGCGGCTGCCCAGCAGCTTCTGCAGCAGCTTCAGCTTCCCGTCGCGGGCCGCATTGTACACGGCCGTGCGCAGGTCCATGGCGCCAGCGGCCGCCTCCAGGCCATGGACCGGCGGCGGCGGCGCGGCCCCAGCGCGGCGCGGGGCGGGCGGGGGGCGGCGGGACCCCCCTGCCCTCAGCGCGGCGGGACCTTCACCGCCCGGGCCCGGCCGCCATCTCAGGCTGCGCCGCGGAACAAAATGGCGCCGCGCGGGGCGGAGCGGGACGCGCGGTAGCTGAGGGGAGTTGTAGTCCAGGGAGCGGCGCTGCTCGCCCGGCGCGGCACCGTGCGCACTCTGTTTCCCAGAAGGCAGAGCGGGTGGGGGGAGAGGTGGGAAGGATGTGCACCCTCTCCTTGCGGGGCATGCTGGGCAGTGCAGTCTCCTCGGCCCGCTGCGGGCGGCGCCGCTAACGGGATTTCCCCAGCGCCGGGACTACACTTCCCAGTGCGCCCCGCGCGGCCCAGGCGCTGGCCCGGTGTGACCGTGACTCCGGTGCGTGCTGGTTTCCTAGCGGTTTTATTTCTCTTCAATCCCTTGATGTTATGGCGCTTCGAGACACAGCGGCTGCACAGCATTAATCTGACATGGTTTAATTGCAGGTTTTATGGAGCCATAATGCCCTGAGCTGTAACGGAGCCACGTGGATGACGCAGGGCAGTCCACGGCCCTGCGCAGGTGTGGGGGAGCAATCTGGAGTTGAGTTTCCTGCCTTGGAGGTGGCAAAGCCTCGTCCCCACCAGCGAACACAGATTTATTCGCTCCAATTTCGCCCACGGGGCATTAGGTCCAGCTCACTCCATCCCTGAGCGACCGTACCTGCCTAGAGTGAAGGAAAACATTCAAGCAATAAATAGCCCGGCTTAGATGAGCAAAGCTTTACCCACCAGAGTCTGTTTTTAGGCCATGAGTTTAATTTAGGTGTCCCTAATCTTTATACAGAGAACTGGCACAGGGTTTCTCCCATTGTATTTTATTTATAGCTGGGTTTCTCCTACCCAGGGAAATAAGCTTACTCTCATTATTTCCATTATTATTATTCTGTCTGTCATGATTATTATTATTCAGTCCATCCACCCGTTTTAGGTCTTGTCTGGAATTACAGTGGATTATCCCACTGATGCCTGTTGCCTTCACACAGAATATCACTTTTGTTGCTAAGAAACTGCTTTTGCATAACAGGCAGCAGGAGCCCAATTTTCACTTCAGCAGCTCCCGCAAGTCCCCAGGAGCAGCAGCAGCTGCTCCTGCAGCAGAGTGTCCATGGCAGAATTCCCACACGAGGTCTGTGCCCGGGGATTGTTCCCTGAGGGGCTGGGATGGGATTCCCAGAGCAGCTGGGGCTGCCCCTGGATCCCTGGCAGTGCCCAAGGCCAGGCTGGACAGGGCTGGGAGCACCTGGGACAGTGGCAGGTGTCCCTGCCATGGCAGGGGTGGAACAAGGTGGGATTTAAGGTCCCTTCCAACCCAAACCAGTCTGGGACATTGAGGCTTGGAGCACCTGGGACAGGGGAAGGTGTCCCTGCCAGGGCAGGGGTGGCACTGGGTGGGATTTAAGGTCCCTCCAGCCCGAAACTTCCTGGAAGTCTGTGACACAGCAGCTTTGTGTTTGAGAAGAAAAGGGGCAAAGGTCCCTTAAACATCTGCAGGGTTCTGGGCTGTGCAAGGACAGCTCCCTGCATGGGAGGGCAGAGGGAACCAGGGAATCCTGAAACATCTGCAGGGTTCTGGGCTGTGCAAGGACAGCTCCCTGCACACCAGGGCAGAGGGAACCAGGGAATCCTGAAACATCTGCAGGGGTCTGGGCTGTGCAAGGACAGCTCCCTGCACACCAGGGCAGGGGGAACCAGGGAATCCTGAAACATCTGCAGGGTTCTGGGCTGTGCAAGGACAGCTCCCTGCATGGGAGGGCAGAGGGAACCAGGGAATCCTGAAACATCTGCAGGGGTCTGGGCTGTGCAAGGACAGCTCCCTGCACACCAGGGCAGGGGGAACCAGGGAATCCTGAAACATCTGCAGGGGTCTGGGCTGTGCAAGGACAGCTCCCTGCACACCAGGGCAGGGGGAACCAGCGAATCCTTCAGCTGGGAAAAGCCCTCCAGGATCACCAAGTCCAACCCCTCCCTCAGGGCTGTGGAAACACAACTCTGGGCACGAGTTCATCCTCTTTTCACCCAGAAAAAGCCCCACGGGTTCCATCTGAAGACCGTGAACCCTCTGGTGTGTCAGGGCATTCCCGGGCTGCGACTCTCCAGCCCGGGAGTGTCCCTGTCCCTGTCCCCTCTGTGAACAGGCAGTGCCAGCCCCCAGCTCCAGGCTGTTTGTGCTGCAGGTCAAGGCACAGGCACGGTGACATTTCCTCTCCCCGCTGGCTCTCGTGTTGCCATGGTGACCAGATGCACTCGCTCTTTTATCTGAAGTATCTATTAACCAAAGCTTCCTATTAATTTCCCCTCCACAGAATCCATTAGGAATTCACCAGAACACCACACGGGTTTTTAGGTCCCAGACCCAGCTCGGAGCCCGCCCCCCGTTCCTGGGTGGGCTCAGAGACATCCTGGGGTGAAGTGCAGCTGATGGAAATGGGTTTTCCATTAATAAGAAATTTCTCAGTAATGAGGGAATAAAGAGCAGGAGGAGAAGTGTCACAGCAGCCTCTCCCTGCTGATCCCTGGGCGTGGAACGTGCTGGAGCCTCAGGACCTCACCCCAAACCTTTCACAGACCAGGGCTCCAAGCCCAGTGCAGCCTGGCCTTGGGCACTGCCAGGGACCCAGGGGCTGCTCTGGGCACCCTGTGCCAGGGCCTGCCCACCCTCCCAGCCAGGAATTCCTTCCCAACATCCCATCCATCCCTGCCCTCTGTCCCTGGAATGCCATTCCCTGTGTCCTGTCCCTCCATCCTTTGTCCCAAGTCCTCTCCTGGAGCCCCTTCATGCCCTGGAGGTGTGGCTGCTCCCCTCTGGTCTGTGCCACCCCCCGAGGGTGCCAGGGACATGTGGCTGCTCCCCTCTGGTCTGTGCCACCCCCTGAGGGTGCCAGGGACATGTGGCTGCTCCCCCCTGGTCTGTGCCACCCCCTGAGGGTGCCAGGGACATGTGGCTGCTCCCCCCTGGTCTGTGCCACCCCCTGAGGGTGCCAGGGACATGTGGCTGCTCCCAGGTGCTCCTGCTGAGCTCCAGGTGCTGCTGCTCCTGCCAGGAGCTGCCGGGATCCTCCCGGTGCCAGCAGCAGCTCAGGAACTGGTGAATCCCCACATCTGGGGCAGGAACGGGGGGCTCCCGGCCCCCACATCCCTCCCCTGCAGACCCCACAGGGGACACCTGTGTAGGGTTTTTGGGATAACACAGAAAAAGCCCCAGCCAGAGCTCTGGGAATAAGAGGGGAGTTAAATCCCCACGGAAGGAAGAGCAGATAAAAAATGAGACGTTGTGACAGGGCTGCCAGGCTGCGTGGCAGGAGGGTTAATTTTTTGTGAAACTGCCATTTCATATTCCCTTTCAGACAAGCAGAATTACACGGTGCTGGCTGCTGCAGGAGGAGCATAATTTCCTTCACAGAAATAATGACAGGGTACTTAAAGAGCAAGTGAATGGATGGCTGAAGTACTGGGCAGAGACTTCAGAAATCCAGGCTGAGCCCTCACCTTTACAGAAGGCTCCTTTGGTGACCTTGGGCCAGTCATTTAATCTTCCTGTGTCTCAATTCCCTGCCAATAACACAGGAATAATAACTGTGCTCTGTCTGCCCGGCTTATTTAGGCTGCACACTCGGAATTTACAGCTCGTGTTTGCTGTGCTTTGAAGCCAAAGAGCTCCAATCCACGCCGAGGTGTCTGGGACAACCACGGTGTACAAAGGGCTGGGATGGATGGTTTGGAACGTCCTCGGTGTGAAAGGCTCCAGAATTCCTAATCCATTGCTCCCCATCTCTTCCCTCGAAATGTGGAGAAGTTTGGAGCTGTGCTAAGAGTTCCAAAAGTGCCAAAATAATTTAGGAGCAGAGTCCATACTGATTTATTGTATCCCTGAGTTCCTTCTGAAGCAGAGAGTGGATAATTTAGAAAGCTGCAGAAATTTCCTTTGTGCTCAGTCAGGGCTGCAGCAGCTCCTCAGGTTTTTCAGTGTAAATTGAGGTTTGCAGGCTCCTGTGTACCCAGGTTTTATCCATCTCCAGCTTTCAGCAGTTTGTGTGATTTCCTGAAGGCAGGAAAGATGGGTCCCTGCTCGGTGAACACCAGATTGTCTCTATAGTTAAGCAATTTGCCGTACAAAGGGAACAATTCTAAAAATAGGGAGAAATGGCACCCTGACATTAGCAGGAAGGATGACCCAATCCCCACCTTGCTGCAGGGCCTTTGTCCTGTAACTGCCTCCATCAGCAGGGCTCTGATGACATTATTTTCTGTGCTTATGTGGGGCACCAGGCCGGGGGTACAGGGAGGCAGGGTTTTGATCAGCCTGCAGAGGATGGCCACGCTGGGGAGGCTTCTGGGGGAACACTAAATCAAAGTTTCATTTACATCAGACGCCAGCCCGGCCATTGCAGCATGAATGGCTGCACTGCTGCCCTGGACATTTTGTGTGGATTTCATCTGCCAGTGGGGAAGCAAAAGACAGGGGGGAGAGAGTGGTGCTTGATGAAACCTGCATCTTTTCTTTCAGGCACTATCAAATGACAGCGACTCGTACAGGTTTAAATCTTCTGGCGACAGATTTATGGCTGCCCCTGGATCCCTGGAATGTCCAAGGCCAGGTTGGACACTGGAGCAGCCTGGGACAGGGGAAGGTGTCCCTGCCGTGGCAGGGGTGGCACTGGGAGAGCTTTAAGGTCCTTCCAACCCAAACCATCCTGTGACTCCTAAATCACGTCTGCCATAGCACCAGTGATGTGGACAATGCTGAGCCCGGTGAGTTAAAAAAAAAGGAAAAAGAGAAAAGGAGAAAAGTGCTCGACAGCACAAACAACCCAAATGATTCAAGATATTTCAGCGCTTTTACCAGCGGCCTCGGCGGGATTCAAGAGTTTCATTTTCACACCTAAATACCTTTGAGAATGGTCTGAGTGGTGTTGAAAATTTGTTCTTTTTATATTTTAAGGCCCTGTTGGAAGCAAAGGGCTCAGCTCTCCAAACAAGCCCTGCCAGGCACTGAAGTCCCAGCAGTGTCCGAGTGCCCTGACCCTGCTCTGGTGTGTTTGGGGTGGGTTCCTTGGGTCCTGTGCTGCTTTCAGCTGGGGCAGAGTGAATTTCCTTCCCAGAGGCTGCTCTGGGGCTGTGTTTGGGTTTGTGCTGAGCACAGGGCTGATAACTCAGAGATGTTTTTGTTCTTGCTGAGCTCGCTCGGAGCCAAGGCCTTTCCTGTCCTTGTCCAGCCACGCTGGGGAAGGGCTGGGGGTGCCTGGGACTGACCCCAGGGACGTTCCAGACCACAGGACATCATGCTCAGGGTACAAATGGGGCCAAAGAAAGAACTGGGGGGGACATTTGGACTGAGGAGCAGAACAAGCCCCAAAACACTTGCACACCTGGGCCGTGGCAGCCTGGGCTGTATGGCAGGCTATGATTTGTTGTCACCTTTACAAACACAACAACAAAATCACTAGTCTTCCACACAGAGCCAGGCCAGGAGAGCAGCACTTCCTCCTCAGGGACGTCCTCCTGCACGTCTTCTCCCAGCATCCTTCCTCAGTTCTTCTCATCCTGCAATCCTTGTTCCTGTCACTCCTTCAGGGGCGGATGCTGCCCTTTGCAGCGTTCCTCCTGAGACCACATCAAATCTCCCTGTAATCATCTCTCCAATTCGTGCTGTTCCCCCGAGTTTCTGCTCCATTTTCTCGCTCCAGAGACTCTACAGGGACATCAGGGCTCAGCAGGGGCTCCTCTGCCTTACCCTGGGATAAACTTCTGCAGGAGTGCTCTGTCAGCTGTCTGTCTCCCAGCTGTATTTGAGTCTGACTACAATAAGCAAATGCAATATGTGCTGGGGAACACTGGAGAAAAGGGCTCTGCAAAGAGAAAGATAATGATAGTGCCGAGTTTCCTGGAATCCCACTGAGAGGCTGATTTAAGCAAGGAAAACAAACCCCTTCTGCTGTTGCCTTTCTCTGGATTTGTTGATGAGCAATCTTTGGTTCAGCTCCAGCTTTCCTTTCACTGCCCAGGTTTTCTCTGTTAATCCCTCGGGTGGATGAGGTGTGGAAGGACAGTGCTGGCTCACACCCATGGAAAGGATCTGACTTTATTCCTTGTCCAGCAGAGCTTTGCTCACCTCAGCCACCGAAACCAGGCAGGGAACATCCTCTTCCCATCTTCACCCAGCTGTTATGGGTACTTTTGTAAGCAGGTGGGGAACAAGGGAAAGAAATGAAACCATTGCTCAGCAGCCTTGGCTGCTCCTTCCACGGGAGGATGAAGAGAGTGCAGCAACAGGAGAGGGTTTGGGTTTGCTGCTGCTGGCAGGGGCTGTGCCCTGTGGGAGCTCATGGGAAGCAGTCCCATCCCTCCCTCTCCTTTTTTAGAACATATGTTCTTTCTATGGACACTTTATTCTAACTCCAGATGGGTGTTTCAGCCCGGGGATTTGTGCTGCTCCGAGATAACAGCCCTTTGTGCTGGCCTAGGTAGCAGGAGTGTTTGTGATAGCTGGGGCTGATACCAGGAGATGTCCAGGTGGTCTTATTTAACAGGGAGCATTAGTGATACTGCCATTGTCCAGGAAATCAGATAAAAACGGGTCCAGGTGTTACCCAACACCCTGTTTGTGTAAGGACAGAGGCAGCTGCTGAACACGGGGGGATGTGTTCTTGTACAAAACTGCTGCCACCCCAAACCTCCCGGGTAAAATTTAACCAGGAGCTGAACTTGTGAGTCCCTTACAACTCAGGATATTCTGTGATTCTAATCTTAATTATTTAAGTGAGTAGTGAGTATGCAGTGAAAACATCTGGGGAGCAAGACAATATTTAGAAATAGAAATTCAGGACAGTTCAGTCTTTGGCCCAAGATAACCGGAAGAGAGGATGAATTGTAAAGAAAAATGAATTTGAGAGAGAAGACAGTTTGGGAAGGGCTAAGCTGGACTGGAACTCCAGGTGACCAGGACACTTTTCAGTCCGTGTTCTGGGACGCAGCTCCACAAAGGGATTTTCCACAAATCATTGCCAGACAGTCAGGTAAAAATCAAGACAGAGACGTGTGAGCAAGAGCTCCTCTCTTGGTTTCACACCCAGCCATTCCCTGTTCAGAGTGAGGCAGGAGTTCAGTAGGAACCATAAATTGCAGGCTCAGAGGCATGTGAGGGTTTTGTCTAGACTGTCTCTGTGGGGCTGTATTTCTCCGTGTGGCATTTGTCAGGAAGGGATCTGCCGCTCCTGCTTTGTCCCAGAGATTTCAGGGATGTGGCAGCTGGACCTCACCCCTCTCCCCAGCCCTGGGAGGCTCCTCGGGAATTATTTCTATGGATGGGAGCTAAACTTAGCTCCAGAACACGGAAAAAGCCTGTCTGGAAAGAGCGGGGACTCTTGGCCTCCAGCTATCTCTGACCAGGCTCATCACAGAGAGATCCCCAGCTGCACTTCCAGGCTGTAAATTAAACAAACAGAATTTCCTCCACACCAGACCACAGGGAGGGCAGAGAGAACAATGTGGCCTTATTGCTGTTATTTCCTTTGGTTTCAATCTCTGTCCTCTGCCCTCCACCTCCTCCCCAGCCCCGTGTCTCCCGCTTTACCCGATTTGTCATTTATTACCGTGCTTTAAAGAGAGGCAGGGGGAAAAATGCTCAGTGCAAATTATATTTTGAGCTGTTGTGCTTTGCCTCTTTGGCGGATAATAAATCTCTCTGGCAATGCTCCTCTGTATAGGATTTGTCATTAAATGCAATTAAACAAACCCTGCAGGTGTCCATGATCAGGCCTGCAGCAGCCCATTCACAACTGCAATGTTATTATCAGCCTGACAACAAAACACCAGATATTTCCTGAGCTCCTCTGATCGATGAGCTTGCCTGATTTGGAACTGGAGGGAGGAGAGAAGGGGGACCAGAGCGGTTCAACTGCTCTTTAGACTTATTGATGGAAAAGTCAAAAAGCTGCTCAGCAATCAGAGGGAAGGTGGAGAGAGAAAAGGGCCGAGGGACAGAAGGGCTAAGAGGGAAGAATGAGAGAGGAGTGTTGGGGAGTCAAAAGGCAGAAACAAGGAGAGTGCCCTTCCACCCAATGAGCTGGTTAACGCACAAGACTGCATGGAAGAGGCAAGGAAGGCATTTCAGGGAGGATTCTGTGGCAGTTGGGCTTCCAGTGTTGTCATGCAGCCTCCGTGCCCAGCTGGCACGACAATTCCTCTCACCCTGGGACAGGACTTGGCTGGCAGGTTATCCTGCTGTCCAGGGATGTCCGTCTGTCTCCACAAACTGCAGGCACAGGGTTGGATCGGACACCCAACTAATTTCAAACCCCATCTGGAGCAGTCAATGGAACTGGGCAGGGCTTGGAGCGACCCGGGACAGTGGAAGGTGTCCCTGGCCATGGCAGCAGTGGCACTGGATGGGTTTATGGGCCTTCCAGCCCAAACCATTCGGGATTCTGCGACTCTCTGAGTTCAAGTTCTTCCCTATCCTCCTTCTCACCCCGAAGCATGTCCTGGCACAGCTTTGGGAAGCTGCAGAGGCGCTGCTGACAGGACTTGTCCAAAGCAGATGCAACAACATTCACACCAGAGTTGCTGCGTGCTCTGACAATCAGGAGCAGGAGAAAATCTCCCGTGGCTTCTGCGAGCCATCCCAGGCAGCCTGTGGAGTGTGAAGGTCAGGGATTCACAGGGGACTGGCTGCCATCAAGTCCAGTGAGAGAGAAGAATTTGCCAACACCGGTGGAATTCTTCTGCCTGACTCGTTTGCTCAGCTCAGCCTCGGGGTGCTCTCAGGATGAACCTGTGTCCCCTCCTGTTCTCACCCCAGGAATCCTGGCTCAGCCCAGCTGGGACACACACAGAATTGCAGTGACAAGGGACAAAGCCCACATTACTGTTCTAGTGCCACCCAAAACAATGGATTTTGGGGTTGGATAAGGGGAGTCAAGGGTATCAGTGCCTGTGTAGAGTGTAAGGGGTGATTATTTATTCCTAATAAAAAGCTTTTGCAGGGGTCTTTGATTTAAGTTTCAGAGCCTCATCTGTAGGGCAAATAGCCTGGCACCCTGTTTGCTGCCATCCGAGCTCACACTGGGCTTGTGGCAGCAGGAGCCAGGAGTTCTGTGATCAAGCCATGGGTCTCAGAATGAAAATTTCCCTGGAGCCTGCTCCTAGATCACTCTGCAGCACTGGTCTGTGGCTCTCTGGCGCTTGTAAAAATCCATGAATAAAATTTATGAATAAACGTATTCTGCGTGGCCTCTCCTACGGACCGTGAGGACGTCTGAGGTGACACTGGGTCAGAACACCTGGGAGCCACGGGTGTGGGCAAAGCCAGCATCTTTACTGGAACAGGCATTGCCCCAGCCCAGCCCCTTCCATCTCCGTGTCCTGCCTGGACTCTGCTCTCGGCCGGAGCCCGCAGAGCCTGTGGGTCCCTGCCGCGGGCTGAGGTTCGCAGGGCTGTCACACCGGGACCTGCCCTCTCCTGGGACAGAGGGACAAGAGCCCCGGAGCCGGGGGCTAACGAGGGTCCCTGGGCCGGGGCTGAGGGCGGCAGTGAGCGGGGGCTGCCGCCGGTGAGCCCCCAGGAGCCCGCGGGACCGCGGATTTCCACCGCGGGGGCAGCGGGGCCGGGCCGGGCTGGTGGGGAACCCCCCGGGGAACCCCCCGGAGCTCCCATCGGGGGCTGCCAGAGCGGGCAGGGAGCAAATCTAGGGCGGGATGGAAATGCACAACTGATCGGATCGACTTCAAGGAACACCTTTCCCCCCTTCTTTCCGCTTCTCTTCCTCCCCAGCTCCAGCAGTTGCTCTCTCCGCGCTGCTCATCTCCCTGTGTGCCCCTCTCACCGCACTCTCCTCTCTAAACAGGTGCAGTTGCCACTCAATAGACTTTAATTACCACTTCAAGGGCTCTCACCGGGGTCTGCGGGAGGGTGGAGATGAATTTTCCCGAGGATTATGCGTGCGGCTGAGTTCTCTTCAGTCAGATGGTGATGCTGCTGCCAGCCGGGATCCTTCGAGAGATGGAGATCGGTTCTTCGGCTCTCTGTTCGTGTTAACAAAAAGGAAAACTGCTGCTGAAGGGAGAAAAAAACAACCCAGCCATTACCTGGATTAATTAGCAGGACAGCAAATGGGGCCGGAGAAAAACATTACAGAAAATTTACAGCCCAGGAGCCTCAGCTGGGCCTCCAAACTGTTATTCCTTGCAAACCAGGAGTGGAGAGCTCAGCATCTCGGAAGATTTCTGTGGGAGACCGGGCTCTAAAAATACAAGTTGTTTTTAACCACTTTACCTTTTTTTTGCTCCCTGCTCTTCCCATCACGGCTCGCAGGAGAGACGTGCTGTTAATGCATCCTGCTGGGACCCTGGGGATTCCTCCCAGGGAGTGTGGGTTCGTTCCTGGCTTCAGCACAGCTCGCCTGCGACGGAGGAATTACTCCCGGTGGTTAACTAGTAACATAGCATTATTTTTATCATTAAGATCCACTTCAAAAGGCACTCCTGGAGAATGCAGAGCAGCTTCTGCCTGTCAGGACTGCCTGGAATTGTTTGCCCAGGGTGTGAGTGCACGCTTGTGGGGATGCACACAGGAGTTTGGGTGTGTGCTCCTCTGAGCTGATACATGCAGAGAGGAGCTGGGAATATAACAGGATCTTCTGGGACAAGGGAGATTTCCAAACATTTAAAAAATAACTTCTTTTACTCCACATTAACATTTCTAATTTTTTTCAGAAAATGAAACGTAGCAAGGAGATTTTTTTTTATAGCAAATTAAGCAACAATTTGCTCTGCTGCAATTAAGTTTGTTTTCCTAAACAAGAAATTCAGCAAAACTGGGGAAATCTTGCAGCCAAATGGACTTTTGCAGATGTGTTTTCCGTGAAACGTTTTGCCTAGCTCCAAAACAGCTGGGTGTGTGCAACATCTGAGCTTCTGCTTGGCTTCTGTCCTGTCCACGTGGGCTCTGTGCCCATCTGAGCTCATCCCTGAGCCAGCCCTGCTCCTGGGGCAGGGCCCAGGCTCCTCTCACCCCTCAGGCATTGTCCCAGACAAGGAGACTCTGAGGTTCCCACCTGCACTCCTGCTTGTAACCCTCATGTCCCCCCAGCTCCGGCTGCCCCACGCTCCCATCCCTGGGACTGGGCTGGGGAGGAAAGGGAAAGGAAAAGGAAAAGGGAAAGGAAAGCCCAAGCTCAATGGCTCTGTGCAATAATTCTGGAGAAAGAGCAGAGTGACCATAACACATGTCAGCCCTGAGGCACCACCTCAGTCCCTGGGAATGTTCTGTTCCTCTTTCCTCAGGCTCAGGATGGAGCTGTGCCCTGCTAAGTGGAGAGGTGGAAGACCTGGCCTGAGATGGGAAAAGGAAGTCACAGGTTGCCACTCACATTTCTCAGGTTCTCTCCTTCTCATGTAACTCATTTTTACAGCTTCTATCATTTAAAATCCTTCTGCCTTCATCACCTCTTCCTCCCACCCTCCCTTTCCTCGTGCATTTTGATTTCCAGGCCCATCTACCACATGTTTTCCTGCCATTTCTGCAGGACTGGGATGAGCATTGATCACAGCCATCTCAAGCCCATCTCTCCTTCTTCCCAAAGAGCCGATGAAAATGTCACCCATGAGATAATAATCATGTTGCTTACATCCCTTAATTGCTCTCAAAGTACACGTCGAGGCTTCAGAGCCTCTTTGAAAGGCAGGTTCTGGCCTTTGGCACGTTATTGACAGGCTGTTGATAAGCCCCTTTGTTGAGAAGCAATTTTGTCCTTTTTCCTGTACAATTTTTTGGGTTTTTTTAAAGACAGCCCTTTCAGAGAGAGTAGATTTTTAAAATAGAGCTGAGCTTTGAACGAGCAGGCATCAGAGTTATTCCTGAGGAGTGGTGGCACACGTGGGAGAGGAGAGCTACCAGCACACTCTGTGCAGGACTCTGTACAGGAAATCAAACTGAGATGAAAAATGGCTTCATCCTTGCTGCTTTTTAGTCCTTCCCCTCTCAGACCTGACAATTAGAGGTTTATTTGTTTATTTATTGTTTATTTACTACTAAAGCATTGGACGTCTCGTGTGTTCTGTTCCATGGTAAACAGGAGAAAGTGGACATTTCAGCAGTGCAGTGACTCATTTGTGTCTATTAATGATAATTCCAAGGGGTTTTTAATACCTGCTGATACAAGTGGACTGGGATTTCCTCATCATAACTGCCCCTCCTGGCCTCAAAAGCTTTGCAGGTCTGGGGCAGGGACAGAGCAGAGCCAGGCACACAGACAGAGGCTCCACCAGCAGAGCGAGCCTGTGGCTCCTGCCTGAGCAATTCCCACCTCAGCTGCTGATCCCCAGAGGACACACAGGCTTTTAAGTCACCTTTTTAACAAAGATTTATTTTAATGTGCCCCTGAGGTGAGCCAGGGTCCCTCTGGGGCAGATGCTGTGGGTCCCTCTCAAGGTGACCCCACCTCAGCCTCTGGCACGGCCAAGCTCCACACTCCAAGCCAGCTTCCAGCACAACCCTGAGCAAAATCCCCAGGCTCTTTGCAACTCAACCCCGGCCCTGAGAGAAATTAAATTCTTTCCTTTCCGAAACAATGTCCCTTGGAATGATTTTGCCCTTAATGAGCCCCGACTGGGCTGCTGTGTTCTGGAGCCACCGGTGTGCATGTTAACGAGGAGCTCTCTCCGCGTGCAGGTGTGGAGATGGCCTGCCCTGTAATGGGAGTCTGTTCAGCATCCTAAATCCCGCATTAGGCCGTGCCTGTAGGAACCCTGGCATGTTCCACGGAGACTGCCTGAAGGTAATCATCTCTCCCAGCCTCCTGGCTGGCCCTAACCGAGGGCTCAGCTTGCAGCTATTCCAGGAACCGCTGCGGACACGATAACGTTTAGCCCCTAATGCGTTCACCAGCAGCAAGGTGGGGAAAGTGCCCGTTGGTTCGGGATGAAAAGGGGAAAGGCAAAGGGCTGTGGTATCCAGAGAAACCTCCATCTCACTGGGATTTGGGTCTTGAACCCCAGGAGGGACTGCGAGCCCTGGAATTTCATTATTTTCTCTGAGCGGGTTCAAACCATGAGCGATACTCAAAAAACATCATCTGCCTCAAATTTACCTTTGAGTCCTGCTTGATTCAAATGATGCATCCCAGGACCTCCCATCCCAGAAACCAATTTCATACATCACATCCACTCAAATACCCACTGTACAACAGGTATGGGTACAGACACACACATTCAGATTTGTGTGTTGTGTGGAATTAGTCCATTCTTTAAACATTCTGGAAAAGGAGTTCTTCCAAACCCATCCCCTCACTGACAGACCAGCAGAGAGATTTAACACTGCTCTTCTAGAAAAATATACCAGCTCGTTTATTTTTGAAAGTTGTGAACTCATTAGCTGGCAATTAATGTTCCACCCACCTGTGCAGCCCCTCGTGAGGTCACATAAAACCTGCCCAGAGCTCCAAGCCCACGTCGTCAGCACTGGGTGAGAACTGCTGAGAGAAAATGTTGTCTGAATTAGATGGGGAGGATTAGAAAGGTGATAAAAGCTAAGCCAGGAGAAAATCAGACGATAAATAGGTCTGGCAAGATAGATGGATAATCTTCCTCCCCGGCCAAACCTGACAGGATAATCACCTTTTTCTGTTCTCTGGTTCCATTTGCTCTCAGATCACCAGAGCTGTACAGATATCACTGAATTTGGTTTCCTGGTACCCTGGAAATGGGGATCACTAGGTCTGTCTTTATGGACAAGGGATTTGAGGTGCCTCATTTAGGAATGGCTTTAGGTTTCTGATTAGGATTGCAACAATCACTCAAAGCCTTGCCTTCCCTTGGTTTGTTTCTCATCTCTCGCTGTGCCTGGGGCAGGGCCGAGGAGGAGCTGGTCAGACCAGAGCTGCAGCCACCTTTTCCCAGCTGAGCCAGAGTGGGAGTCAGCCCTGCCCCGTCCCTGGGGTGTCCCTGTCACCAGCAGCTGTCACCAGAGCCAGGCGCTGTGCAAGGGCACGACTCTGTTCTGGAGTCAGCCCTGCACTGTCCTCCTGTCCCCTCAGCTTTCAGGCTACAGATCATCTCTGAGCAGACCTAAACAACCCATTGGAGCAACTGAAAACCCTTTAAACATTCCCAGCTCTTTCTCTACTTGGGAAAGGGTTTGTCTGAGGTGGCCTTCGCTCTCCTTGCCCGAGAAACTCCCATTGCTCCTGATCCATGCCAGGTCTGAGCCTGCGAAGCACTGCCCTTTGCTGGAGCCTTTGCCCCCCAGATGGGGACTCCTTGTCTGAGGAGAGGAACTCGGGATAAGTTTTCAATCTCTTTGTGGCATTGATTTCTCCAAGAACGTTCGACCGGCGACACAGAGCAATGGAATATTTGATTAGCCAGAATTACAGACCGCAACGTTAATAATTGTGTGAGCTGAACTGAAAAGATCTGCACTTGTTCTCACTGGGAATGGTGCAATTTTCTCCTTTCTAAGAGAAACTTTGCTCTAATGGCAGGGTGCATTGTCATCCCACAGGGGCAGGTATTGACTATTGCCTCTGATTTTGGGGGGCTTGAATCCACGCAATTTTCACCTGGGCTGGAATCTTGTAGGTGGACTGTTCATCATGGCCCTGGATTTTCAAAAGAACTTAGCAATTTTGGACACCTTATATTTGTGTTTGAGACACTCTGAAAGGGACCGATTACAAGAGGCAGGTGCTTGGAAGTCCCTGAAAATCAGGATTAATTGGAATATGTCATGCTGAGCACCTGAAAACACTAAAATGCTTTGGAAAATCACAGGGGAGGGAGTTGTGTTTCTGAACATGACTTGGGAAGAATGTACAGCCTTAAGTAACACAGGATAAAGAGATCTTTGCATAACATTATGGAAACATCCTTTAATCCTCAGTGCAGCCAAGTGCTCGACTTCAGTTTGATTCCTGAGGGAGTTCAGTGCTGAAGTTTGTGCAAGTGCATTTGTATTCTCCTGAAGTGGAGCCTGACATTGTGTAACTTACTGTAGGTTCATGAAAAATTCTGAGTCTCCAAATTAAAATAAATCAAAAGGCAAAGTCCTCTTCTCGAGGACACGCAGGGTTTGCTGGCTTGCTGCAGGTCCATGTGCTCACCTGCAGAGCCCCAGACTGTGTGTGCCATGAAAGATCTTTCCTTTGCCCTTCCTGAACCCCTGAGGCAGAGTCCCAGAGTCAGACTCTTTAAATGCTGAGCACACATGGAACACAACTTCCATGTCCCAAGGAGCTTTAAGGTCCCTTCCAACCCAAACCATTCTGTGATTCTGTGATTTGGGTGAGCAGAAAAACCAAATCCTTTGCTCAGACTTCCCTGAGATCTCCCTCTGGCCCTGAACTGTGGCCTGAAGCTGCAGGGCTGGGGTGGACGTAGGTGGGGCAGGTGCTGTGTCCCCAGGGCAGCTGGAGGTGCAGCCCTGCAGGTGCCTGGGGCAGAACAAATCCCTGCCAAAGGCACAACAACCTCATCCTGTTTATCCAGGCTCAAAAGCTGCCGCAGATCTTGTGTCTGAAACCCACTCTCTTTTTCCTGCTGAGATTCCCAAGCACCTCCCAGTCTCCCAGCTACTGGCAGATGCCACGATTGCAGCGGAGTGGCAGCGACACACAGACAAATATTTGTGCAAGGCACACAGAGCCAGCAGCCTGGAACATTGTCTGTGTGCTGGGAGGGGGAGAGGGCAAAAGGATCCTGCCTTTAACGGGCTTGATTTCTATTGAATTTTAAACAACAAAAATCTGGATTGTCTGTGGGGCGTTTATTTCTAGCAAAACTTCAAATATTTCCTTTCAGCAGGTGACATGGGACCCTCCTGCCAGATTCATTTCCAGTTTACTCATTTTGAAGAATACTTAAAGGGTCAGGAATTAAATTGAATTAAGTTCAGACCTTACCCTGAGTCCCCTGTTCTTCAGAGACCTCTGGGTTGGATCCATCTATGAGATCTATGGAAAATTGCCATTAAAAATTTTTAAAAAGTGACAAAATATGCCCTGAACAAATGGAAAGGAAACTTTGATTAAGCAAGACTGCACAATACAAAATTTAGTTAGCTTTGAGGATATGATATCATCTGTCCTCCTATTTTTTATATTCAACATGAAATCTGATTAGGTAACTTCCCAGAATGTGGAGATAAACCCATAAAAGCAGGAACAGGTATTTGGTGCAATATCTGGCTTCTTCTGCATGGCTTTTTGGGGCAGGAGGTGAAGAACACGGGACTTTTTCCCTTATTTTACAGCTGCACTTCAAGGAGAAAAGCCTGATCTTGGTGTTGGCAGAGAGAAGGCACTGCCCAGACTGAACCTCGGCAGTTGTGGCATTCAGGACAGATCAGAGCCACTGTGTGCACACAGAACTGATGGGAGATGTTGGAGGATTTACAGAGAGATAACAAAGATATCTCTCCACTCCAGTTCCACAGGGAGACATTACCACCCTTACCTTGTTCAATGTCTATAAAATATGTCTAAAGGCTGTGTGGATAGTCAAGGCCTGAAAGGAAATAACTTTCTTTTCAAGTGTTTTTCTTCTTTTTTTCCCCCAAAAATATTTAATTCTGAAGTAAAAAATAGGAGTTTTCTTGAAATGGAGAACAGCTTGTTTCCTTTTCCTCTGAGAGGCCAACATCACTCAGGAAAAATACAAGTTTAAGGACAGGAGATGTGGCCAGGCTGAGCCTGGATTAAAGCACCTCGAGCCTCTGTTCAGCAAAGTGTTTAAACACACATTTAGTAAAGCTGGGGGAGAATTCCCAAAGAACAGGGATTCATTCAGGGGATATCCCAGCTTCCAAAAATCGAGACAAAACAAATGCAGCAAATCACTTCAGCTGGCAATAGCTCTGTGAAATGCTTCATTTCCAAAGTGCTCAAACACTTGAACGTTTTATCTTTTTTTATTTTCTAGATTAGATCCTTGGTTTAATAATCTAAAGAGAAAACAATGTTTTATTTCAGTGTGAGCCAGAGATAAATACTTTGTTGTTTTAATTTTGTCAACATTAAAAACAAAAACCAACCACTTTGTTTAATTTGATCACACTCAATTTAAAATTTCTTTTCTCTGGAGGCGAGCATTTTGGGGAAAAATCCACTCTGATTCAGCCATCGAGCACTTCAAGATAACACAACCTGTCAATGGACCCAAAGTGTGCCAGGCAGATTTTGAGTAGTCAGACAGAATCAGCCATGGAGGAAAAATAATTTCAAATAACTGTTGATGAAGCATCATCTCCCAACAGTATCTTGGTGAAATTGTTTCTCCTACAAACTAGGGGATTTTAAGAGCAACTTTACACATGACCTGCCAGTCAGACACATTTTCAAAACGAGAGTGTTGGGTTTTCCAGCATAACGCTTTGATGTTGAGTAGCCGTGAAGCGCAGGTGACGTTTGGATTCATGCAGTCACACCGTGCTTCCCAAATGTTTTCCCTGCCTGCCCTACGCGAGGCTGTGAGCGTGTCTTACCTGAGGCTGGCAGGGATGTTCGGAAAACGCCTCCATCCCCCCGTCCCTTCCCTCCTCAGCCGGCCCTTGGCTCTCAGCCAGAGCCCGAGTCCCTCCCGAGCTGCTCGGGGCAGCGGCACGGCTCCCGGCCCGTGTGTCCGTGTCGGGCAGGGCCGGATGGGGACCAGGGCATCCCTGTCCGGCACCGGCTGCCTGCGGGCAGGCGACCGGGCAGTGCCGCTCCCTTTGCCGCTCTCCCCTCTCCCGCAGAGAGCCCTCCGGGCTGGACTCACCCGGCCCCGGCGAACATCCAGCGCCGCCTCGGTGGCTCTGGGTGTGCGGCGATGTCCCGGGAGAGTCCTGCCCGCTCCCCGGTACCGGGCCCGCGTCCCGCTCCAGCCCCGCCCGGGAGGCGCCGCCGGCCGCTGTCCCTGGTGCTGATCCGCGGCCCCGCCGCCGGGATCCGCTCGGGATCTCCCCGCATCGGCCGCCCCCGAGGCCGGGGGAGAGCGGCCCCTTCCCCCGAGCGCTCGCCGGGTGCCGGGACCGGCTCCGCAGGTGGCCCAGGAGCCCCTGGCAGCGCCCCCGAGCCGCCTCGGCAGCTGCGGGGCTCACCTGTCGCTGGGCCGGCCGGGCGGCGGAGGGGCCGGGGAAGCTGCCCTGCCTCTGCCTCGGGGCTTTTATGGCCCGCCGGGGGGGCGGCGGGCGGAGCGCCCGGGCGGGGACTCCGCGCCTCGGCCAACGGCAGCGGCCGCTCCGGGCAGCTGCGGCAGCATTACATCATGGGACCGCCCGCCGTCGGTGGGAGAGTCTCGGCGGCGCTCGGCAGCGGGGCCGCACGGCAACAGGTCCGTCCGGGGAGCGGCGAGCCCCGCACACGGGCCAGCGGCGGCGGAGCGCGCCCCGAGCTCGGCCCGGGAGGGGGAACGGCGGGAACGGCCCGCAGGGAGGGCTCCGGCGTGAGCACGGAAGGTTTGCTTTGTGCGGGTCACTCCTGGGTTCCCCGGGAGCAGCCTGTCCTCACCATGCTGCCGCAGTGCCCCTCGGCCTGGGGGCTCGTACCCGCTGGTTTCCCGCTCCAATGGACAAGCCAAGCTTCAACCCTTATCATCCTCTTTTCGGGGCTGGCACAACCCCCAACCCTCCGTTTCTTCCCAGACACACCAAACTGAAAGACAGCCCAGATCTGAGTGGCTGGAATGTGTTTGGACCTCTCCTGTTTCCAGAGCAAGGAGGTCAGATAACAATTCCCTCAAGCGTGCCGAGGAGCACGGCATTCAGCACTGAGAACAAATTTATTTCCTAACCCTCACCTCCAGAAACACTCATGTTCCTGGGTTTGACTGGGGCTGTCAGCAGGGATGGGTTTGAGTTGCACCTCTAGGATGGAAAACACACAGATTGCAGATATCAATTTTTCAAGACTGCCCTAAGTTATCCCAAATGGTCAGCCTGTCAAGTAAAGCTTTGTCTACTGGTATATCCTGTGCATGGGATGTGTTACCACATGACACCAAAGGAAAAATAATAATTGGTGGCAACATTAATCAGATAGAAATCAAAATGATCCAGAGTTGAAGGCTTGGTCTGGGTAATACTTGAGATCTCTGGGTAATACTTGAGACCCACATTCAGGTCTGATTTGGGAAATTTCTGCTACAAATGGATCCCTGTGGGTAAATATGGGGCTCTTAAGACATTCAAGTAAGAGCAGATGACATGAAGGAGCCCAATTTCAACTGGCACTGGATACTATTCAAATCACAGAGCAACCACAATAAAGCCAGGTGTTCTGCTTCCAACTCTTTTTGTTTGTTTGTTTGTCTTCCCCCCGTGCCATGGATCATGGGCCAAATCCTTTGCCTGGCTCATGCCAGCCCAGCCCCTGCCCAGCCACAGCAACAGCGTTGTTTTGCCTGAGATAAAAGCTGGTCTGGGGCAGAATGTACCTGTGTGTGACACAAATCAGAGAACAGCCCGGGAGACAGAGCCTGCAGCAGGGCACGAGCCTGGCAGGACCTGATGACCTTGCCATGAATTAGTCACAGCACAAAGAACATAGATTGGTGCTGGGGTAAGAGAAGACGTTACAGCCTTGCTGGTGCCTGACCTTGGTGTGTGTCTGCAAGAGATTTTCCTTCGGGAGACAAATCTGGAAGCCACTGATCTCCCTTGGTCCAAAGCAGAAATTTGGGGGAAATATGCAAAGAATGAGAGCTGAAGCTGTAAACAACATCTTATGGAAAATGCTGAGGGATGCCCAAGTCCTTGGATACCTAATTCCCTTAGAAGAGCTTGGAAAGGAAACCCAGGGTAAAGGAAGAACCCCAATTCTCCCAGCCTGGCCCCAGAGCAGAGGGGCTCCAGGTCTCTGTATCTACAAAGAACAGCCATTTTGCAGCAGTTCACAAGGGAGGAGTGTGCACAGACACTGCCTGTTTTCCTGAGAGCTGCAGCCTCTTCTTTTAGGGCTGTTGGGCAGGACTTTGGACTCAAGTCCTTTCTCTGCATTCTAATTGATGATGCTGGCCAGTAAATTCAGTTGAGGCTTCAGAAATATGATTTTCAAAGGGATCCAAGTGTTGAACACAAGCTGTACCTGTCCAGCCCAAACTGTCTCAAGCCTGCTGTACTTACTCAAAAGATTCGTTTGAAATGTTGGGCGTATTTTGAGTAGAGAGCTGGGAACTCTCTGTGTCCGTGGCACATTCATTCTCCCCGGCTTTTCCACCTGGGGAGACTCCTCTGCCTCACTCATTTACATTCAAGATTTGTTTCGGTGGAAGAGGGGATCGGACAGATTTTTTTTTCACGGAGAAATTCCGGGATGAACTTAGAATCCACAACAAGAAAGGTCGCTGTTTGATTTAATTATTTTGAGTTGTTTTCCACCCCGTACTCGGAGCAGCCCTCGCGGCTCAGTAATTAGCAGTGGAATGGAGGGGGAGCGCGCTGGACTTTGGCCCCATCTGACCTGATTCATACAACATTTCTGATTAATGCACCTGGTCACATGGCAGCTGTCAGCGACTTGTTGCTGGGCATCCAGAGGTTTCCAAGGGAACCACTCCCTCTCCTGCCAATGCTCCTCAACAAGTGAGGGAGAGCTCGGTCCCGAGGGCCTGACGCCAGCCGGACAGAAGACGGGAGCAAAGGTGTGCGGAGAAACACCCGAAACAGAAAGCACTCGCGTGGAATTCGGGGATGCTCCTGGCGGAGCGGCTCGGGCAGAGCCCTGCGGTGAGAGCTGGGCTCCCTGAGCCGTGAGCTGCCTTTGGCTCAGCCCTGCCGAGAGCTGCGCGCCCGTCCCAGCCCACGCACCCCGCACTCGCCCACCCGAGCAAACCGCACCACAAACTCCACAACACCCCCGGAGCAGAGATGCTCCGTGGGAGTTCTGCAAGAGGAGCTATGGACACGCTCGAGACCCCTTTCCTGAGGTGTGTTTAAAAAGTCTCCTAATCACAGAGGCCTCGGTGGAAGCCTTGCACGGCTGCACGCGCGGATCCAGCCTACCTGCATCCTTTGCGGGCTGGCACAGAGCTCCCACGTTGACCAATCTCCTCTCCCTCCCCAAATCCCTTTCCCCGCACATGCAGCTGGAGCTCTGCCCACATGCAGGCGTGGCAGCCTCCACACACAGCAGCTCCTCACACCTCCCTCCGCAGTCCCTCCCTGCGGAGGTGCTACCTGCAGGCACCACACAGCTCTGTTTGCACGCAGAGCAGAGAACCACACGCAAATTCAAGCTGGAAAAGCCCTCTAAATACCACTGAGTCCAACTGTTAACTCAGTACTGCCGAATCTACCCACAAACCTTCCAGTGCAAAGGGAAACTGAGGCACGGGCAGTCTCTGCAAAGCTCCCTGCAGTGCAGAGAGTACTCAGAGCCACAGCTTTGAGCACAGTAGAGGAGGCTGCAGGACAGAGGATCACAGGATGGTTTGGGTTGGAAGGGACCTTTAAGATCACCCAGTTCCATCCCCTGCCACAGGCAGGGACACCTTCCACTAAACCATTTACATGATGGGAAGGGAAAGATTCAGAGCCTGGTTCCTCTACCTGTAACTTAGTCATACATCAGAACGTTTCATGCAGGAGGTGTATCCGACTGAGGAGAAACGTTATTTGGGCTAAGACCAAAGGATTTGCAACAGGAGTGTCCTGGGTTTGGTTTGGGTAACGTTAATTTTCATTCTAGTAGCTGGAGGCACGATCAAAACTGCCTGTGAGACAGTGTAAGTGAAGGATGCACCAGGAAAGTACGACTCCAGGAAGGGCAGAGAAGGCTACAAATGAACAGCAGCTCGTTAGAGTCAAGGTCTGGACAGACTCAGCCACGCCGGTGTGGGGCTGAGCTCTCCCTCCACGCTCAGATTACGCCTGCAAAAGGACAAGGGGATGTTTGTGTGGAATAACCCACTTTTAATGAGGTGTCTGCCAAAGGCGCAATCAAGGAGGGCAGAGTCGCCTCAGGGGACTGGGGATGTCTCTCCTGCCTTTATCTCGGTGCTGTATTGAACCCCGTGTGCCTGTGCTTGAACCGGTGACATTGAGAGCATCACAAACATAATGAGGAGGAAGAGGTCGCTCCGAGGCGTGTGCCTGTCCTTGGTGGGGTTTGGGCTCACGGCTCCCGCGAGAGACGCTCGGCTGCTGCAGCACTTAAAAGGAGAATATTGTACAGAGTAAAGCCCATGCAAACAGAGTAAACAAGGAGCTTGAGAACTGGATCTGTCAGGGACTAGTGTAGCTTGTAAAGAGAGGTTAAGGAAAAAAAAAAAGAAATAAATAAAAAACAAGCTGAAGAGCAAACAAGATCACTGGAGGCAATATTTCCACAAGCATTAAAAGTAGAACCTATGCTCCATTTTCAGAAGTGCTTTTAACACATAGAAGTCATAATCACATGCCCTTCCAATAAAATCTGGGATTCTACTTCCCTCAGGTATTTTAGACGCTGTTTCTCACAACACAGGGAGTCAGTGCCCCAGTGAAATTACCAGGCCAGTTTAAAACAAACAAAAGGAATTGCTTTTTCTCACAGCACATAATTAAATCTTGGAGCTCGTTTGCCACAGGAGATCTTGTAGCCTGAAAATATAAATAGGTTCAAAAGGTTTTAGACAAGATTATGGAGGTTTGGTCTATCAGTGATGATTAAACGTAATAGTTTGGATGCAACATCCAAGCAGACCCCACAGATTGCTGGAAGCTACAAAACTGCAGTTGGGAGAAGCCTTATTCTGTAACACAGCCTTGTGACCTGTCCTGAGTATCTTCCTCTGGTCACATCCAGGGCCAGCACACTGGGATAAGGACGTGCCTCCTGTGGAGCAGTCAGACCATGTTTATAGTCCTCCCTGCACCCCACTCCAACTCAAACACCCAAGCCTTGTTTTGGATGAAAATGATGGAAAATAAACCCCTTGTGAGGCGCTGCAGCGTGTGCTCTGCTAGAGAGCAGTCTTATTCATTAAGGGAATGGTCTTGTATGCATTTGGGCCTGTTATCAGTAACACTCCAAAGGGAAATGGACTACTTAAACCTATTATATCACTGCTTTATTCACCATGTGCTGCCATTTACCTCCTACATGACGCTGGGCTCTAATAGCACCAGTTCTGAGAAACCCTGCACATTAGCCACAAGCAGCTCATTAATCCACTGTTTTCATTCTTGCAAAAAAATGGGCTCCAACCACATGAGAGCTCAGATGCCGAGTGCTCAGCCAGAACCAAAACAGCTTTGTTGTGCCAGCAGTTCGGAGGTAGCCCCAAACAGAACAGCACTTCCAGCTGATGGAGCACAAAGGGGGATCCTTGGGCTTGGGGGAACGAGGGCTGTGCAAGCAGGGAACGGGACAAAGCTGTCAGCCAGCAGCTGCTGCAGGGAGACTTGGAAAATCCAATTCCTGGAGGCTCCAAGTCTGTATGGTGCTCACTAGGATGCAGCTCCATCCCAGGATATCAATTGTCCCAGACAGAAGGAAAAAAATGAAAGGCATGTCTTGAACTCCAGCACGGGGAGTCCATGAGCAGGCTGGGGACTGGCAGAATTAATTCTGAGCAGGTACAATGAGCTCCTCCTGGAGAGCCCTTGAGGAAAATGAAAGGCCCCATGTGCCAGCCCGAGGCACAGCCCGGGGAGTCCTTTGGCCGCTCGGCAAACACGCAGCGGCTGTGGCACAAAGCAGCTGCCACATCTGTTCCATCAGGGACAAGAGCCCTGTAAGGGCCTGGCCTTTCCCTCCCGAGCCTGCTCCTGTTCCGTGCTCCATCTCCTGGCTGCTGCATTCCCTGACCCAGCTCCTCTCCATCCCAGGGCAGAGCTCCTGCAGAACTGCGTGGGTGTCTCCAAACAGGATTATTGCTGCTGAAATCTCCAAGGCTAACAAACGAACCCTTTAACTGGAAGATGGACAGGAGCTCACATGAAAACAACTGCTCATCCACATGGGAGTAACAGAACATCTGTGTTCACAAACGAAGCACAAACCAGGAACGAGGGGCAATGCTTTTTCATGAATGAGACTTCAGGAATCTGAGCTCTGTTCTTCTGGTCACTTTTTCCTCTCTTATTTATCCTGCCAGCTCTGTCCCTGTCACAGATCTCTCCCGGAGCCATCAGGGGGCACAGAATGTAGAATATCCTGAGCTGGAAGGGCCCCACATGGATCATCAAGTCCAATTCCTGAAAGTGTTGCTTTATTTGAGCTGGCTTAGTGAAAAATGTAAGCAGGGAAATCAGACTTAGAGGTGAACAGTTGAGTTTATTTCTGCTCTGGGGTGAGGACATGAGTGAAATGGGAGGCAAGGGGCAGAGGGCTGCTGGTGGTGCCAGAATTCCTGCCTGGCTGGGCTCTTAGTTCTGCTCAGGAGAACTGACAGTCCCACCATGCACACTGCCCAGGAAGACTGAGGCAGATAAAATCCCTCTTGCCAAAAGGAAATGTGATTCCAGGATCCTGCACCCTCCCTGCTCCAATGTGTCTGTGCAGAACAGCTCTCAATGAGCAGGGCGCTGAGAGGCACTTACAGAGGCATTTAGTCTCACACAAAACATTCTCCTGGGGCACAAGGGGGATGGAGCAAGGCCGGGCAGACTCCTCTCATCGAGCTCAGCTCCGCTGAAATCAATACATGATTAGGCAGCGACTCCAGCCCTTAATATTCCACCTCTGCACAGTACCATGCTTGTGCTGAACAAGGAAGATCTAGGCTAGACGTGGGGAAAAATTCTTTGCAGCGATAGGAATAATATATCCTGCAACAATCACTTCACCCAGGGGCACGACCTCCAGAGCTCTGACCTGTGCGAGTGACAGGCCCCAGCTCCAGGCTGCCTGTGCCCCTGTCCCCTCCAGCTGAAGCTGCCACGCCGAGTGCCACGGCAAACAAGCTGCAAACCCCTCTCCCCACCTCCTGCCTCTCCCTGCCCCACCTGAGGCCCTGTTTTCTCTCGTGATGTTTCTAATGAACCTAAGTGGCTGCAAGCAGAAAGTTTCCACTTCCCGCCTCGGGGCTGATTAGCGCGGAGCCGCCGCCGGCAGCATCCCGGCTGGCTGGGAACCCTCGGGGGAGCGATGAAGCCGCGCTCCGTGCCCTCTGCTCAGCGAGCACCATTAGAGCACCGACTGCCTAACCTGGCAACTGAGAGAGCAGGACCTCGCTGCTCTGGCTGCTGGGCCGAGGTCTCTGGAAAACACGGGCTGGTGCATGCATGGATGATATCCTGCAGTCCTCGACACAGAGCTGCAGCAGCAGAACCCGGAGAAGAGGAAGTGAAATACCTTTATCAGGCATGCTGCAATAAGCTTGGCTGGTGCTGCTCAAGGAGAGCTGGTCTCACCTACTCTTTCTGTGTGTGCTTAATGCTGTCAGGAGACAGTTCCCTGCATCCCTGGCAGATGGAGACTCTTTGTGTCCTGAGGGGGGAAAAGGGGCAGGTGCCAGGTGCTGCTCCACGTCTCCATCACTGAACAGCGACAAAGATCAGGGCTGGCCGATGCCACGTGCCCTCTCTTGCTTTTGGGTTACACTTGGAGCTCCAGGCTGTTCCTGGAAATCTGGGCTGAAACAGAAGGCTTGGGTTGCCCCGCGATCACCTTAGGGATGGGAGGGGAAAGTAAACAGGATTCTGCTCAGCACTGCAGAGACCAACTGCTCCAGCGTTGCCTGGCAGATGGGGCCCAAGAGGGAGACCATCTGTTTCCCAGTGAAGCCCTAAACTTCTCCCTGTGAGACCCTGGGCTGAAGAGATCCAACAGGGTTCAGTGGGTGCAGAGGCACAGGGGAGCAGCTGTGACCTGGAGGGCTCCTCCAGTCCTTGGTGAGCAACTTCCAGAGCTGAGCCAGGGCTTGGACCTTGAGTCTGTGGGCTGTTGGATTCCTGAGCGTTCCTGTTCCCTACATTCATTTTTATTCTTTCTCTCTACACATCTCCACCCTCTTTTCCTCTTGGCAGCCCTTCCCAGGTCCGTGCAGTGCTGTGGAACAGTCTGTGTTCCCTGTTGCAGAGCTGGGCAGGGGCTGTGTGGTTCACAGCTCTGCCCTCTGCCCACGGCATCTCCTTGTGCCACAGACCCCACCTGGCTGTGCCAAGGCCACCTGCCCAATCCCTGGCTGTTGACACTTCACCTGGCTCCCGCAGCACCTCCCGGTGATACCAGCAGGGTTAAAAAGAGGCACACTGGGGAGGTTGGAGAAATGCTGTTAGACCCAAGGGCAGGGGTTGGCATCTCAGAGAGGAGGGGATGGCATCCAGGGAAAGCTGGAGAAGGAAAGAGCAATTTGCTGCTAGTCAGCATGTCTGGGAAGCTGGGAACATATTGCACTAAACCGATAATAACACCTTGAACAGCAGGGTGCTCCTTTCCATCTGGCCTCGTGCTGGGCTCGGGCTCTGTCATTTCTTCCCCCCTGCAGCCAGGGAATCTGAGGCACTGGGCTGGCACAGGTCACCCAGCCAGGCTGCAGCTGGAAAGAGGAGAGCTGCCACAGCCTCTTGGCTCTCCTTCTGCCCCAACTCCATCCTCCTTCGGCTGGGGAGCGGGAAGGCACTGGAGCTCTTCGCTTAATTAGAAGTAACAGCTGAAGCACTTGAGAAACAAAAGCTCCTTTCTGTCTCTGCCCCACTTTTACTTGGGAGCCAGGGGTGGGGAGCAAATTGCTTGGAAGCCAGAAAGCGCCCTGGATCTTGTCACCATGGCTGCACAGGCACAGCCTCCTGTTATCTCCAGAGGAACAAAACCCTCCTCCCACCCTCCCTTGTCTCAGCTGGAGCTGATAAAAGGAGAAGAAATAAACAAAACAAATAATAGTAGTAATAAGAATAGAAAAATAGCCCAGCCCAAACCAGCAAATAAATATTCAGAGAATGAACCAATCTTCTGCAGAACGTATTATTTTCTGCAGTGGATTTTGGGCTGTTGGAGAGGACTCCGATGAGTATTTCAGGTTATAGAGGCCATCTCAGGAATACTGGGATTTACACAGTCACAACTCAGGAGCATCCCCGATGAGGCCATTTGCTGGAGAATAACAATCTCTACCTCTCTCCACACAATTGTATCATTCTGATTTATTTTTATATATGGATGTCCGCACTAATAACACGATCAGATGTAACTTTTATGTCTTCTTATTTGGAACTCACCATGATCACACCCCTAAGCTGTCAACAAGAGCTGGACTCCTGCCTCTTCTGCTTCTGGCTCACCCCCCGTGCAGGGACAGAGAGTGCTGTCAAATGCTCCCTGAGCTCTGGCAGCCTTGGGGCTGTCACCGTTCCCTGGGGAGCCTGGTCAGTGCCCACCACCCTCTGGGGGAAGAACCTTTGTCTAATATTCCACCTAACCTGCCCCTGACAGACGACACATTTTTCTGCTACCACAGTTAACTGCTTTTGGTACCTGGGCACCTCCAGTCTCCGCTGCAGTGTGGGCTTTAGAATGTAAATCATAATGCAAACCAAAGTGGGCTGTTGCTGTTTTTGTTGTGTTCTCACAACCAAACAGCTAAAAATACATCAAATAGTAGAGCTGTAAAGCAGTGAAAACTAGCAGCTATATATTTGTATTTTGAGAGAAATTAGGGCTGTTCTGGTTGCTCCAGACGGGCTTCCTACAGGAACTGGGTGGATAATTTCACTGGGTGCTTCATGCAGCAGAGCTCTGACCATCTGCTGAAGGGAACATACCTTTTAACAACATGTCTCGCTTTGGCTCCGTGCCTCCAGGGCCACCTCCCTACAACAGGCACTATTTCAGTGCTTAATTACATTTACTGTTAAAAAGGACAACTTATTTTTAGTGCCTGTCTTTCCAATATCAGCTGGTGGCCGGCGAATATTCCACGCCTGTGTGTGCCCATGGGAAGCAGTGTGTTTAAATCAGCCTGGGAATTATGTAGGCCATTGTAGCTGATGGCCCAGGGTGGCTCTAAGCTGTCTTGTATTTAAAAAAAAAAAAATTATTCATGTATGAACAAACAAATGAAGGGGAATAGGAACAACTGATACTTCAGCTTAACCTAGTTTCCTCCTTTTGGCACTGGCTGGCACACTCAGTGCTTTGGCTCACCTACTTTTTTACTATCAGTAGTAGAAATTATAACACTTGCAATTTTAGCATGCAAATTATGACTTTGTAATACAATGAACATTTTATTAAGTTTTTTTTTTTTGTTTATGGCTTTTTCTTGCAACTGCAAAAGAATATCAAGCTGTCCTTGCAAAAAGACCGAATTAAATGGCTGATTATGTCTTTCCACTTCTCCACACCCACAATTTCCCCCACTGGTTTTTGGCCCAGTGTAGCAAAGGTGGGACCTGTTTCAGTTCAATCTGGGGCACAAAAGATCAATGATTTATTCCTGGGAGATTTGAAGGGGTGGACTCTTATTTTCAAACTTCCCTGCCCTTCCTTTGCATATGGATTTACCTGGATAAATTCATTTAGACCATGAAAAGATCAGGTTCTTGCTGATAGCTCTGAGCACGCTGCTCTTGTGTCCTCCCATGGCCAGATAAACATGAACATCTGCATTGCCACTGTAAAAACAGCAACGAGGATATTCATGAAACTGGGGGGAGAACTGGGACGAGGCTCCAGTGCTCACATCCTCCTGGAAAACTCTCCCCAGGACCCCTCTCTGAAGGCAGACACTCGGATGGCTTAGAGAACCTGAGCTGAGATCATTTTGAGGGAGTTGCTGGTATTTCCCCAAGCACACCCATCCATAGAGAAGCCAGCGTAGGATTTCCCCAAGCACACCAGGTGCTCAGGCCAGGAATGGACCTTTGGGGGACTTATGAGGGGAAATAAATTGGGCAATGCTGGGGATTGCAACTCAGGTCACGGAATCATGTTGGAAGGATCCCCCAAAGATCATCGGTCCAACTCCAGGCCCTGCACAGGACACCCAACAATCAGGAAGGTCCTCCTCAGCCTCCTTTTCTCCAGGCTGAGCCCTCTTAGCTCCCTCAGCTGCTCCTGGTGCTCCAGACCCTTCCCCAGCTCTGTTCCCTTCCCTGGACACACTCTAGCCCCTCAATATCCTTCTTGCCCTGACAGGTCCAAAACTTGTCACGCCTTTGTCTCATAACCAGTGAAGGTTGAAGACAAATTTCCCAGGGGCACATGGCTGTGGTGTGGCAGAGCTTCCTGTGTCCAGGCAGTGTGTGACCCCTCTGTCCCCTGCTGACCACGCCACCCCTTTTATGCCTCAGCATCACGTGCTGGGTGAGGGTCTGCCCCTCCACTGTCCCCACGCACACACCCCCCGAGGTGCCAGCACCCACCAACTCCCAGCATCTGTGCCACTTGCTTGGCCTCTTTTCCTTTCTGCTGCTCCCCTCCACCGTGTGACAGCCATTGTGTGGTCCCCGCCGCACAAAAGCCAGCCTGACCTAATTTAAATCAGCGCTATTGAAGCCGTTCTTGTTTTATCTCCCAGCACAAGGGCTGTGCTCCCCGTTTCAGAGGCAGAAGAAATGAATGGCTAATTGGGGGGGTATTGTGCACGGCAGCAGCGTCGTCTCCCGGCCCTGATTGTCAGCTCTCCTGCTCCACGGTGCTTCCAGCTCCCCTCTTGGAACAGCCACGCAGGCTTTGGGAGTGGAGGGAGGACAAGGGGAGAATGGGACTGTGCAGCCAGCGCAGCGTGTCAGGGAAACAAAGCCGAGCACGGCTGCCGTGAGAGCTGGGGGAGGGCTAGGGGCAGATGCTGGGGATAATGGAAGAGAATATCCAGCCTTCACCTCCAAATGAGTTCTTTTTTCCCCGCCACAGTCCTTCCTCGTGCTCTGGGGACCGTCCGCGGGGAGCGGGTGAGGCACAGGGGTGCAGTGCCACACGGGTGGGAAGCGCTGGCAGCGGAGGAATGGGATAGGTCACGGATGGGAAGGGAGAATGCTGCAGGATCTTGGTCCTGCGGGCAAAGTTTGAGCCGTCCCTGACCATGGATCTTTGTCAGAAAAGCCAGAACATCCCCGGCAGCCGTTCCAGCAAGCAGGAACCAGCGGGGGCTTTGTCCGGGCCCCCAAAGCCAGCGCTGCCCATGCGAGGAGCATCCAGAGCCCACGGCTCGGTGTGGCGCTGCCAGAACCAGGCACCACCGTGGGATCTGGCTGCGTTTGGGAGTTCACACCGACAGCACGACGTCTTCCACGGAATTCCTGCCTCTGCCTCCCGCAGGTACCTTCCAGGAGCTTCCTCGCTGGCGCTGTTTGTTCTGCGGCTCCTCTCTCCTCATCTCCAGGCTGAAAGAGGGCTGCGGAAGAAAACAAAATCCAAAGCGTTTCAATCTTCCCCGTGGATGGTCTTGGGTCACTCACAGATCACTTCGCCCTGCTCGAGGGAGGGGACCTTGCCCCCAGCTATTGATCAGCTCTGCCCCAGCACGCTCAGCTGATGCTCAGTGCAAAGGTTGTAACCAGCCCTCTCTGCAGCCCTGCCAGCTGCAGGCAGAAAGGGTTTCAGTCCAGGATGTTTAACAACAACACGAAGCAAACGAGTCCCGAGACATCGGGTTTGTCACAGACTTGGATGTAATATTATAATCCTTATTGTAAATCAGATCAGAATAAAGCACTGGCAAGCCCTGAAGTTAAAGGACAAGTGACAACCTCTTCTCTACCCCTTCTGGCCCCAAGTCAAAAGATCAGCGACAAAATTGTAAAATGAAATTGTAAAATTAAAAGTAGATTTTATTAAGAGCAAGTGTTATTAAAAGTGAGGTCCTTTTTGCTTTCATCTGAGTTTATGATTCATTTCTCCCTTCTAAGCTTTTCTCTGCAGCCAGCAGAGCATAAAATACACTTCAACAGAGAAAACAAAACAGGAAAACATAATTCTCATGTTACCACCTGATTCCAAGGGCTGAGGTTTTACCAAAAAGAGAAAGATTGCCATTAAGTAAGTTGTTAATATTGCAGTAGGGTAAGAGGAACAAACTTAGAACTGTCTGGGATTGTCAGCTCTCGACTGAGGGTGGTGAGGCCCTGGAACGGAATTTCCCCTGAAAGTGTCCAAGGCCAGGCTGGATGGGATTTGGAGCATCCTGAGATAGTGGGAGCTGTCCCTGCTCATGGTAGGGTGTGGAATGAGAGGACATTTAAAGTTCTTCCAACCCAAACCAGTCTGGCATCTTGTGAATCTGTGGTTGTCAACAGGTCTGTCCTTGGGGCCGCTCCCCTTATAGCCCCTGTCCCCTGGGCCGGGCGGGTCCTGTCCCTCTCGGGTGGCTCTCCAGGAAGCCCCACTCCCTGTCGCCACTATTCTACCGACATCTGGTGGCAGCTGCCTTAGGGAAAAGCGACATTTCTTCAGCAGCGCCCTGCGCCCCCTCAGCGGGAACCTCCCTGTGGGGCTGTGGCGTCTCTGAGGGGACCCCCAAAACACTGCCGGGACACGCAGCTCAGTCCTCTCCTGAGACCAGCGGGTCTCTGGGAGCTCCAATTAGTCATTGATGATAATCACTGGCTGTCCCGCGCGGCGCTTCGAGGGCTTTGCGGGAGGTTTATACTGAGGGGGCCGTGAGGGAGGTCCGCGTCCCCTCAGCCGCCATGGCGGGAACATGGGCCATCGCTGGGCAAGGGCTCTCACGGCGGGTTTCCGTAGTGTAGCGGTTATCACGTTCGCCTCACACGCGAAAGGTCCCCGGTTCGATCCCGGGCGGAAACACCTCTTTTCTTTTTCTCGGGGTGACTCTTTTGTGGCTATTTCCCTGTTGTTTTGGTTGGGGGGGGGGGGTAAGTTTTTTGTTTTGTTTTTATAGATTTTTGGGGTTTTTTTTATTCTGAGTTATGTATTTATTTCCCGCCGTCTCCACCGCGGGTCGCAAGAGAAGCAACGGGCAGCAGGCGCCCCATCGCTGCCCAGCGCCATCCTCCCGCCGGGGCTCAAGCGGGCGAAGCGCAGCCGGGCGGGCGCGCCGCGTGCCGGGGCATCTCAATTCCGTTCGGATCGGTGAGAAACGGAAGGAAAAAAAAAAGATTAATGAGAAGAACAAAACGAAGTTGCGTTGGCCGGGAATCGAACCCGGGTCAACTGCTTGGAAGGCAGCTATGCTAACCACTATACCACCAACGCCGCTGATAGCCGCTCTCCCGGCTTCCCTCACCAGCATCACCCAGTGGGACCCAACCATTCTCCCGGAACAGGGGACAAAGCACAACGAAAGATGAGACTGGCTCCCCAGCCGCCCCACGACGGCAATAAATGCTGAATTTGGGGCCCCTCTCTGAGGAAGAGAAGGATCTTTTCTCCGTGCCTTTTTTTTTTACCCTGTATCAGCCTCAATTCTCTCTGTGCCCACCCTCTCCAAGAAGGTATTGCACGGGCTGCCCAGGGAGGCGGCAGACTCACCGCCCCTGGAGGTGTTGAAGGACAGACTTAGCTCCATGGTCTGGATGACAAGGTGCCTATCGGCCACAGGTTGGACTGGACGACCCCAGAGGCCTTTTCCAACACCTAATCTACTCCGTACTCCCTCAGGCATCTCCTTCCCCCCCGCTAGAGGCAGTGGTTCCTCCGGTGCCGCCCGGGCGCGCTCCCGCCGCGCGCGCTCCCGCCACTTCCGCCGCCGGGTGAGAGGTCGCGCCGTGGCCGCCGCCGCCCCCGCGCCCCCGTTTCCGGGGCTGCCCCGCGCCCGGGACATGGAGCGGCACTGACGGAGCCGCCGCCGCCCCCTCCCTCCCCCGCCCTCCCTCCCGCGCAGCAGCCGCCCCCACCCCCGCCCGGCACGGGGAGCTCGCCGCGCCCCGCGGTGAGTGAGTGAGGAGGGGAGGGGGGGAATGGCGGGGACCGAGGGTCCCGCCCCGGCACGGGCACGGGCACGGGCACGGGCACGGGCACGGCTGGGTGGGGCCCACGCCCGTGAGGGGCGGCTGAGGCGGGTGGGGAGCGCTGGCCGGCCCCGTGGGCCGCATCCCCGCTGCCCTGGCCGGGGGTGCCCGGGGGTGCGGTGTTCGCCCCTTCCGTGGGCTCCTTCCCCCCACAGGCTGGCGGCGGCCTCGCCTTGCCCCGGGGGGGCGTTTGCTCGCCCGGCCTGGCCCCCGGCCTGGCCCTCGGGGTGGTTTGCAGTTCACTCCCCCCACGGGTGGGGTTTTGGGGGCCCTGCCCTTGGAGGGGGTCCCGTGTGCCCCCCCCAGCAGCCCCGGCCGGGCGCAGGCGGGTGAGGGGCTGGCCGCTCGCTGCCCTTGCAGGGAAGGAGCCGTCTGCAGCAGGGAGGGACGTGGGGGGCACAGGATGCTCCATCCCCGGCGATCCCCCCTCTCCTGCTGTCCCGAATCCCGGCCTTTCCTCTGCACCAAGGGCAGAGCTCCCGGCGAGAGCTGCAGAGGGACGCGGGCTGCTGGCAGCCTTTGCCAGAGCTCATCCCTCTCTGGAGAAATCTCCGCCGGTGTATCCCACCCTCGGTTGCTTTAATTTTTGGAGATCTTAAGGCTCCCGGCCACGGCAGGGACACGTTGTAAGGGCTCCTGTAGGTGACTCTGTTCCTGCGTTCTGCTGGCTCTTCCCGAATGATTCATGCTGGTTCCTGATCTCTTTTGTGTATTTTGCTCAGTTTCTTTTTTTTTTTTCCTGGTTCAAGATTTTACTGTTCCTTCCCCGTGTGAAATGCGTGCTCTGGGCTGGGTGCAATGAGGGTTAAGATGTTCCTCAGAGTCACTAAAATCACAGAGCAGCCCAGCCTGGCAGCACCTGGGGAAGCCTCTGCTCCAACCCCTGCTCAAGGCAGGGTCAGCTGGGAGACCAGACCAGGTTACTCAGCATTCCTGAGCATCCCTCTTGCATCAAAAACTGCCCTTAAACTGCTGAACGCTGCTGCTGCTTCCTCCCTCTGTGCTCTCCTCTGCAGCAGAGTTTCTTTGTGAGGCTTTGTCTCTCCTGTGAGCGTGCTTTTGCTGGAGGAATGGCTCTGTGGGGAGAGCAGGAGCCTCCACCAAAGGCAGCGGCGGGTCTTGAGTGTGTCTGTGATTCAGAACTAAAGACCTTTGTACCTGGGGAGACGGGACAGCAGTGAGGCACCTTCCTGTGCTCCTGGAAAGCTGGTTGGTGTGGGGAGCCAGGGCTCCTCGTGGCAGCAGGCTGAGGCACAGGGAAGCAGCATTCAGGCTTGGAAGATAAATGTGGTTTTTGTGTCCCAGGTGGGCCTGTGACCCTCTGGCTGGCTCCTTATGGTGTGTCCTTTGTTTGACTCTTCCCTCTAAGTGTATGGAGCAGAGCTCTGTTGTATCAGTTTTTAGTACCTGATACTTGCAAGAATTCCAGGATTTTGGGAAGGGGATGACAGAAAGGTTCAGTACTCGAGGTTCTCAGATTTTAAGAAGAATTTTCTGGGAAGGAACGAGGCACACCGCAGAGTTCGCTGGGCCTCGTTGTTCAGATGAAGTCTCTGAGATTTATCAGGGCTGTTTTAACCCAGGCTGTGCTGACAGAACAGATTTGGACCAAGGAATGAAACCCAAGGATTGATTTGTGCCTCCCCGCTCTGCTGGAAACGTGACCTATGGAAGATGCTTTTACCCAGCAGTTGTATGAAATCTCCTTTCTCCCCTCTTCCTCCCCAGTTTCCTGTCCTGCCCAGCTCTCTGAGTAGTTAATGCAGAAGATAAAGAGGGTTCGTCTGGAAAACGAGACCGCAGGAAGTTGGAGAAGGTATGTGCAGGCCCCTGTGTGGCCTCCGTGTGCCGTGGGACAGAGCAGCCACCACCTCTGCACTGAGAGAGGCTCCTGAGAAATGATCTGTGCATCCCAGGGAGCTCTGTGTCAGGATCTGTGAGTCAGGAAGTGACTCAGGACAATAACTTCTTTCACTCACTTCCAGTATCCAGCTTCACAGTTTTTTTCTGGGTCCCGATTTCCCACCTGTGCTTGTTGTCCCCTCCAGGCTAACGCCTTGTCCAGAGGAGGGCTTGGTGGCTCGCCCACCTCACCTGACAGGGCACAAACGGCATTACAAGACCCCCGAGGGGCAGCTCCATGTTTTGGGGAGGAGAGAGCAGTGTTCCTGCAACAGCTTTGAGTCATCTCAGACCCTGCCTCAGCGTGGGGCAGAAGGGACAGGGCCTCTCCAGCAAGGTGGAAATCCTCTGTGTGCTATCGCTGCCTGTCTTAAGATGGTTAATAACTGGTGTCTTGATCCAGCTCACATTTGAGTAATGTAATCCCAAAATCTACTCCGAGATAAGTTACTCTATGTACTTATTGCCAAACGCTGACTACGACTTTTTCCAGAGGTGGCTGCAGTGACAGAGGCAGAAATCTGAGCTTCCTTTTACTCTCTGTCATGCCAGGACCTAAGTTTTAGGAGTCTTTTTTCCCTTCTAGTGGGAGGTATCCCTGCCCATGGCAGGGGTTTGGAATTAGATGATCATTAAGGTTGCTTCCAGTTCCATTCTGTGATTTTGTGAGCAGTGCCAGTGGTGATTCCCAACACTCCCCTCAGTCTGAGTGGTGGCTGCTGTGCTTACCCCACTTCCCCGCTCCATCCTAGTGTCAAAATCACCGGGGTGAGAGCAATGCCAAGCTTAGAGCTGTGCTGTTCACATGATAAAATCATGGCAGTATATTTTGGAAGAGGCTCCAGGCTCCAATTCAGCTGGGGACAGGCACCAGTATCACATTTGTGGACTGGTTTTAAAGGTTAAACTTTCACCTGTGAGGACCCTGGCTGAGTGAGATGGATTCATCAGCTGGGTGAGTTACCCAAGGGCCAGGCTTTGTGAGCTAAAGCCAGAGTATTTAACTGGCTGAGTTGACCTGCACTGGGGTGGGGTTGGGAGAATTGCACTCAGGTTATGGATTTTCATGGTCTTTCTGTCATGTGCTTCTGAAGCAGCACTTCTGCCTTCAGCTGTGATTTTAGCTGCTGCAGTGGAGAGCCTGGGTACAGGCAGAGGCCACAGACACACAGTCTTAAAACATCCCACATCTCTTTTGTGGTTTCACTTGGGCTTCCTGCCTGCCTTTGATTGGAAAATACTCCTCTTTATCCATTTTCAAGCTGTGGATTCACTGCTGGGCAGTAGGTACCAGGAGTACCTACAGAATTATTTTGGGAGCTTGTTCTTGTGTTACTTTTGGCACATTTTGTACAATTTCAGGACTTAGGAGTCTGAGGAGATGTTACGTTTTCAGCCCTTGCACAAGGCTGATTCTGTTTCCTTGGAGCAAAATTACCCAAGCCAATTTTGCCCAGTAAATTGAAGTTCTTCTGAAATTCTCTGTAACATTCTTTCAGGTACCTCCAAAACCCCACAAGTGTTCTCTTGGAGGGACATCCTGCTTCTCAAGTGGGGTGTCAGAAACAGGTTTCCCTGGTCCTCAGCTCATTCCTGCTCTGCAGTGGATGACATCACTGACCTTGGGCAAGTCTGTGGGTCCACCTCACCTCAAATTAACATTTGTGTTAATGTGGAGGCGGTTCTTGCCCTCTCCTTCCACACCTGCTCACTTGGAAATCCCTGAGGAATGTGTGCCACGTTTCTCAGGATACAGCCGGGGTCTGCTCCTGCTGCCTCCTCTCTCTTAGCAAAGCAGTTGCACTTTTTTTTTCCCCTGATTTCCCACGTCTCTTCCATCATTGCTGGCCTCAGTATCCCCTCAGGTAAGTGAATTGGGTCTGAACCTCTCTCCCCAAGCGATGGGCAGGTTTTCCTTTGGGATAGGAAGGGGATTCCACTTCTGTGGTCTCACAGGACAGGAGTTTGTGTGCCTTCACGATAGGTCATAGCTTTGATGACATATCCATCTGAATTCCTGGAGTGGTTTTCCTTTGAGTCAAGCTGCTTGTTGTCTGCACCAGAATCTGCTGCTTTAACTTCCTTTAACAGCTTATTCTAGAGCCAGCCCTGGCAGAGGGAGTTCTCTGAGGTCAATATCTTCATTTACAGCGCTCCATATGGGATGGGAGATGGACTTTTCCTTTCAGTGTCTTTAAAATGTAGTCCTTGAGCACAGAGAATCCCGGGATCTGTAGTTTAAGGAGCACCTGCTTGATTTTAAGCCTCAATTCTCTCCCTCTACTCCTCCCTCAGTTTTTTGCCCAGTTCTGAAGGGGAAGCGAGGATGACTGCAGTGGACACGCTCTCGGACAGCTCCGAAGTGGTCGAGATGGAGGATGTGCCTTCCCAATTCCAGGTGCAAAAGCATTCTTGGGATGGGCTGCGTGACATTATTCACAGCAGCAGGAAGTACTCGGGCATGATAGTGAACAAAGCTCCCCATGATTTCCAGTTTGTCCGGAAAACAGAGGAGTCCAGCCCGCACTCTCACCGCCTCTATTACCTGGGTAAGCCTCCTGCCAGCTTCCAGGGGACGTGGGGCTCTTCCAAGCTCAGCAGGGAAGGGAAGGGAAGGGGTGCGAGGGATCTCCCTCCGTGAGATTTGGGAACTGAGATTGGGTAACGTGGCTCAAGGCCTGCAGGATCTTCCGCAAAGCCTGGGGCTGAGCAGGGACTCCCCAGTCCCCAGACGAGCCTCAAGCATGGGGATTAGCTGTGACAAGGGGAAGTGTTGGCCAGCCAGCACTTCTGTGTCCTTTGTCACACAGGGGATGGGGTGAGAGAAGGGACCATCTTGTGCCTCTGTAGCTTGGGAGAAGTGGGATTTACTTGCTTCATTAACCAGACCGACTTTCCAAGAAATTCACTGTCAGTAATGACTAATTACATGCTGCTACATATTAATGGCAGGGTGGTGGTGTCTCCTGCTTTATTAGGTATCATGAAAGTAGGATGCTTTCAAGAGCAGGGAAGAAAATTGAGGTGGGAATGAGCTGTTCCTGGCATTTGCAGGGAAATACCCCTTTCCTCCTGTGGGACTGAAAGCAGAATTTCATGTTGTACAGGTCCCTTGTTGCAGATGGAGCCACGATGTAATTAGTGACAGAGTTGTTGGATTTTAGGAACTGGATCATTTTGTGGCCGGTAACATGGGAAGCTTTATAGACTATAAAGAGTTTGTTGTGCTTTGGGGCACGAGCTGATCATTTCTGGGCCAGTACAGAAATTGCCAGATGTGCAGCTCTGTGCAGTCACTGGTGCCCTGAAGTGACCCTGCTGTTCTTCCTTCTTCTTCCAGGTTTTGAGTGTAGGTCACTGTAGGATGCTGGATTTGAGGGACTGATTTGTGTTGTCACTAAGCAGCTCCTGTGTGCCAGTGACTTGATTTGTGTAGTTCTCATAAATTCTTGGGACACAAGTGCTGCTCTGAAGGGCAGGATCCAGAACTGGCATCTTTTTCTTGTCAAGTCTGAGCAGTGAGGCTTGATTTAAAGCTGAATGTATTTCCAGTTCACTTTGATACTGGTTTTGATCTAGGTGATTAAAGAACTAAGTGGCTAATTTTAATTTTTTTTTTGTGTGAAATGGCAACCAAACCAGCTACTTGGGTGGTTGGTGTTCTGCCAGGGTGTGACTGTTCCAGGAGCCAGAACCAGGAATGAGGCTACACGAGTGCCTTTTCAGTGTTTCCTTCCTTAAGGAATTAATTGTACAGGGCTTAGAGCAGGTTAATCCCTCAGTTAAGATCAGCATCAGCCAGGTAATCCCAGGGTACCTCTTCTCAGATGTCCCTAATAAAGGGTAAATGCTGATTTAAATGCTGATTCTTTTCCATAATAAATGGACACTCCCAGGGATGGGGCAGCCACAGCTTCTCTGGGCAGCCTGTAAGTTCACAAGTGTTTAACTCGGTGTGCTGTTACTGCCCCAGCATGAAATAACATTCTAAAATGTTTAAATCAAAGTGAGGAGGGGATGGAGAGTCCTGATGAACTTTGCTGTAGGGCTGAATATTTCATTTGGAAGCAAAGTAAAGTGTCTTTTGGGGAGGAAGGCAATATTCTCCTTGTAAATGCCAATTGATTGTAGTCAGCCTGAGGTCACTGGAGAAAGTTCTAACAGAAGGGGAAGGGAAGTCCAGGTCACAGTTGCCTGAGTGTCAGATATGTGTGTCCAGAGTCATTTGTTCCTCTCTGCAGTTTTTCCTGCATGGCCATCCTCAATCATTCCTGGGCCATCCCCTCAGAGTTTTCTGTTGTATCGTGGCAGATGCTGCTTATGTTAAACACCACATGCTCAGCACTTTGGTGTTCCTGGATCTCTGAGGATTAGATCCTCACATATTGCTCTGCTTCCTGAGCACTTATTAATATTTCAGTTTTAATTTGAAGTAACTACTGCTGGGTCAGCCAGCTCAGAATTCTCTCTGTTCTGCCCAGAACATGTGCAGAGTAGGCAGTATCAGGGCACAGATCCCTGTGTGAATTTCTGATCCAGGGAGTCTCTGCAGCATAAGTAGAGGGCAAGTTCGTGGTCTTTGTTTTGGTGGAAACTGTCAAAATCACATGTCAGGGTATTTGATGGTTGTTTTGGAAGTTGGATGAAGGCCAGGAGCTCATTTGATAACCACAGTCAAAGGCTTATGTAAAATGACAAGGTCTTTTGACTCTGTAGGATACTGTTTCACATTTGAATGGGCTCTCTGGAGCTTCCAGGCTTTTCCTTCCCCCCTTGCAAGCTGCTGCTTTGGCCTGAATTAGGTCCCTGTAGCAAAGTTCTGTATGAGAAATGTGGAGAGTAATGTTGAGTCATTATTCAGTCACAAATTCAGGGAGTGGTGCTCTTGGAGTGGCTCTGGAGCATGGGAGGACAGGCACAGAGGGGAAACTTGGACCTAAAACATTCTGGAGAGGTGGGGTAGTGATAAATCTTGCTTAGGAACATTCCAAACAAATCAATATCTGGGTGGTTGAGATGTTATTCTGGGATTGATCCGGGAGCTGCTTGGGAAGGAATGTGGGTAAAGGTCTCTGGGCAGCCCCAGCCCCTGTTTCCAGATTTCTGTTTGAATTTGCTCTTTGTCCTGGCTAATTCATCTTAAGTAGGATGATGCTTTTGTCCTCCTAACAGGAATGCCATATGGTAGCAGAGAGAATTCCCTTCTTTACTCAGAGATTCCCAAAAAGGTACGGAAGGAGGCCTTGCTGCTCTTGTCCTGGAAACAGATGCTGGATCACTTTCAGGTAAGCCAGAGTGGGAAGAGCCTGGGGAACCTGGGTGATGCTGTGGTGGGGATATCTGTGGGGTGTCTGTCATCCTTCCTGCTTTTAAAAAATAGGGAAAGTTGAGTTTAAATTGCTGCCTCTGCCTTACACTGGTGTGAGTGCACCAGAAAGGGAGGGAACTTTCCCCTCTCTGGTTTCAGGATCTTCGTGTCCTTTGTCACTGGCAGCATTGGAGGGTGTTGGTCTTTTCAGCCCCATTTAAAAAGTTCCTGGTGCAACAGAATTTATCTGTCTTGACCCCATTTGGGCTGTGAGCTCTCCCCAGGGTAATTCAAGATCCCGGAAGAACTTTTGTTTGCAGTGTCTGACATGGAAACTGTTTGTGAAGGCTGCAGATAACGTCATTAAGTTAATTGGTTACATCTGATTTGCATAAGCAGAGCAAGCGCAGCTGTTCTCACTTCATGCTGAAGTGCCAACTGTAGAACTGAGAGATTCACAGCTCAGTCCTCCTGGAGAGGGAAATTTGGGGGGTGTGGGAGGTTTAGGCCTCCTGGACCCCAGGAACTGGGGACCTGTACCCTGACCCTGCTGCCTGTTTGAGCTGGGGTGTTGTGCCAGGCTCAGAGCACTCCTGTGAACATTGCTTTCCTTGCAAATCCTTTCAGAAATTCCTTTCCTTCAATTCTAGGCAACCCCTCACCACGGGATGTATTCCAGAGAGGAGGAGCTCTTGAGGGAACGCAAGAGGCTGGGTGTCTTTGGGATAACATCCTATGATTTCCACAGTGAGAGTGGCCTGTTCCTCTTCCAGGCCAGCAACAGCCTCTTCCATTGTCGAGATGGGGGCAAGAATGGGTTCATGGTGAGTCTGCCAGGGATTCCACGGACTCACCTCAAAGGGGCTCGATGCTTTGGATTGGAGATGGCTGCACGTGGAATCCCAGGCTGGATTGGGGTGTGAAGGGACCTTAAAGCCCATCCCAGTGTCACCTCCTGCCATGGCAGGGACACCTTCCACTATCCCAGGGTGCTCCAAGCCCCATCCAGCCTGGCCTTGGACATTGCCAGGGATTCAGGGCCAGCCACAGCTGCTCTGGGCACCCTGTGCGTGCCTCCCCACACTCACAGGATGTTCCCCTGGAGCCCCTTCGTGCACTGCAAGGGGCTCTGGGGTCTTCTCCAGTGAACATTCCCAGCTCTCCCAGCCTGCCTCCAGAGGGGCTCCAGTCTTGGAGCATCTCTGTGGCTCCCCTGGACCTGCTCTAGCAGAGCCACCTCTTCCACACCTTCATCCGTTTGGTTTTGGTAGCTGCTCTTGTGTCCTGTCAGGGCCACATTTGCCATCATCCCCTGGGCTGTGCTGTGTCTCTGACTTAGGTGTTTCTCTGCAGGGCTGGGAGCTGACGTGGCACCCAGCTCTGTGTGTGTCTCTTGCCATAGGTGTCTCCAATGAAGCCTCTGGAGATCAAGACTCAGTGCACAGGGCCACGGATGGATCCCAAAATCTGCCCTGCTGACCCAGCCTTCTTCTCCTTCATCAACAACAACGACCTGTGGGTGGCAAACATCGAGACGGGCGAGGAGAGGCGGATGACATACTGCCATAAAGGTGTGGGCCTTCCTCCAGCCCTGAAGGGAATTCCTCTGAGCAATCTGGCCTGCAGTACCCACGTTCCTGGCTAATTTCTTTCAAGTGCATTTGTCTTTTGGGTCAGCATTTTCCAAGGAGATGTAAAATGCAAAATGCAAACGCTTTCTCGTCTTTGTTGCTCTCCAGGCTTGTCCAATGTTCTGGATGACCCCAAGTCTGCTGGTGTAGCCACTTTTGTCATTCAGGAGGAGTTTGATCGGTTCACGGGCTATTGGTGGTGTCCCACAGCTTCCACAGAAGGTCAGTCACTGTTCTGCTCATCAAATCCTGGCACTGTGACTGCTGCCTCTGGCTGGGAATGAGGGTCTGAGCACGATTTTCCTTTGGGCTGCTCCTGGGGAGATCACCTGAAGGAGCAAGGCACTGAGGGGATTATAATTGTGGAGTGTTTGCAGGTGGTCACTGAGAGCTGGGGCTGTACAGGTGTTCCCTCTGTGCTCCAGGCAAGGCAGACACAGCAGGAAATGCTCTTGTAAACATTCCGGCTCTCTGTCCCAGGTTCAGAGGATTTGAAAACTCTGCGGATCTTGTATGAGGAAGTGGATGAGTCAGAGGTGGAGATAATTCATGTTCCTTCACCTGCCCTGGAGGAGAGAAAAACAGATTCCTATCGGTACCCCAGGACAGGTGGGTGAAACACGTGGGGCTGCTGAGGCAGCTCTGGACTCCTGCTGGAATCAGCAGTGGAATTGGGGCTATAAACTTTGCATCATTAATCTGGGCACTTACTGGGATGTAGAAACAAATTGTAAAAGTTGAGACCTAATTGACTCTCCGATCCCAAAACCTGCTGCAAGAAAGGGCTGGGATTTAAAGTTCAGCCTAAATGAAAGGATTGCTGAGGAAGTGGAATATATCTGGTGGCATATTGTGGAATACATTCTGAATCCCATCTTTCCTCTCCCTCCTGGGAGCATGCACAGCCAGCTAGGGAAGGCAAAGCAAACTGTTCCCATTCCCAGAATGACTCTGGTGTTTGCTCACATACATATTTGATATTTGTAAATTCACACAGAGCCATTTCAGTAGGACCGGGGGCAGTTCTCCTTTAGAGTCTGTATTTTGTGTAACCACAGAATGTTCAACTTGATCATCTTGGTGTTTGTTTCACTTCTTCTCTGCAGGCAGCAAAAACCCCAAGATTACATTGAAACTTGCAGAATTTAAAACAGACAGCAAGGGTAAGGTAAGAGATAACTCAGAAAGGGACATTGCACAGGAGAGTTTTTGAAGCTCCCTAGAATTAAAACAAGGTCACAAAGAAATCTCAAATAGTGTTAGTCTGGTTTTTTTATTCTCTTGTAATAGCTGGATCTCTAATGTGCTTATCCAAGAAACAGAAAGACTTGCAAATGCTGACAAGAATCATTCTGGGGGAGATTCAGCTGGGAATTTGGAGGGAAGGGGAAAGTGGGGTTTGCCTGGTGCACCATGGCAGAGACAGGAGGGCTGGAGCCGGGTCTGATCGGGGCTTCAGTCCCTGCCTGTGTCCTTTCCTGTGGCTGAATGCCAATGTCATTTTGCTTTGAAGCTGTTTTCCCCTTCTCTTCCTGCTCTCTGTAGCAAGGCTTGCTTCTCCTCACCTGACCCTTGCTGATGCCAGTAGCTAAACTTCCTTGTTCTGCCCTCTCCCTGAGCTTCCCTGGGAGAAGGTGATGAGCTCTGGTGCTCTGATTTGATGTTGGGCCTTGGTTTTGCTGCAGATTGTGTGTGCTCAGGACAAAGAGCTGGTGCAACCCTTTGCTGCCTTGTTTCCCACTGTGGAGTACATTGCCCGTGCTGGATGGACCCGGGATGGCAAATAGTAAGTTCATTTTCCTCCCAAAGTAACTTTCCCAAGGGCTTCTGGGGTTGCAGACCCTCGACACGCTTCTGCTGTGTTCATGACCTGGTTTTAAAGCCCTTGGTGCCAGAAATGGCACATGAATATTTGGCTTCTCCAGTGCTGTAACATCCTAAAAGGAGGAACGAAGCAGAGCAGAGTGACAGGCTGTGGGGTTTGTCACAACCAGAGTTAAATGACATTGATACAGTAAGTGGGCAGTCCTGGGGAATTCTTTGGAGCTGAAGGTGTTTCAGCAGGTACAAGGTGTTTCCTGCTGAAAATGGGGGTGTTCTGTGGGCAGTCTTATCTTTGCTCGTTGGCACAGTTTGTCATCAAAGCCTGAGTCACAGGACAGGGGCAGGGCTTGTGGTGCCACATCCTTCATGCAGCATGTCCAAAGAGAAGGATTGCTCTGGGGCTGGCTCTTGCTCCAAATGGGATACACAGTCTTGCCTGAAGAGTTACAGAATTCAGCCCAGTCTGATTGAAATTTTAAAATTCTTCATTTTTCCCCCTCCCAAGCTTGGCTGTTAAGTGGTGTGTGTGCAGATTAAGTTAAGGTGACTTGGCTGTCTTTGAAGGTGGCATTCTGTAACTCATCATTAATTTTCTGCTCTGGAAAGGAAATTTAGAGAGCTTTCCAGCAGGTAATCCCAGAGGTGATTGTGATGTTCTGCACCAGAGCTTATCTAAATGTGCTGAATATCTCAGTTCCTGAAATCCTGCGGTGCTGGGGGAGAACTGGCTCTTTTCAAATCTGTCTTTCATGATGAAACTCCCCTGGATGCACTCGCAGGCCTTGGGGTGGCTGTGCTTTGCCATCTGTCATGCTGAGAGCCTGCAGTGCAGCAGCACTTCCAGGGACTCTCCTTGGAGGAGAGCAGGGCTGGGGCTGGAGCAGCTCCTTCCCCTGACACTCGTGTTGGGTCTGCGCCTCTCCCTGCCGGAGCGCGAGGAGGAGGCTGCAGACAGAGCTCTTGGAGGGGGATCGCTTGAGCTGGAGGAGAGCTGGAGCACAAACAGTGCTTCCTGATGGAGGGCTGTCCAAGGAGGAGTTCCATTCTGGAGACAGGGCTGTGTTAGCAGTGCTCCCTTGGAACAGGCACTGGCAGATCTGTCAGACATCTCGCCTGAGCGATACCCCTGTGAAATACCAGAGCTGTCTGGCAGTACGTGTGTGTTGGCACAGCTTCCAGGGGATTAGAAAGCAGCAGTGATGAGAAAAGCTTTGCATTCAGATGCCCAAATCCTTTCTGGCAGCGGGAGGAAGATAGGGATGCATGTTCTGAGTGTTGGAAAGGGACCTCTATTCTGTGGTACTGACATTCACCTCCGACTTCTTTCCCCAGTGCCTGGGCTATGTTCCTAGACAGACCTCAGCAGAGGCTCCAGCTAGTCCTTCTGCCTCCAGCACTCTTTATTCCAGTCCCAGAAAATGAGGAGCAGCGTGCTGAATTTGCCAAAACTGTGCCAGAAAATGTCCAGCCATTTGTGATCTATGAAGAAACCACTGATGTGTGGATAAATGTAAGAGGCTCGGGGCTGGGAGGAGAACACAGGCTGCCCCTTCCTCCCCTCCCCTCAGTTAACCATTCTCGTGTTGGTTGGGTGTCCAGTTTTGCTGTGGCAGCTTTGCTACTCGGTCCCAAAGTTGGTGTTGAATCAGGGGTTTGATAAAGCAAATCACTCACAGGTTTCTCATCTTGTGTGGCAGGTTCATGACATCTTCTATCCTTTCATCCAGCCGGAGGGGGAGGAGGAAGAGCTCTGCTTTATCCGAGCCAACGAGTGCAAAACGGGGTTCTGTCACCTGTACAGGGTGACAGCAATCCTGAAGCCAGGCAGCCACGACTGGGTGCAGCCCTGTGTCCACAGTGAGGGTAAGGGCTGCAGGCCTGGGAGCTCGCCCTCCTGCTGGCCTGGCTTGTCCTTTGGGGAGGGCAGTGATTTACGCTCGTGGTCTCTCTCGTAGATGATTTCAAATGTCCCATCAAGGAGGAGATTGCCCTGACTGGTGGGGAATGGGAGGTGCTGGCGAGGCACGGATCCAAGGTAGGGGTTATTTTTATTCTCTTGCAGTGCTCAGCTCTGCATCGTCTGCCCCTAGTCCTGGCCTGAGCCCTCCCTTACGCTTGGGACCTGCTAGAACTGCTTAAGCTTCATTTTGTTGCTGTTTTTATTGCTGCCTCTGCTTTCCCCAGAAGTGCTGTAGGCCAGTGCACATGGATCTGATTGCCTTCTTAATCAGACTTCGGATTGCTCCTTAGGAAAATCCCAGGAGTGGGTCAGGCCATAAAAAAGGACACAAGTCTGAGGTTTAAGAGCAACAAAGAACCATTTGGTGGAGAAGCTGGGGATTGCTGCCTTTGCTGAGGCATTTTAACTCCAATGAGTTCCTGCAATGTGGAAATGTGTCCTGGCACTCGGAGTGAACTCTCGGTCTCCAGCTGATCCCTCAGCAGAGCCTTTAGGAACAAGGCAGCTGGGGAATATAAAGCAATTTAGAATATGGAGAAGCTGTATCTGTTGTCGCTCGCAGAACAGCCAGAAATGAATTTTTATTAATCTTGTAGAAACCTAGTTTCATTTTTGCTTCAGGAATTAACTCCGAGACTGATCTTTAACACTCCCAGGTGATTCTGTCAAAATAAAGACCTTGTCTGTTCACTTCCAATTAATCTGGATTTTCACTTCTCGCTTTTTAAAAGACCAACAGCTCCAAGCTTTTGGTTTCTGCTGCTTTTCCTCAATCTGCAATTAACCTGCTGTCCCTCCCCATGTGGATTCTCACTGTACATGCTGTTGATTTTGGCCACAGCTCTTCCCTGCATGTGTTATGGCTAAAATTGTGTTAGCAGCAATTATTTTGATGCATTTGTTGCTCCACAGGGCTCTGCCTGGTTTTCCTGGCCAATTGAGTTGGATGTTTTTCCCTTTGCTGTTCACAGGGGTCTTCAAACTGTGGGTTAGCCAGAAATAGCATTTGGAAACTGTAAGGTGGAAAAACAGTTCAGTTACTGTTGCTGGATCAATGCAGGATTTAAAAGCTGTCGCCTCTGTTCCTGCCTGACTGGGTGGTTTTTAGAAACAGCTTTATCTGGACAGTAAAACCTATTTTAATGTGTCTCAAAGTTTGGTGCTGAGAGCTGTTAGACTGGTCCTCCTACGAATGGGAATTCATTAGCATGATGGCTGGAGAAAAGGTTCCTGTACCTTAATAATCCAGCCATGCTGCCTGTGGCCAGGGGAGGGTTGGGCTCCTCTCCCAGGTAACAGGGGACAGGAGCAGAGGAAACAGCCTCACGTTGCTCCAGGGGGATTTAGGTTGGAGATGGGGGGAAATGGCTTCGCTGGAAAGGTGATCAGGCACTGGCACAGGCTGTCCAGGGCAGTGGGGAGTCACCACGCCTGGAAGTGTTCAAAAGGGTGTGGATGTGGCACTTGGGGATGTGGGTTAGTGGTGGACACAGTGCTGCTGGGTTCATGGATGATCTTGGAGGGGTTTTTCCATTTTCTAAATGATCCCATGGTTCTGTAAGATGTCATATAAGCCCAGAATGTTCCTTGTTAAGAGGATGGCTTCCTGTTAACCTGCAGGGAACACAGCCCAGCTTTTTATGCCCATTAATAAGCAAATGTTTTGAGTCTTTAACAAAGGGGTGAGGGACTGCTGTCTGTCACTGCATTGTGTTGTCTGCAGTTCTCCCAAGTGCTGTGTGTGTTCTCTGGCCCCTCAACCCCCTGCCCCGAGCAGCCCTGTTGTGGTCTCTGTGTGTCCTGGGCTGGCAGAGGAGCAGAGCTTGTCCCTGCCTGTCCCTGAGACCTCTCTCCTGGCACAGATCTGGGTCAATGAGGCCACCAAGCTGGTGTATTTCCAAGGCACGAAGGACACCCCGCTGGAGCACCACCTCTACGTGGTCAGCTACGAGTCTCCCGGGGAGATCATGCGCCTCACCACTCCAGGCTTCTCCCACAGCTGCTCCATGAGCCAGGTTTGTTCCTTGGGTTCCCGTCTCCTGGCTGACAGGGATCCTAACTGGGAATGGCAATGACTCGTGGCCAGTTACGAGTCCCGAGCGCTGCTCGAGACGTGGGCAGTGCAGCGCCTCGTGCCCTGACTCTCCTGTGTTCCCTGCCAGAACTTTGACATGTTCATCAGCCACTACAGCAGCGTGAGCACTCCTCCCTGTGTGCACATCTACAAGCTCAGCGGCTCTGACGACGACCCACTCCACAAGCAGCCCAAGTTCTGGGCCAGCATGATGGAAGCAGCCAGTAAGTCCTGAGAGTGGGGCCTTCCAGTGAGAGCTCCCCAGCAGCAGCCAGGAGTGATGGGGAGGGAAGGGCTCTGAGTGCCTTCACTCTCAGGGAAGGTGAATCGTGTTATCTTGCGGGGGGAGATATTTCTCACCTGCCCAGGAAGTGTTCTGTGGCTTTTGATGTGTTTCACACGTGGAGCAAAAGTCCTGCTCCGGGGTGTACAGAGTTCACACACACAAGGATGTGGTTTCACTGTGGAATCACTCAATGGTTTAGATGGGAATGGACATTAAAGTCCATCCTGTTCTCGTGCCCTGCCATGGACAGGGACATCTTCCACTAGTCCAGATTGCTTCAAGCCCTGTTCAACCTGGCCCTGAACACTTCAAGGTGCTTTTTTATTTGTGAATTGTTTGAAGAGGGAAGGGACAAGTACCTGGGATACAGTGGCTGCTCCATTCTGCACTGCAGGTTTTAAAGGTCTAGGTACAGCTCACAGCAGCACCTGAACCCCTGCTGTAAACACTTTGTTACCTTCTCCCGCCCTGCTGTTGTGGCACAGTGCCCGCTGGAGAACTCCCAGCCAGTGAGGTCTTCCTGAGGAATCCCTTCCCTGTGCAGGCAGGTGGAGGCTCTGCTTGCCAGGGAAGGGCTTTGCTAAGCCTTGGTGTGGTTTGGTGTTGAAGGAGCCCTACTCAGGGCCAGCTTTGGACAGGGCTGGTTCAGGGGGTGGGAGCAGAGCCTGCTCAGTCCCTCAGCACTGTGTGTGACCCTCCTGCTGCAGGCTGTCCCCCGGACTACGTCCCCCCGGAGATCTTTCATTTCCGCACGCAGTCGGACGTGGAGCTCTACGGAATGGTCTACAAACCCCACGATGTCCAGCCTGGCAAGAAGCATCCCACGGTGCTCTTTGTGTATGGAGGCCCTCAGGTAAAAACCATGGGGAACTGCTGGGGTCAGGGCTGGGGCTGCTGCCCAGGGCACAGCTCTGTCAGTCACGCGTCAAGATTTGCACTTTGGGTAGCAATGAACACTGTCATGGAATCGTGGAATGGTTTGGGTTGCAGTGACCTTAAAGCCCATCCAGTCCCACCTCTGCCATGGGCAGGGACACCTTCCACTGTCCTAGGTTGTTCAGAGATCCAGCCTGGCCTCAAACACAATCCAGGGAGGGGCAGCCACAGCTTCTCTGGGCCCCCTGTGCCAGGGCTTCACCACCATTGCAGCAAAAAAACTTCCTCATAATATCTAATCTAAACCTACTCTTTTTGTCCCTGTGTTTGACCTCTGCTTCAAACCCCAGATGACTTTTCCAGCCTGTGGTTTGATTTCTATGGCTCTGATAGCTCCATGAGTGGCTGCTGTCCAGCTCAGCATCCTCCACTGACACAGGAAGGCACTGGAAGGCAGCTGCTGAGCTCTGAAACTCTTCCTCCCTCCTTGTGCAGGTGCAGCTGGTGAACAACTCCTTCAAAGGCATCAAGTACCTGCGGCTGAACACGCTGGCATCCCTGGGCTATGCTGTGGTGGTGATTGATGGAAGGGGATCATGCCAGCGAGGCCTCAAATTTGAAGGGGCCCTGAAAAACCAAATGGTAAAATCCTCCTTGCGCTGGGCAATCTCTGATCACTTGTCCTTCCTAAGGGTGGTGGCTGCTCATTTCCTGTGTGAGTGTTTCTGTCTCAAGTTTCTAAATTTATCAAGTCCACTTACATGAGCCTCCTTTTTTTCCCTTTTAGGGTCAGGTGGAGATAGAGGACCAGGTGGAAGGTTTACATTATGTAGCAGAAAAATACGGGTTCATCGACTTGAGCCGGGTCGCCATCCACGGCTGGTCCTATGGGGGCTTCCTGTCCCTCATGGGGCTCATCTGTAAACCCAACGTCTTCAAGGTGAGCCTGCACGTGGGGCTGCCACCTTTGGGACACTTGGCTCTCTCAGCTTCTTTCCCTCTTGGCCGCTGGAATTGGCATTTTGGTTTAGTTGTGGTGGACAGGTGGAAATGTCCCCCTGTCCTGCCTGCCTGGAGCTCCTGACTCCAGTCCTGTGTCCTGCTGCTGCTCGTTCTTGGTGGGGGCTGGAGGAGGATGGCTCTGGGATGGGCTTGGTCTGCCATACAGGGAGATACTGATGTGCCCATCCCAAGTCCTCAGCAGTTTCTGGATCATTCACAACTCCTTGCAGAGGGGAGGCCTTTAGTGCTGATGTGCAGGAGTTTTCCCCACTGTGAGCACAAGAGGAGGAGGAATCTGGGTTGTGTGTGGGATTGCTGAAGGAGAATCCAGGTCTGAGTGACAGAACAGCCCAGAGCCTTTCTCCTGCCTCTCTTGGGCTGTTGAGCAGGCGCTGACGGAGGCGTGGTGGCACCTCTCTGTTTGACAGATTGCCATAGCAGGTGCCCCTGTCACCGTGTGGATGGCCTACGACACCGGCTACACCGAGCGCTACATGGACGTCCCCGAGAACAACCAGCAGGGCTACGAGGCTGGCTCGGTGGCACTGCACGTGGAAAAGCTTCCCAACGAGTGAGTGCCTGCCCCAGACCTGCTCCTGGACCCTCTGCTCAATCCCAGAGGGATGGAGGGGTCCTGATCTGCTTTAACCTGGCAGCAGCTGGGCCGCAGCACCCCCAGCCCCCCTGCCAGGGAGGGCTTGAGGCCCATGGCCATGGCCTGGCACTGCTCTGGCTTGGGTTTGGCTTGTCCAGCTGGAAGCTCTTTGCTCAAACCCTCTGCAGAGCTTTTATCTGGCGCCTCATTGTGTTTTCCATCTGGTTTCTCATCCTGTTTCTCTCCTTATCTCTCACCCCATGTCCAGGCCAAATCGTTTGCTGATCCTCCATGGCTTTTTGGATGAAAATGTGCACTTTTTTCACACCAACTTCCTGGTATCGCAGCTAATCCGGGCTGGAAAACCTTACCAGTTGCAGGTAGGAGGGAAGGGAGCGGGGAGGGAAGGTCCCATCAATCTGGAGCAAGTTCCCTGCTGTGTGTTCTGGGGATGGAGGCAGATCCCCCGCATCCCGTTGTGATGCAGGGGCCACTGAACTCCTGGCTGGACTCGGAGGAGGCCGGGAGGTGGCACTGTGGCTGTTCCTTGGCTGGCAGATGTGGCATGTGCAGGCAGGGCTGCTGCCCTGGGGCCTGGAACTTTCCTCCTCCACGAGTTTTCTGTCCCACTTGGCAGGGGTGGCTGCAGTGAGGGAGGGGGTGCTCCAGACCTTCCCTGGCGCTTCTTCGTCCTGATGGAGACGGGATGGAGGGAGCGGGGCTGAGGGGAGGGAGTTCTGTGCCTGCTGAGTGACCAATGCCCCGTGTCTGCCCTGGCACAGATCTACCCCAACGAGAGACACAGTATTCGGTGCCCTGAGTCAGGAGAGCACTACGAAATCACGCTGCTGCACTTTCTACAAGAATACCTCTGAGAGCACGAGCCTCTGCAAACTGGACACTGACAGCTCACCTGCCCCGTGCCCTCCTGCTCCCCAGCAGCGTCCAACCCAGAGCACAAGGGGCTGAGTGCCCACGTCGGGCTGGGGATACCCCCAGGCCAGGGGGAAAAGCTGGAGGGCACCTTCCCTTTGGACAGTGCCACCTTCTCTCACTTTCCAAGCTGGAGGTCCGCCCCTGCTCGGCTGCTCGTCCTCCTCCTCTCCTCCAGCCTGGCTGTTCAATGCTTCTTTTGCTGCTACTCCCTCTCTCCTGGGAATCAATGGACAGTGGTCTGTGTCCCGAGGCTGAGGTTTGTGTCCATCTCTCTCTCCCCAATCCTTTTCCTCTTCCGCTGCACCCGTGCAGTTCCCAAACTCTTACCTGCAAGAGCTCAGTGCCTGTGTTGGAAACGGAAGAGCCGAATCAGAAGCTGCCTTAAGCCAGGAGCGCGAGGGAAGAGAACTACCTACTGCTCACCTGGGGATCTGCTCTGTGTCCTGCTGCCACACTGGAGCCCTGGGAGCTGAAGAGAGGTCTACAGGAGCATGCAACACTAGTCTTTTTTTTTTTATATATATCTATTTTCAAGTTTAAATTTGCAGAGCAGATGGAGGAAGTGGCCGGGGCCGGTAACGGCGTGCTCTGATCCTTCCTCTCATGGCCGCTCTCACCCAGAGTTGTGCCAACAGGTAGCACTGGCAGCTGGCTACAGCCAGAGCCTCTCTCCAGAGCTCACAGCAGCGTTTGGGTTTTTGCAACACAAGATGGATGATATTTATGCAAATCCTCCCTCCCTCCGTTCTCTGTGCCGCCTCCCCGACCCCCCTTGTCCTTCCCCGAGCTTTCCCACGTGCACTGAAATCGCCTGTGCTTCAGTTCTCTGCGGGTCAGTGACTGGTCCCCCTGCCCGTCTTCTCAGCAATGCTCTCTCCTGGTTTTTATTTACCTGGGCAACAGGAACTGCAGTTCTGGGGAGGGGGATTGAGCAATCACACCTCAGGGGAGCACATCCCCCCCTCAAGCCAAGGGTTCTGCCAGGGGCAAAACGAAAACACAAACAAAACCCACCCAAATGAACCACGTTGACTTGCCCTGGAGTATTTTAAGTGCGTATTATGAAAAGAAAATATTTTTATGGATTCTTATTCTTTTATAATTATGAGTGTAAGATGTAGCGACTCATTAAAATATTGGAAAGAGACCTGGCTGGCTGCTTTGGGGGGCAGGAGGAGGCAGCAGCTGCTGCCACAGCCAGAGCAGCTCTGCTGCGAGCCAGGCGCTCTGTTCTTTCTGCGCCGAGCAGTGCAGAGAATGTTAAATCCCTGATGTTCCTCGGGGGAAGCACGATCCGAGGGTTGGGAATCCTGGGCCGTGTGTGCTCGATGTGCTCGACCTTGAGCGAGGCAGCAGCAGCCTGGGGTGGGCACCTCCCTCTCTCCCTCTGATGGGATTGGGGTGCAGCTGCTCTGCTCCCGCTCTGGGACACACAGAGCTGCTTGTGCAGGGCTGGGCCTGCCTCTGCTCGCTCTCCCAGCCCAAAGCTCCCAATCCTGGCCTTGCTCTGCCTTCCTCCGTGGGAGCTGCTGTTAATTAACCCGCTGTTAATGCCCTGAGGCTGCTGCTGGAGGCTTGTTCTAAATGCAGAGCTTCTTCCAGATGGAGCATTTGGGGTCCTGGGGATGGCTGGGAGCACATTTTCCCCCCTCTTCTTGTCCCTGTGCCCAAATTATTGTCCCAATATTGCAGTTGTGGTTTAGCTGCTACAGAGCACCTCGGGTGGGAGTTTTGAGGTCAGAGGGGTGAAAGGAGGGACTGGGGTGGAGGAAATTGCACCCCTGAGATGTGTCTATAAGAGCACCCTGCAGCCAGCACAGCTGCACCCTCTGTTCCTCACAGCTGGGTGGGTGCTGCTGGATGGGAAGAAGCTTTATTTTTGCACAGTTTGTTTCCGTGCTTCCCTAATTTAATTTTTAGGCTTAATTTAAACTGCTTTTTCCTGTCCCCGAAAAGCTGAGTGTTTCTTAAAATGTCCTAAGACGCTCTTGTCTAGAAGAGTTTGCAGAGCTGATGGCTCTTTGGGATTTTTTGGCACCCTAGAAAGGGGTTGGTCATTTTCTTTTGGGGATTGAGAATCCTGAGAGGAATTAGCTGGGAGATCTCCTCCCGGGAAGGGCCGTGGGAGCAGGGTGGCTCTGGGTGCAGGATTTGCAGCTGGAGGATGAAGCTGAGTTAATTTCCTGAGTGGTAATGACAGAGGAACCGGCAGGTGCTGGGGAAACCAGGCAAAAAGCACTCTTCCTCAAGAATTTGGGATTTGAGAGGGGCTTGGGAGGCATTTCTCTCCCAAAACCCACCCCGTGGGGCTTTATTTTTAGGCGGATGGTGTGGAGGGAGAACAGATGTTCTCGAGGGCTTATTTTTAAAACAAAATCACTCCTCAAGCTACAAAATTAGCTCCCAAAAGTCACTCCTTGCCCTGAAAGATGCTCGAATGGAAAACTTCCCGGCATCTCCATTCCCAAAGCGGGTGGGATAAAGGTGCCACCTCAGCTCTGACTCTGGGACAGCCTCAGCAGTGGAAACTCTGCCTGCTTGGGGGTCTCAGGCACTTGATCTCTATCCTGGGCCTGTCTGCACCCCCAGAGCAACTGGGGCAGCTCAGAAATCCCTCCCGGGGTCCCCCAAAGGACGAGTGGGGTGTCCAAGGAAGGCCCAGGGCTGGGCTGGGCTGGGCTCTGGGTGTGTCTGTGCTGGCCAAACCAAAGGCTGTAAATTGATCTTGGAGAATCCTCTGGGAGGGACTGTGGTGAAATCACAGGCATCCCAGCTCCGTGCTGGGACACGGGGAAGGCTCCAGGCATGGAAACCTCCTGGCCCTGGTTCCCCCTCCAGCCCCTCTCGGAGCTGGCACAGACCTTTGTGCCTCCCCCTCTGCTCTAATCCAGCATTTTCCTGCTCCCAGCCCCTGGCTGCAGCTGGGGGGGCTCAGCCCAGGGCCCCCTGACCCCTCTGTCCCCATGGCCCTGCCCCTGGCCCTGCTGGGCTGTGCCACAGCACCGGATCCTGCCCTGGAGGAGTCTCTGTGCCAAGGAACATCTGGGGGCAGGTCCTGCTCCCACAGCCCTCCCAGCACGGCTGGGCCCTGCCCAGGGGTCTTGTCCACGCTGTGCCCCCTCCATCCAGGGGCCATTCCTGTCCTTGTGCTCCTCTGGCAGGAGGCTGAGGCCCTCAGGGAGCAGAACCTGTGCCACATCCAGCAGCACAACCAGCAGGAGTCACAGGGGATGCACAGCTCCCACCTGGCCATGAACCACCTGGGGGACCTGGTACCTGCTGCCACCTTCCCGGGCACCCCTCGGAGCATCCAGGGGAGCAGGGTTTGATCCAGGCAGTGCCAACTCCCAGCTCGCTCCCCTGGCATCACACAGTTTTCCCTTGGTGCCCTTCAGACGAGCCAGGAGTTCAGGGAATTTTAATCAAAGTTCACTGGCCGAGGCAGCCGCTCCTCGTGAGGCAGCCCCGGCACCAGAGCCCCTTGGGCTGGCTGGGAACTGCAGCCCAGCTTGTTCCCAGACACCTTCCAGGGGCCTCCAACCCCAGTGCTCCTCTCACCACGCTCAGCACCCCCCAGGCCTTCCCTCCCAGCCCGGCCATCCTGCTGCCCTTTGTCCCCGAGGTCCCCACAGCCCCTTGTCCCCATTGTCCCAACGGCACCTTATCCTCGTGGTCCCTTTGTCCCCCGACCACAGGGCCTCTTGTCCCGTCACCACCGTGCCCTTCTCCCCCTGTCCTGCTGTCCCTTGTCCTTTCTGTGCCCGTGTCCCCCTGTCCTTCTGTCCCTTGTCCTCGCTGTGCCCGTATCCCCCTGTCCTGCTGTCCCTTGTCCTCGCTGTGCCTGTGTCCCCCTGTCCTGCTGTCTCTTGTCCTTTCTCTGCCCGTGTCCCCCTGTCCTGCTGTCCCTTGTCCTTTCTCTGCCCGTGTCCCCCTGTCCTGCTGTCCCTTGTCCTCGCTGTGCCTGTGTCCCCCTGTCCTGCTGTCCCTTGTCCTCGCTGTGCCCGTGTCCCCCTGTCCTGCTGTCTCTTGTCCTTTCTGTGCCCGTGTCCCCCTGTCCTGCTGTCCCTTGTCCTTTCTGTGCCCGTGTCCCCCTATCCTGCTGTCCCTTGTCCTCGCTGTGCCCGTATCCCCCTGTCCTGCTGTCTCTTGTCCTTTCTGTGCCCGTGTCCCCCTGTCCTTCTGTCCCTTGTCCTTTCTGTGCCCGTGTCCCCCTGTCCTGCTGTCCCTTGTCCTCGCTGTGCCCGTGTCCCTCTGTCCTGCTGTCCCTTGTCCTCGCTGTGCCCGTGTGCCCGTGTCCTGCTGTCCCCCTGTCCCTCCGCTTCGGCCCGCCCGGGCTCTGCCCACACCCACCATGGCCGCCGTGCGGCCGCCGCCGCGCTGACCCCTGCCGGCCGCCGTAGGCCGCGCTTCCTCTGCAAGATGGCGGCGCCCAGCGGGAGGAGCGGCGGGCGCGCCTGGGCCGCGCTGGTACCCGCGGCTCTGCTGTGCCTGGCGGCCCGCGCGGCCGCGGAACCGGGCACGGCCCCGGGCGCGGCCTCGAGCACCGCCGAGTTCGACGTGCGGCCCGGCGGGGAGGTTCACTCCTTCTCCCGGAGCCTGGTGAGCGGCCCGGAGGGAGGGAGCGGGAGCGGAGAGGGTACGCGCCCCTCGCTGATTGGCTGCGCGACACGCCACTCATATCGCCTGCTGTGGGGATTGGCTGGACGCGAGGGAGGGCGGGGCGAACGGGTGTGGGGGTCCCCGGGGAGAGAGGGGCCCCCAAAGGGGGCTGCAAGGAAAAGGGAGACCCCAGGGAGAGAGGGGGACCCCAGGGAGAGAGGGGGACCCAAATGGGGCTGCAAGGGCAGGGGGACCCCAGGGAGTGCGGGGGTCCCCAGGGAGAGAGGGGGTCTGCAAGGAAAAGGGGGTCCCCAAAGGGGGCTACAAAGGCAAGGGGACCCCAGGGGTCTGCGAGGGAAAGGGGATCCCCAAAGAGGGTCCCCAAGGGCAGGGGGTCCCAGGAAGAACGGGGGTACTCAGGGAGGGAGGGAGCCTGCACAGAGAAGGGGGTCCTCGAGGGGAAGGAGTGCCCGGGTGGGGTTCTCCAGCAGATGGGGGTCCCCACCGTGGGACAGTTTCTGTAGCGAGGAGACCCCCAGGGATGGGGACCTGCCGGGGATAACGGCCCCCCAGGAGAAGGGGGGTACCCCAAGGGCAGGGAGAGGGGAAGGGGGTCTCAAAGAAAGAAGGGTCCTCATGGGAGGGGGCTGAGCAAGGGAAGGGCCCCAGTGCAGAAGGGGCTGGGGGTCCCTGGGCACTCCAGAACACCAGTCCTCACCCCTCCTCTCCAGGCAGGAGGAAGTGGTGGTGCCAGGGGAGGTTTGGGCTGGATATTGGGAAACATTCTTCCTGGAAAGGGAGGCTGGCACTGGCACAGTGGCACCGGCAGAGTCCCCATCCCTGGAGGGATTTGGGGCCATGTGGCACTTGGGGACAGGGCTCAGCGTGGTCTTGGCAGTGCCGGGGCACTGCTGGCCTTGGGGGGCTTCTCCAAGCTCAGCAGTTCCTGGGTTCTGTGGGAGGAGAGCTCCCAAAGCCAGGCTGCTCCTGTTCCTCTCTCTGGCAGGGGGATTACAGCTGCTCCTTCACCTACTCGGCCCAGGGCGGCACCAACGAGGTGAGCTGGGCACGCCTGCTGCGAGCAGCTCCTGATCCTCACCCACCCTGAGAGGAAAAGAGGCTGGGGAGTGTTTGTGTGAGAGCACAACCCCAACTGCAGGCAGCAGAAGGCCTGGGGTGGGGTTGGGTGGTTCTGGAGCTCCTGTTGGGTGGTTCTGGAGCTCCCGTTGGGTGGTTCTGGAGCTCCTGTTGGGTGGTTGTGGAGCTCTTGTAGGGTAATTCGGGAGCTCCTGCTCCTGTTGGGTGGTTCTGGAGCTCCCGTTGGGTGGTTCTGGAGCTCCTGCTCCTGTTGGGTGGTTCTGGAGCTCCTGTTGGGTGGTTCTGGAGCTCCTGCTCCTGTTGGGTGGTTCTGGAGCTCCTGTTGGGTGGTTCTGGAGCTCCTGCTCCTGTTGGGTGGTTCTGGAGCTCCTGTTGGGTGGTTCTGGAGCTCCTGTTGGGTGGTTCTGGGGCTCCTGTTGGGTGGTTCTGGAGCTCCTGCTCCTGTTGGGTGGTTCTGGAGCTCCTGCTCCTGTTGGGTGGTTCTGGGGCTCCTGTTGGGTGGTTCTGGAGCTCCTGTTGGGTGGTTCTGGAGCTCCTGCTCCTGTTGGGTGGTTCTGGAGCTCCTGTTGGGTGGTTCTGGAGCTCCTGCTCCTGTTGGGTGGTTCTGGAGCTCCCGTTGGGTGATTCTGGAGCTCCTCTTGGGTGGTTCTGGAGCTCCCGTTGGGTGGTTCTGGAGCCCCTGCTCCTGTTGGGTGATTCTGGAGCTCCTCTTGGGTGGTTCTGGAGCTCCTGCTCCTCTTGGGTGATTCTGGAGCTCCCGTTGGGTGATTCTGGAGCTCCTCTTGGGTGGTTCTGGAGCTCCTGCTCCTGTAGGGTGATTCTGGAGCTCCTCTGGGGTGGTTCTGGGGCTCCTGCTGCAGCCGGAGGGGAGGTGCTGGCCCCGCAGGGTTTTCCCCCCGCTGACTCCGGCTCTCCCCCGTGCAGCAGTGGCAGATGACGGTCGGAGCGAGCGAGGACAGCGGGCTCTTCTCCTGCTCCATCTGGAGGTGTGTCCTGAGCAGAGCCACCGTGACCCTGCTGGGATTTAATCTGCTCGGGGAGGGGTTTTCCTCTCCCAGGGATGCTGTGGCTCTGGGGGGCTTTTCGTGCAGCGTTGCTTTATAAATTCTCCGTTCCCCTCTCCCCTGCTCTGCACAAAAGCTACGAGAGATCCAGAGGTGGCTGTGGGGGCAGGGAGGGAGCCAGGAATCCTTCCCTCCTCTGCTCCTCCTCCTCTGCACCTCTGTGCCGATGACAAAGGCTCTGCTTTCTTCTTTCAGGCCCCAAGGGAAGTCTTATCTCTTCTTTACCCAGTTTAAAGCTGAAGTGAAAGGAGCCAAGATAGAGCATGCCATGGCTTATGTAAGTCCCAGCTGATCCCGGGGAAGCAGGAGTGTGGGAGGCTGCTATAAAACATGAATTAGACGTGGAAAACATTTATTAGACATCTGTGCCATAAAATGTGCTCCATCACGTCCCTAATTAGAGACTGGTGGCAGCAGGAGAGGGGCTGCAGGTGGGCAGCCTGCTCCTTTGTGTTCCTGCCCTCTCAGTCTCAGGCATTTGCTGGGAGGGGGCTCCAGAGGCACCAGGGCACAAAGGGAGTCTTGGATTGCCTCGACAAATTGCGTGTGACAAAGCAAATGAAGCCTCTGCTGGTGTTTTTGTCTGGCTCACTCTTCCATTTCCCAGTTTCCAGGGGTGAGGCTTTCACTCACCCCAAGGACGCGAGGCCGTGGTTTAACAGGAAATAGAGAAGCAGACAGAGACTTTGCTTCAGATTTCCTTTGTGCACTTAATTCCTCCCCCGCGCGTAAATCCCAAACCCCTTCATTTTTCAGCGGGCTGGTTGGTCGGTGTGAATTCTGTGACCTGTTGGATTGCCTCAGCCTCTCACCCCTCCTTCCTTCCTTCCTTCCTTCCTGTTTCAGTCTCAGGCTGCTGCGGGTGCCCTGAGCGACGTCCCCCTGAAGCAGGAGGAGTTTGGGATCACTGAAACAGCAGGTGCGTGCCCGAGGGGGCTGTGGGAGAGGGGCTGGGCTGGGGGACACGCCAGGCACAGTTTATCTCAGTTCCTGGTGACAGTGCCCTGGAGCCGGGGCTGCAGTGCTCTCAATCCACCCCTGGCCGCTGGATTTCCTGGGTCCCATCCCAGTTAAATTCCCTGGGTAAGGAGGGGCATGTGCAGGGGTGGGCAGAGCAGTGCCCAGCACCCTGGGAAGGCTCAGTGGGGCTGTTTTGTTCCTGCTTTTCCATCTGCTGACCCTGGGCTTTTCTCTGTCTCTCTCTGCAGTGTCTCACACGGAAGGCAAGTTCCGTTTCGAGCTGTCCAAGCTCATGATTGTAGCAAAAGCCCCCCGTGACGAGCTGTGAGCCCAGGCCAGCCCTGGGCAGGGGCCATGGCCACACCAGCACGGCAGGGAAGGGATTTCCTGCTCACCTGCAGGGCTTTTCTTTCGGTTGGCCAAACCTTTTCTGTTTTCCGTACTGAAATGTGCTGGGGACCGACAGGAGTGGGGCTCGGAGGGCTGGGGACAGATTTGTTCTGCCTTGTGTCACAGTAACACCCCGGGAGGCTCCTGATCCTGCTGTGCTCCTTCCTGCCGGGCTGAGCTGCTGAGCAGGGCAGAGCTCCCTGGGAAGGGGCTCCTTATCTGCCTGCCTGGGAAGAGCAGGGCAGGGAGATAAGGGGCTGGACTCAAGCAGGGCTTGCTAAAGGGGAGCTGTTAACTCCGTGGGCTCTGGAGGGAAGATGGCATTTCTCTCTCCAGAGTGACAGGAGGAAATAATTAATTTAGGGGGAGGGAGGGAGGGGATTGGCCACAGCTCTGACTCCGTGGTGAGTGTGGGGCTGGGGTGGATGCAGAGCTGGGCTGGGGGAGGGCAGAGCAGCTTATTCTGACACCATCAGGAACCAATCCAGGCAGCACTTCCACGTGTCAGCACAACCACGGGACTATTTTATACCTACAGAAAAGTGATGTTTTTCTTATCCAGAGTAATAACAGGGAATGTGCAATTCCTTTCCTGTATAAATACAGTAAAAATAAAGACATAAAGCATCGTGCTCTGGTCTGAAGCTGCTCTGTTCTGTCCCTCCTCCCCTCTCCAGCTGTGTGGGCAGGAGGAGCTGAGGTGTCCCAGGGGAATTTGGGGGCTGCAAGGGTTTAGGGGGGGGTCTTCCAGCTGACACAGACGCACACCTTGAGAACAGCAACGAATTCCTGGCTGGGCATTCCTCAGCCCCATCCCACCACACCTGCCCGGGATTCCCAGCTCTGGTTCCTGTCCAGCACCTCGTGGGCTCCTGGTGTTCTCCACCCCCTCGTGAATGGGCTTTGCCCCACCCCAAGCTGTGTCACACAATTACCGGTGACAGCTGCAGCCAGGCCTGTGAAATGGCAGAGACAGGGCCTTTGTGTCTTTTCTTTCATCTTCTAAGGCTGAGAGTTATCAGTGCCAGGAGTGGGAAGGGAGCAGGAGCCCGTGCCTGGAGACATCCAGGGAACAGGGGGCACCAGAAGGTCACAGAGATAAGGCCGGTGGAGACTGTGTGGTGTCTTGGGTGCTAAAAGGGCAATTTCCAGTGCTCAGAGCCGAGCTCGGTGTGCTGGGAGTGACCGGAGCATCCCCTCTGCTCGGGGCTGTGTCTGCCTGGGAGCCACCCCTGCTCCCTGCTGCCAGGGCTCCCTGCTCCCTGCTGCCCGGGCTCCCTGCTCCCTGCTGCCACGGCTGCCCTGCTCCCTGCTGCCACGGCTGCCCTGCTCCCTGCTGCCAGGGCTCCCTGCTCCCTGCTGCCACGGCTGCCCTGCTCCCTGCTGCCCGGGCTCTCTGCTCCCTGCTGCCACGGCTGCCCTGCTGCCAGGGCTCTGCTTTGGGCCCTGAGGGGATGTGGGGGTGCAGAGGAGCACGTGTGGGTGTCTGCTGGGGGTGGGATCTCACCAAATCATGGAATGGTTGGGGTTTGGAGAGGCCTTAAAGCTCATCCAGTCCCATCCCTGCCATGGGCTGGGACACCTTCCACTGTCCCAGATTGCTCCAAGCCCCGTCCAGCCTGGCCTTGGGCACTGCCAGGCATGGGGCAGCGTGTGCCAGGGCCTCCCCACCTCCCAGGGAGGGGATATTCCCAATATCCCATCTAACCCTGCCCTCTGGAGGGGGAAGCCATTCTCCTTTGTCCATGCAAACCCAGGAGCTGCTGGGCCAGCGATGCCAGGGGACAGAGAGCACAAACCCCAGGTCACAGAGAGCCACCACCACCTGGGGCCAAAGCCAGCTGTCCCCAGGGCTCCTCCTGTCACTGTCACCACCAGAACAAGCTCACGGAGCTCCCAGGCCACACAGTGAGTTTATTTAAATAACTCATCAGGGCTACAGAGGTTGCTAAAACGAACATCACTCAGTCAAGGGCGTGGAAAAGGGATGAAATCCCAGGGGAGCTTTGGATGACCACCAAGGACAGCGTTGGAGCTGCCAGGTGGCACCACTGCAGGTGGGTGGTTGGGTGTTGGGTGGTTCCAGGGATCCAGGGATGGAGCGGCTCCCCCCAGCTCCCTCCCAGCCCTCCGCCAGGTGAGGAGGGATCCTCCTGGCCTCAGGGATTTGTCTTTGAGGACACCTAAGCCCAGGCAGAAGCACCTTCCTGCCTGAGGCAGCACAAGTCTGGGCCAGGATTTGCTCCCACCCCGTTGTGGAGCTGCTGGAAGTTCCACGGCGTTCCACAGCCCTCCAGTTACGGGGTCTCAGAACTGTTCCCCCCAACACCGTCCCACCTGCTCAGAGACACCTCAGAGGTGCTTCACACCGCGAGTCTTTGGTTCAGTTTCCCCGCTGAGGGACACGACAGAGTTCAAGGCAGAGAGTCCCAATCCCTGGACTCTGAGCCGAAGGCACTTGGTGGGCAAAGGAAATCAAACTGTACAGCAGGGGCCTGAAGTCCCAGGAGGCCCTGGAGAGGGCTCAGCCCAGCGCGGGGAGGGGTTTGCAGACCCTGGGCAAGGGGGACACAAAGTCAACAGGTTCAGTCTCTGGGAGAAACGAGGAGAACACGAGTGAGCACTGCAGAGGAGGAGGAGGAGGGCACGGCGAGCCCGGTGAAGGTCGAAGCAGACGCGGCATCTTCGGCCGGGCGGGAGGCAGAGTCCGTCCAGCTGCCAGGAGCCCGCCCTCAGATGCTGTCCTCCTCCAGCATCTTGTTGACCCCCTCGCAGATCCTCTTGAGGTGGGTGCGGTAGGGCTCGGCCGGGCCGTACAGCGCCGACAGGAACTCGTAGTCCGCAAAGTGGTTGAAGACGTGGTTGATGCGCGAGTGCGACTTGGCCGTCAGGTGCCCGTTGACCGCCTGGTGCAGCAGGTCCCGGCACTCGGTCAGGACGCTGGACATGACCCTGCGGTCGAAGGTGAAGTCTATCTGGTGGAAGCTGACGGCCGTCATGGCCAAGGTGTGCACCTTCTTGCGGAACCGCTCCATGACCAGCAGCTCCTCGGGGCTGAACTGCCCGTTGCGGTAGAGGACCCCCAGCTTCATCACGATCTTGATGAGGTTCTTGATGATCTTCTGGGCCTCCTTGCGGTTGTGGGTGTACTCCTTGGTGGCCCGGTACAGCTCGTCCAGGATCTCGCTGCTGGTGTCGTCGATGAAGGCGTTGGCGATGGTCTTGGTGGCCATTTTGCTCAGGAGCTTCTTCTGGGCCTGCAGGGCCAAGTTCTTGGTGCTGAAGGTGTCCATCTCTGCGGGGGAAGAGGCACACACGGATCAGTCCCCGCTCTGCATCCATCCCCATCTCACCTGGGCTGCTGGAGTGTCCCAGTCCACGGCCGGGGATGTGTTTGAGGCCAGGCTGGATCCCTGAACAACCTAGGACAGTGGAAGGTGTCCCTGCCCATGGCAGAGGAGGGACTGGATGAGCTTTAAGGTCCTTTCCCACCCAAACCATTCCACGATTCTGTGATTCCTCACCTCCCCACGCAGATTTCTGGCAGGAGAAAGCATCTCCAGGCAATGGCAAGACTGAGGGAGCCCCTGGGTGCCGGGGCAGGTGGGAGCTGAGCTCACCCCCCAGCTCTGGTTGGTGGGATCAGTTACAGGGTGTTCCCACCTTCCTTTTCCCAAACTCCGTGGAGAGGTTGCAGCCGGCGAGGTGTCCCTACCTGAGCACGGCCCGTGCCCCTCCATCCCCGTGTCCCTCCTGTGACCGACGCCTCCCGGTGCAGGAAGGGCTCTTGCCCCATCGTTTGAACATTTTTCCTTCCTTAAAACCTGACTCATTTCCTGCAGGGTGAGCTGGGGACAGCCCAGGTGGCAGCTGAGTCACCCTCCGATGCCATGTGCCACATGTGGCCGCGGCCGGGGCGGCACAGCCGGTTTGCAGCACCCAGCAGGGGCTGGGAGCCCTTTTCCCTGGCACGGCTCACCCTGGAACACCCACACAAGCTGGGACTTGTTGTGCTGCTGCCCCAGCCTCCTCCAGAGGTGAATAATTCACCCAGACAGGAACCTCGGCTCCAGCCCCGTCCCACATCCCGGCGGGACCAAATCCATCCCCTCGGGCAGAGCGCGGCTTTAAACGCTGCTGGGAGCGATGCGAACGCCGCCGACCCTGGAGAGGCGTCCTGGCCTGGGAACCCGCAGAGCTACAAATCACACGGAGGGGAGAACAGCAGCAAAACAAGCAGGATGGATGGGCAGAGCTGGGAGCTGCTCCTGCAGGAGCCTGCACGTGGCACGGGCAGCCTGGCAGAGCGGGAGGGGATGGGACCAGCCTATAAATACACCCCAGGGAGGGGAGAGGAGATATTACAGCTGAAGGATGCTGCTGGAGTGAGGATGGATGGGGATAAATTGCTCATGGATAGGGAACAGGTTTAGGTTTGATGTTAAGAAGGAATTCCCTGAGAGGGAGCTGAGGCCCTGGCACAGGGTGCCCAGAGCAGCTGTGGCTGTCCCTGGATCCCTGGCAGTGCCCAAGGCCAGGCTGGAGCAGCCCGGGGTAGTGGAAGGTGTGGAAGGGGTGGGAGGAGATGAGCTTTTGCTCTTTTTCCAACCCAAACCACTCCACGACTCTGGGCTTCTGTCACAGAACTGAGTCTGTCCCCATCACAGGCAGCTCTGTCATTCCTCCCTGGCCAAGCTGGAAGTCCCAGAGCCCTGCGGGGATCCCCAGTGCTGCTCCCAGCACTCTGCAGCACACAGCAGGCTCGCGGGAGCAGATCCCAGCTGCTCAGGGATGCCCTGCTGTGGCCAAGGCTCCCCAGCCAGGGATGCCAGGATGATGGTGCTGAGCCCCAGCTCCCTGAGCACCTCCCAGCCACCAGCTCCCGAACCCGAGGGCAGCCCAGGCTCCGTGGGGGTGAGAATTCTGGGAGCAGTGATGGAGACATCACCTGCGGGGTTATTTACAGCCCTCAGGACAAACAAGGAGGTTTGGAAGCATTTCCTACCGTGGCAAAACATTGATTTTTGTCAGCCTGAGCCTCAGGCTGAGGCTCTCACACTTAATAAGACAAAAATGACAACGCAGAGCGTGGCAGCTCCTGGGTCAGGCTCGTGGAATTCCAACGGCTGCATGCAGGAGGTGCTGCCCGAGCAGAGCCCGGAGGGAGGGATGGGTGGGATGGGCAGAGGCAGCTCCATCTCCTGTGCCCCGGCTGCGAGGGGACTCACTTCACCCGTGCCAGGCATCCTGTCCGGAAGCAGCAGGGCTTTGCTGTGGTGTTGACAGCCTGGAATTTCCCTCCCAGGCCTGTGGGGTGCCCTGGGAACGGTGCCTGGGTAAATAGGAATTCCCACACCCGAGCTCTGCCTTGGGTGACCACAGACACAAAGCGAGCGCAAACTCCACCTCCAGAGCACATGAAAAATAGGAAGTGCCAAGTCCTGCGAGCTGCCCACGGCTCCCAAATGCCAGCTGGAATAATGGATCGACCCTCTGCTCCCCACAGCAGACAACACCCTGCCCACAGCCCTCCCCTGCTCCGGGAGCAGGAGCATCGCTCCAGGGGGGAAACTGAGGCACGAAGCATTACTGGGGGGGTCTAAGCACCCCAAAAGGGGTATGGGCGGGTATGGGGATCCCAAAAACGCAACCAGCTCCCTCTCCAGTGCCCAGGGGTGGCTTTATAGGCTGCTTCCTGCAAACCCCAGGGAAACCCAGGCTCACCTCCTGCTGGCTCCCGCTGCAGCGGGACGGCTCCCCCGGCACCCTGCACAGCACACCGGGCCCTCCAGGAGTTGCTGACTCAGCAGCAGCAGCAGATTTCACCGGAATGAGCCGTTTTCCTGCCGGGAAGGGCCCCAGGACCCCATTGTTCAGAGGGGCTGGCTGCTATCAGCCCACAGAAGAGTCGAGCCTTGCCCCGAGCAGCCAACCGGAGCCTGAAATAACCCACTCCACTTCCTTCCTGTCGCTGAAGTTTCCAGCCCAGCTCAGGGCTCCCCACCACCCCCTTCTTCTTTTTTCATGAAAACGCCCTAAAAAACAGCTGCTTCTTCCTCCGAGGGGGAGCAGCCCAGTGCTCGGGTTCCTCCCTGCTCCGGAAGAGTGCGGCAGGGCTGTGGTCCCAACGGTGGCTTTGGGGACAGGTACAGCCCTTTCGTGGAGGGTTTCCACCCATTTTGGAGGTTTCTGGGGGAGTCTGGCAGCCCTGAGCTGTGGTGTGAGGGTTGGGGTGTCCTGAGTGAGGACACAGAGGACTGTCACAGTCTGTCACAGGACGGACGTGGTCCCCTGGGGACAGACACGTGCCGTGCCCATCTCCGGTTTGGCATTCACCCCACTGGGCTTGCACCTCACCCAACACCCGGCTGTGACCTGATTTCCCAAAAAAAGCCTCTGCCACACCACTGAGGGCACAAGCATCAGCCATCAACCATCATCAGACAGCTCCTGTGTGAGGGGGGGGACAAGACCTGCCACCCTACGGCACCACAGCAGAGCTGCCGAGTGACAACCCAGCAGTGATATCACCCCAGTTGTCATTTTTACCTGCTCCAAAGGTCCCTCTTCCCGCCTGTCCCTTTCACCTGGCTCCCACCAGCAGCTCCATGGGCTCGGGCCCCCGAGCCCCCCCAGTTTCCTTGGCAGCAGGTGAATATTTCATGCAGGAAAGGAGAAGCACTTAATGAATTCATGGAGCAGCGCAGAGGGGGAGGCTGCACAAAGCTCCAGCTCCGAGCAGAGGCACCTCTGCCTCCTTTTCCTCCTCCTCTCCCTCCTCCACCTTCCCGCGGCGTCCATAGTAACTTGGATTGTCCTGCTCCAAGTTTCCTCCAGCATGGAAACGTGGTTTCCCAACAGGATAAACACTGAATAGTGGCGATCTCCCTGGATTTCCCTCCCGCTGCTATGGGAAACACCCCTGCTCTGCCCCCCGGCATTCCCAGTCCCCCCGAATCCGTGGCTAAATGCCAAGCGGGTGGGTGGCGTCCCGCTGCTCTGCTCTCCATCCCCCGGCATCGCTTTCCCCCTGCTCCAACCCCTATTAATTAATTAAACCCTCCTGGATTACAGGAGCCGGCTCGGTAACCTGAGAGCCCCAGCAGCGCCTCCAGCCTGTCCCCCACCCTCCGTGCCCCCCGCAGCTGCCAGGCCCCCGTTACCGGCGCCGCGGGAGCCGAGGAAGAGGAGCGGGAGGAAGGAGCAGGACGGGGCCGGCCCTCGCAGGTTGCCATGGGCGCGCAGAGCAGCCGGAGGCGCTGCCCGGGCTCGTGTGTGCCCAGCGGGGCGAGGCCGGGAGGAGGCACTGAGCAAACAGCTCGCCCCAGGAAAAGCTCCCTTCTTGGCACGGCCGGGGGAAGCCGCGGCCGGAGCGGGGAGCGGGGAGCGGGGAGCGGGGACGCTGCGGGGACCGGGGACGCTGCGGGGACCGGGGATGCTGCGGGGACCGGGAACGCTGCGGGGACCGGGAACGCTGCGGGGACCGGGAGTGCTGCGGGGACCGGGGATGCTGCGGGGACCGGGAATTCTGCGGGGACCGGGAACTCTGAGGGGACCGGGAACGCTGCAGGGACCGGGAGTTCTGCGGGGACCGGGAGTGCTGCCGGGACCGGGAGTGCTGCGGGGATCGGGGATGCTGCGGGGACCGGGAGTGCTGCGGGGACCGGGGATGCTGCGGGGACCGGGAACTCTGCGGGGACCGGGAAAGTTGCGGGGACCGGGAACGCTGCGGGGCACCACCGCAGCCGGTGCTCCCCCCTGCCCTGCTCGCTGCCGGTGCCCGTGCCAGCGCTGGTGCCAAGCTCTTGGCGTGTCCCCATCGCCGTCCCCTCCGCCCCTGGCAGCGCGGTCTGAGCTCCTCCATCCCAAAATCTCCTTCCCGCCGGGAGGGTGGCCTCGCTGGGCTGCATATGCAGCCATGGGAAGGAGACGGGTTTTGGTTTTGCCTGGGAAGGCTGATCTGCCCTGGCAGCTCCGACGTGTCTGTGCAAGGAGCCGAGCCGCCCATCCGAGGGGGCTCCGGCCGTGCCAACCCCGGGCGTGGGTGGGGAATGCCCGCCAGAGCTTCCCGTGGGAATGGGACCCTGGAGCCACGCGGAGGGGTGCTCAGGGGTGCTCACCCCACGCGGGCCGGGGGGGGATCCTGGGGGATGATTTGAGTGGCACCAAAGAATTCCCCCTGGGATTATTGTGCCCCGGGGGAGGAGGCAGCTGCCAAATTGGAGAGGAGGAGGAGGAGGAGGAGAAGGAGGAGGAATGGAGGTTATTTAAAGGAGAGAAGGAGGAAGAAGAGGATTATTTTATGGAGGGGAGGAGGAAGAGGAGGAAGAAAGGGGGATTTTATGGAGAAAAGGCAGAGGAAGAGGAGGAGGAAGGGGGTTATTTTACAGAGAGGAGGAAGGGGGGGTTATTTTGGAGCATCTGTCTCGCCTTCCATTTCCTCCTTTTCTTTCTCCAGCTGCCATCAAGCTGCTCTCTCTGGCAGCAACTTCCTTTCTCCTTCACTCGGAGCAGACGGAGACTTATGGGGAAGTAGAAAACAGAGGCTGGGAGGGGGGAAACTGAGGCCAAAGCACCATCCGTCCGTCTGTCTGGCTGCGGAAGGGGCCAGGGCACATCACATGCTTCCTGCCCCGGGATCAGGAGGACAAAGTCGCTCTGGGAGGGAGGAAAACTCCACGGGACAATTCGGATCCAATGCTGGGCCTGGGGTCAGCAAAGAACGGCCCAAACCCTTCCGTGCCCCGGGGAAGATCGCTCAGAGCTGGGAGTTTTACACCCGGCTCGTGGCCCGGGAGGGATCCGGCCTCTCCGGAGGGATCAGCCTTTCCAGGAATCGAGGAATTTCATCCTCTGGAGCGCAGGGCTGGGAGGAGGGACAGGCGATGCTCGAAGCCAAGTGCTGCCATGGGGCACCCGGCCCTGCCCTGGCACCTGGGGCCGTGCCAGCCCCACGGGGGTGGCTCCGGTGCCTCCTCCCGGCTCCCGTTATCCGGCACCCACCGGGCCCAGCGCCCTGTCCAGCCCCATCCATTTCCCTTGAATCTGGGGGGAAATCGCCCTTGCCCCGTGTTTTATCCACCTGGAAGAGCCGAGGCGCATCCAGGAGCTGCCGGGGCAGATCCGGCCCTGCCCGCCCCGCAGCTCCGGGCCCTGCCCGCCCCGCAGCTCCGGGCTCTGTCCGCCCCGCAGCTCCGGGCCCTGCCCGCCCCGCACCTCCGGCCCTGCCCGCCCCGCACCTCCGGGCTCTGCCCGCCCCGCACCTCCGGGCTCTGCCCGCCCCGCAGCTCCGGCCCTCCCGGCTCCCCAACCCTTCCTCTCCCCCGGGGCTCCCGAGGGCCGGGGGCTGGGCTGGCCGTCGGTGCCCGGTGGCACCGGGCAGAGGGGGCACACACGGATGATTCCCCGGCTGGGGGACGAGAGGCTTCGCCCCCCAGTGCAAGCACGAAACGGGCCGGTACCGAGCGCCCCCGCCCCCACGGACCGGGGAAGATGGGAGGAACCCGTGAGGAACTGGGAGGGTACCGGGAGGTACCGGGGGAACCGGCCCTTACCTGCAGCCCGCCTCGGGGGAGAGCGGCGCTGGCACCGGGACCGGGGCTTCTCCGGTGCCCCCGGCGGGACGGGACGGGGCGGGACGGGGCCGGACGGGGCGGGGCCAGGCGAGGGTCCCGCTTCCCCGGCGCCTCTCCCTGCCCGGAGGGCCCCCGCAGGCGCTACCAGCGCCCGGTCCCCGATGCCGGTGCCCGGTGACAATGTCCGGTGTTCGGTCTTCGATGCCCAGTGGCAGTCCCGGTGTCCGATGTTCGGTTCCCGGTTCCCGGTGCCGGTTCCCCTGTCTGTTTCCCAATTCCCGATGCTGGTTCCCGGTGGCCGGTGGCCGGTGCCGGTTCCCGGTGTTAGATTCTCGGTGTCCGGTTCCCAATGCCCGGTGCCCAGTGTCCGGTTGCCGGTGCCGGTTCCCGGTGCCGATTCCCAGTACCGGTTCCCCGCTGTCAGTGTCCGGTTCCCGGTGCCGCTTCCCGGCTCTCAGTGTCGGGTTCCCGGTGCCGCTTCCCGGCTCTCAGTGTCCGGTTCCCGGTGCCGGTTCCCTGTGCCGGTTTCCGGCTCTCGGTGCCGGGTTCCCGGTGCCGGTTCGCGGCTCTCAGTGTCGGGTTCCCGGTGCCGGTTCGCTGCTCCCGGTGCCGGGTTCCGGGTGCCGCTTCCGGGCTCTCAGTGTCCGGTTCCCGGTGCCGGTTCCCGGCTCTCGGTGCCGGTTCCCGGTGCCGGTTCGCGGTTCCCGGTGCCGGTTCCCGGCGGGTCGGGGCCTCCCGCCCGCGCTCGCCGCCGAGTCCCGCGCGGGGCCGGGAGCGGCGGGGGCGTGGCCGGGGGGCGTGTCCCGCGGAGGACGCCAGCCAATGGCGACGCGGGGCTTGCTACGAAGCAGCCAATGGGAGCGCGAGGACGGGGCGTGGGCGGGACCGGGGCGGGCGCGTCCCCGTGGGTCCCGCGCGCGTGGGCCGGTCCCGGTAACGCGCGCGGGGCGGGCTCAGGGCCCCCCGGGACACGGGGGGGGACGGGGACACCGGTGGGCGGCGGGGACACGGGGGGGGCGGGTGACGGGGACACGGGGCGGGGACGGGGACACCGGTGGGTGAGCGCATCACGCGTGGGAGCGGCGCGGGACGCCGGGCGGGCGGCGCGGCGCCGGTGAGCCGGGGCTGAGGAGGGCGCTGCTGGACCGGGCGGAGCGGGGGCAGCGCCGCGGGTCCGGCAAAGCTCCCCCTCCTCCGCATACCGCGGCTCGCGAGGGGATGGGACACCCGTGGGAAAAGGGGAGGGCGCGGGGGCTGCCGCGCTGCCGGCCGAGAGCAGCGTGCACGGGAGGGTTTGGGCCCGGGGGTCGTGGCTGTCAGTTCATCCCGGTGCTGGGGACCCCCCGACATCCCGGAGCTCCCCAGCACTGGGAGGATCGGAGCATCCTTCCTCTTCCTCCTCCCGGCTCCGCGGGAACGAGGCGCGGCACGGGATCCTAATTCCCAGAGGTGGCATTAAACAGATTAAAGGTGGGATTTAGAGCGGATTAAAGTCTGGATTAACGGGAGCCTTGACTTGAGTCTTGGTCTCACGCAGCGGCTGGGAAGCGAACCCCAGATCCTCGGCAGCCCCCCCGGCCCTGCTGCCCCCCGCCCACGGCAGTGCCCGACACCCCCGGGGCATCGCCCCCACCCCGATATCCCCGAGGATTTGCTCTGGTCCCAGGTCGTGCCGGAGCAGCCGGAGCAGCTGTTGCCGCACTTCCGAACGGTTGTGGCACCAGCCTGCCCGGCATAAATCACCCTCCGGGCTCCTCCGGTCCCGGTGGCCGCCAGGAGCCTGGTCCTGTGTCCCCGTTACTGCCCTGTTCTGCACTGCCACCGCTGTCCTGCCCCGCGTCCCCATTGCTGTCCTGTGTCAAAGCCATTTCCCCATCCCGTGTCCCCACTGCTGCCCCATCCCGTGTCCCCATCCCGTGTCCCCACTGCTGCCCTGTCCTGCCCCCCCCCCCCCGCTGTCCCATGCCACATCCCCATCGCTGGGACACCCCCGCAGTTTCCACCTCGCTCCGGCTGGTGCTGAAGGTGTTTTGGAGGGTGACGGGATGGGGTGGCCGTGTGGGGTGCGCCCAGCGCGCAGATCCCACAATTCCCAACTCGGGAAGGGTCTCGGGAATGTCCCCACGTCTCGCAGAGCTCCGCACCTCCCTCCAGCCCTGGAGCAGCGGCTGGGGGACGCTTGGCTGGGGTCACTCGGGGGGAGCCCCCACAAATCCGTGTCCCTGCCGGCTGGATGGAGCAGCCACCGCGGATCAGCGGGGATGGGAGCTGGCGCCGCATGAAAACAGGGAATAAAAAAGAGAGGCAGCAGGATCTGGGCCAGCTCCGAGCGGCCTCTCCCCCCGTCCCTCCTCTCCTTTCAGGGAAATGAAATGGGGCTTTGCAGCCGCTGCTCTCCGGCCCGCCGAGCATCGCCCGTCCTGGGGGACGCTGCAGGGCTCATCCTCCTCCCTCTGCCGCTGCACATCCCACCCGGACCCCCGGAGAGCTCCAGGAGCTCCAGTCCCGGCTGCTCCCCTCCGGCCGGGCGCGGGGGCTGCGCTGCGGGCAGGGGGAGCATCCCCGGGGAGGCAGAGCCTGAATAATTCAGGAGAGCTCGGCGAGCGAAAGAGGATCCGCTGCCCGCCGGGGCAGTGCTGGGGAGGGCTCGCTGACCGCCCCGAACCCCGGTGTCACTGTGCCAGGCCACCTCAGGGCTCCATCAGCCACCAGGGCAGGCTGCTGCTGGCCCGTCCCGGCTCCAGGAGGACCCAGCGCCTCGTTTGGCAGAGCCGGTGGCCGCGCAGGGGGACAGATGGGGACAGGGCGTCCCCAACACCCACCCGTGCCCGTGGTGGCACACGCAGCTCCTGGGACAGGGGATGGTGTCGCTCCCCATAAAGCCACCATTGTCACCGGGGCAGGTGCGGGTGGGGGAACCCCGGTGGCGGGGCCGTGCGCCCCGCAAGCCCTTCCCTCTCCCGCATTTGGCATTCCCGCCGCTCCCTGCCCGCGCCGCACAGCTGTGCCTGGCCACAATGGCCCCTTCTTGCCGCGTCACCGGCGCCGGCTGCGCTCCCTCGGCCCCTTCCCCGGGGCCGCGCCACCCCGCTGGCAGCCGAGGCGGAAAAATTCATCCCAGTTCAAAAAAAAAAAAAAAAGATAAAAAGAAAAAAAAATCCATCCTGGCAGGCAGCGGCTCGGGGGAGAGCCGAGAGCGGGGCACGCTCTCCTGCCCAGTTATCCCAGCGAGGCTCCAGGGGTGTTAGCTGGCCGTGGATGGAAGGAAAGGGACCCTGGAGGTGTCAGAGGTGCTGGAGGTACCCAAAGTGACACCACGGGACTGCCCTCGAGCTGTGGGGACAGGCGGTGGCTCCTGGGTGCCGGGGTTGTATCCGAACCCCGCTGCTGGCCCTCCCTCGGGGCTCTCCGGGGTCCCCAGTGCCACATTCCCCTGCCACTGCCCCCCTCCCCGCTGCACATCTGGCCTGGTGTCACAGCTGGATCGGGCCCCCGCTGTCCCCGCGTGTTCGCTCGCGGAGCGGGCAGCGCCGAGCCCCGGTAGTTAATTAAACTACCCGAGCCTCGGTAGTTAATTAAAGCTCGATGGAAGCCGGCAGGCAGCGCCGCTCCTCCCGGGAAGGGATGGAGGAGGATGCTCCGCGGGGCACACGCACCCTGGGGAAGAGGTTTCTGCGATTCCCCTCCCCGGGAGGACACGAACCTCCATCCCCGTCGTGGGGACGCTGCTGGGTGGCCCGCCTGAGCGTGACCCACTTACCCCGGCTCGGCTGAGCCCCGGCCGCTTCATTTGGGGCTGGGGGCTGCCGGGAGGGACCCGCACATCCGAGCCGAGCCCAGCGCAGAGCCCCGGGCGGCTCCGGCTGCGGCGGCCGGGACAAAAGCGAATGTAGGTTAAGCACAAAGTGCTGCGGCTGCGGCTCGGAGCACGGGGAGGGGGGCCGGGGCAGTCGCCCACCGCTGCAATTAGCTAATTGCTCCTGTCGCTGCTCCCTGCCTCGCTCCCCATCTGATAAACCTGCCCTGGGGGACACCGTGCCCCCCGCCTGCCCCCCGTGCTCCTCTCAGCGCTGGAGGGGGGTTCAGCATGGAGGGAAGGGGGGCCCCCCAAAACCTGCTGTTGTCAGCCCCGCTGGATGTGGCATCCCTGGTGTCACCTGCTGGGGACAGCGAGGACGATGCCCTTAACACCAGGGATGGGTCTGGCTTCCCCCCACTTTTTGGGGGTGGCCTGCTGCACCCCCAAGGCTTCAGGATCCCTCGGGGCCGAATTCCATCCAGGCTGTCGAGTGGGTGAGTGTGGGAGGCTGTGACACCAGCAGGAGCCTGAGTGACAAATGACATCATCAGAGGGGGTCCTTGTGTCACCTTGTGGGACAAACAGACCCCCAGCAGTCACTGCTGGGCGATGGCAGTAGGGATGGCGCAGGGACAGACAGGATGCTGATGACATCATCAGGGTGATCCGTGACATCATCAGGTGGCAATGAAGAGGGGACAGAGAGAGGGGCCCGAGCAGGCTGAGCTGGGGCTGCTGGACATGGAGCAAGAGGAGGAGGAGCAGGAGGAGCAGGAGCAGGAGCAGCAGGAGGAGGAAGAGGAGCAGGAGCAGGAGGAAGAAGAGGAGCAGGAGCAGCAGCAGCAGCAAGAGGAGGACGGTGGCCCCATGGAGAGATGTCCCCAGCTCATGATCGCTGAGCCTGTCCTTGTGCTGGTGACATATTGACTGACAATTCTTAATCAAGTGGATTGTTAATTAGCAGCAGAGCAGGCTGGTTAATCCTCGGCCGGGCTGGGAGCTGCTGGTTCGTGCTGACACAGCTGGGTATCGTGACAGTGCCACCGTGCCGGGTGCCCGCCGTGCCAGGACACCCACGCTGGCCCAGGGGAGGGATGGATGCCATCCCCCGGGGACTCGCGGGGTGGCTTCACCCCTGTGCACACCGGTGATCCAAATCCTGCAGGGTTTCACCCCAGAACTGCCGGGTGGCACCACGGGAATCGCCCTGGCACAGCCGCACCGGTGGCTGGTGGGTGGGCACCCGTCTGTGGCGTGCCTCCGTGCCATCTGGGCCACTCAGGGGGGAGGTGACATGCGTGTCACAAGCGCCACACGTGTCCCCAGCCCTTGCCGTGGCGGTCGCGCGGGGGACCAGCCCTGCCCGGTGCGTCCCTGTCCCTGCCCGTGGGATAGCAGCTCAGGCCACGTGTGTGACCTTGTCCCCACCGTCCCCGCCGGTGCGGGGGTCCCAGCGGGCCCTGCCGGCTGGGGGCAGGGGAGGGGCAGGGCAGCGGCTCCTCCACCCCCATCTGAGCCGGCTCCAGGGCTGTTCTCGCCGCAGCTGCTGCCGGGGCCGGCTCCATCCCGCGTTTCCCCGCGGCGTGTCTGAGCCATCTGCCGAGATCCCCGCGGGCAGGGCCGCTCCCCGCATCCCAGCGCCCCGGCAGCGCCGCGGGAGCCGCGCTCGGAGCCTCGTGCTCCCGTTTGGGTGCGGACCGCTCCATCTGGGCCCCGAGCCGGGCCGGGTTCGCCTCCCCGTTCGGCTCCCGCGGCGATTTCCCGGCCCCGGCCGCAGCTCGGAGCGTGTGACGGCGGATCCCCGGGGATGCTCCCCGTGCCTCCCGCTTTCCGCCAAGACCAAGGGGATAAAACCGACGTTACCGGCCAAGTTCACGCCGGCGGCAGCTCAGGGAAGCGGAGACGAGCCCGGAGCTGGCGGAGCCGCGGAGCCGGAGGCGAATCCAGCGCCGGGCGCTGCCTCGGGCTCTGCGGGGCTGCTGGAGTCCCAGCCCTGCTCCGAGCCCCATCTCGGCAGCTCGCCGTGTGCCGACACCCGCCGGCCGCATCCCCCGGCCAAGTGTCCCCGGGCCTGGCAGCAGGGCAGGGTTTGGGGTGCCACGGCTCCCTGCCAGCGTGTCGCTGTGCCCCTCCCGCCCCCCACCGGCACCCCGCAATGACCCCTCGTGGCCCAGAGCCCCCCAGCGACCCCCGGGGAGGGACAGCTGGGCTGGCACCCGCCTGGCAGGCCGGGGGAGCCGGGAGAGCCGGGGGAGCCGAGCCGCCTCCTTCCAGGCACCTGCCAAGCAGCCACAGCCAGGACATCTGTGCCCGCTGCCAGCTGCCAGCCAGCTGCCCCGGGCACCCAAAAACCCACCCGCAGCCCCCGCGGGTGGATTCCCAGGCCTGGCAGGGGGACGGCTGCTGCAGGCAGGGATGCTCCTGCTGCCTGGCACGGCTGCTGCCTGCTTAATTGCGCTGAAAGCACAACAGATGGCAGAAGGGCTTCAAGATGTTCTTTTCCAACATTTTGGGCTCCTCTGCTCGCCTTCCTCCAAAACGGCTCCAAGGAGGGAGGCTGGGAAGAGCCCTGTGCTCATGGGGAGGGTTGATGACCCCGGGGACGAGTCCAGGGCCACGCTGCAGCCGGGGAATTAAAGGGAATTAAAACATTTGCCGGGCTCACACTGCTCTGCTTTCTTCCCGCTGTAATCCCTGCGCCTGCTGCCCTTCCTGCCCACACCTCCAGCACCTGCCCGCTGCTCCCGGGGGACAAAAGCCCCTTTGCCACGTCCCAGGGCAGCTGGTGGCAGCAGCTGGGTGCTGGGGGGGTCACCTCTGGGTCCTGGGGGCTGCAAAGGGACCTCTTGGCTTCTTCCCAGAGATGGGGGTCCTGCCACGCTCCAGGCCCAGCCATGGCTGTCCCACCAGGGCACTGAGAGTGGCACCGGGCCCAGCACCCCAGGACACTGTGCCACCCCCACCCTGAGCCTCGATGGGGCTGGGCACCGTCCTGTGACCTGGTCTGGCACCCAGCACGGCTGAGCTGCACCAGGACCCAGCACCCACCCCTGTTCCAAACACCCACCCCTATCCCCTGCACCCATCCCAAAACCCACCCCAGTCCTCAGCACCCACCCCCGTCCTCAGCACTCATCCTGGTCCTGTCAGCACCCACCCCCGTCCTCAGCACTCATCCTGGCCCCTAACACCCATCCCCAACACCCATCCCTGTCCCCAGCAGTCCTCCTCAGCACCCACCCCTGTCCCAAACACCCACCCCTGTCCCCTGCACCCATCCTGGCCCTCAGCACCCATCCTGGACCCTAACACCCATCCCCAGCACCCACCTCTGTCCCCAGCACCCATCCCCAACACCCACCCCTGTCCCCAACACCCACCCCAGTCCCTCACACCCATCCCCAGTCCTCCTCAGCACCCGCCCCTGTCCCAAACACCCACCCCTGTCCCCAGCACCCACCCTGGCCCCCAGCACCCAGCCCAGCCCCAGCACCCAGCCCTGTCCCCGCACCCAGCCCGGCCCCGCGCTCCCCGCTGTCCCCGCGGCTCTCGGGGCCGAGGTGTGTCACCAGGCGCCTTTGATGAATTATTTATGAGGCAGGTGACCTCATTCATTCAGATTGATTTTCCTGCGTGTCGCTCCAATTCCATCGCGCTCCTGGAAGCGGCAGGTGCTGCGCCGAGGGGACGCAGCGGGGCACGGGGGAAGAGCCCTCTGACAGCCCGGGAATAATCAGCGTTAATAATAATATCATTAATGATATTAGCCCTTCCATCGCCAGCATTGTTATTATTAAAATTAAGATTTTGAAATAATTTTAATAAAATTATTATTATTGCTAATATTGGTATTATTATTATTATTATTATTATTATTATTGCTAATATTGGTATTATTATAGTTGTTACCCTCCTTTCCTCCCCAGGACCCCGGGCTGTGCCCACCCTGCCTCGCCCAGTGCAGACAGACCCACATCTGCCAGTGGCTGGGTGGCCCAGGGCCACCAAGGGCCATGTTGTCACCTCTGCGGGTGTCCCCAAGCAGGAGGGTGGGAGGTGGCAGCCTGGGCGCTCTCCTGTGTCTTGAAGATGTGTTTACAAACTCACCACTAGATTAAAACTGCAGATATTTGAGGCTGTATTTAATTTTAAGTGTTCTCTGTGTTCAGCCAGTCGCTCGAGCTTATTAAAAAGATATATTAAAAAAGCAACGTGTGTTTATCCGTGTACACTCACGGCTGCAGCTCCTGCAGCCCCTTCCCAGCACTCGCTGCCTGTCTGGGTGCTCTGTGCCTCAGTTTCCCTCCCGGCAGGGCAGGAGGAACACCCGGGGCTGGCTCAGGGAGGACTCGCTGCCTCTGGGGAGTGCACGGTGGGGGAGGCAGAGCCCAGGGCTGTGACAGATCCGCACGGGAGGGGACAGAGCAGGGCTGGCAGAGCCCCCGGTGCCACTGGCCTTGTGACACGGTGTGACACGGTGACACTCGTGACACGATGGCACTGCGGGACAGCGCCAGCGCAGCGAACTTTCACCCTCCCAGCAGCCCCTGAACCCAGCTGAGCATCCCTGAGCCAGAGCATCCCTGAACCAGAGCATCCCTGGGATAAACATGATAAACATCCCTCTGGACAGGCATCCTTGAGCCAGAGCATCCTTGAGCCAGAGCATCCCTGAGCCAGAGCATCCCTGAACCAGAGCATTCCTGGGATAAACATGATAAACATCCCCCTGGACAGGCATCCTTGAGCCAGAGCATCCCTCAGTCAGAGCATTCCCGGGATAACCATGATAAACATCCCTCTGGACAGGCATCCCTGAGCCAGAGCCTCCCTCAGTCAGAGCATTCCTGGGATAACCATGATAAACATCCCCCTGGACAGGCATCCTTGAGCCAGAGCATCCCTCGGGCCGGGTACCCAGCCCTGCCTCACGGCCAATTCCCATCCGACATCCCCAATTCCCCCCGCGCCGCCCCTGAGAGCGGCTCGGTGGCAGCTGCCCATCCCTATTGTCACCCGACAATGGGAAGCGCCCAGTCCTGCTCCCCGGGAGTGCCATTAGCCCAAATATTTGCTTCCCGTCTCCAGGGTGACGGGGTTGCCGGCGCTCACCCACATCCCTCCTTTGATCATTTTCCTCTTGATCTTCCGCCGCCGTTCCCGGCGCTCCTCCCCGGCGGCCTCGCCTCGGGGGGATGCGGGAGCTGGTGGCACCCGCGGGGTCCCGAGTGGCGGTGGAGGAGCTGGGGGAGCTGGGGGAGAGGGGTGGGGGAGAGGAGAGCGGGGCTGGGAGTGATGGAGATGAAGAGTGGAGGGTGAAGGCACAGCTGGGGATGGAGATGGGGGTAAGGGAGATGTTGTCATGGGGAGATGGATGTGACCTTGGGGAAATGGATGTGGCCTTGGGGTTTGTATCAGGTGCTTGAATCTGCAATCACCACAATCACCATCCCTCCATGGCCACAGCCACCACGTCCCCGTGGCCACCACCATCCTTCCATGGCCACCACCATCCTCCCATGGCCACAACCACCTCCTGCCCCCTATGGCCACCACCATCTCCTCCTCATGGCCACAGCCACCATCCCCCTATGGCCACCACCATCCCCCCGTGGCTACCACCATCCTCCCATGGCCACAGCCACCACATCCCCATGGCCACCACCATCCCTCCATGACCACAGCCACCACGTCCCCATGGCCACTATCTCCTCCTCATGGCCACCATCATCCCCCCATGGCCACCATCTCCTCCCCTATGGCCACCAGCATCTCCTCCCCATGGCCACAGCTACCACGTCCCCATGGGCACTGCCACCATCCCCCTCCATGGCCACCACCAGCTGCTCCCCGTGGCCACCAGCTCCTTCCCATGGCCACCATCTCCTCCCCATGGCCACCACCATGTCCCCTAGTTCAGGCAGGGCACTTCACTGACCAGGGGTGGGAGGACAGAGGCTCTCTGGTGGGACCACGCTCCCTCCACCGTGCTGGGACAGCAGCACCTGGCTCAGCAGAAGGCCTGGGCAGGGCTGGTCCAGCCGCTCCCGCTCCTTCCCCCTGCTCCTGGAAGAAGTTTCTGCCAGCCCAGGGAGCCAGGCAGCCCCAGCAGCAGCCCCAGCTTGTTTCTCTCTCTCCCAAAGCTCACCCAGGTCCAACACTGGCTCTTCGGGCGGGGGATGGAGCTGAGAAATTTCTCCCAGAATAAGAGGAATTTTGGAGCCAGGTGGGATCAGCTCCAAAATCTCTGGAATGTGGCGGTGGCAGGAGAGGGACCGACAGCGCCGAGCCATTTCTAAGCAGCGTTTTTAAAAAAAAAACAAAGCGAAATCTTCGCCAGAAAATGTTATTTCGATCCCTTTGGCAAGCACGAGTGGTTTCGAAGCGACGCTTTGTGTTGGGAGTGGGACCCAAATCTAAAGGAGCTGGGGATGGAGCCTCTGGGAACGCTGCTGGGAGCTGGGATGGAGCCACAGCGAGGGCTGCGGGGCTGCGGCAGCTGGGCTGGGTCCACACCCCGTGGTGGCCCTGCGCTGTGGCACCTCGGGGGGGGCTCCGGGGGTGTCACCACCCCTGGTGACAAGCAGCGCCCTGCATCGCTGTGCCCGAGGTGCTCTGAGGAGCCGTGGCCCTGTGGCCTTTCCCCCGCAGACCCAAACCCCTTTGCTTTGAACGTCCCGGCCCCACACTGCAAATCCTCTGGGAAAAGGGCAGAATCCAGGCTCCCTTCCATGGGAGACCCCATCATGGACCAGCAGGGACCAGAGGGGACCAGAGGGGACCAGGAGGGACCAGGAGGGACCAGGAGGGACCAGAGAGGACCAGAGGGGAGCAGGAGGGACCAGAGGGAACCAGGAGGGACCAGCAGGGACCAGGAGGGATGTCATTGTGGGACCAGGAGGAATGTCACTGTGGGACCAGGAGGGAGGAAAGGGCACATCAGAGGAGGCATCATTGCCTGGGGTGAGGAGGGACGCGGCTGGAGAACCAGGAGGTCAGGAGGAACCAAAGGACCAGGAGAACCTGGAGGGACCATTAGGGACAGATCTTCAGGCCCAGGGGCCATGCTTGTCGCACGGAGCCAGCAGCGACATCGTCAGAGGAACGGAGGGCACCAGGACGGCCCCTGTCACCAGGTGGGAGCAGCCGAGGACACCGCGGGCACCGGGAAGCGGCGGCGCGGGGGGTGGGGGTGGCCGGGGGAGACGTGCTCGCCCGCACTTTGCTGCATGACGGTGATTAAGTTGCTTCCCTTCGTTATGGTCCCTCGGGGAGGTGTTAACCAGCTGCTAATAAAGACGGATGGTTCTGAAGTGGCGTCTCCGGAGCCTTTGTATCCGCGGAATTTCGGGAAAAGCCACCGGGGTGCCCGCAGCCACCGGGCAGACCCGCGGCACCCTCCAACACCCGGCTCCGGTGGGGACAAATCTGCCCCGCGGGGGTGACGAGGGGGACGCTGGGGAGGATTTGGGAGGCTCGGAGGATGCCGAGAGCCGGAGCAGCCCCGGGGAGGAAAAGGGCGACCCGAAGGGCTGCGGGGGGGGGGGCGGGAAAGCAGCGGGAAGAGGAGAAATCCAGCAGCAACTGCCCATTAAAATTCATGAAAGCTGTTAAAAAGCAGAGCGCAGCGCGAGCTCCCGGCTGCTGCTGACAAAGCCGGCGAGGGAGGCGGCGGTGCCAGCTCCGTGCGGTGGCAAATTCGGGGTTCATCCCCCCCCTTCCCCAAACCGATTTCCGGCTGGGTGACACCGCCACGGAGCAGGGTCCCTCGGCACCCAGGCGCTGCCGGGAGGAGGGGGTGGATGGAGGCACCGAAGCACATCCCCCACCACGGCCACCCCTTCCCTCGCAGGGGACCCCAAACTCCCTCCTCTGCCTGGAGGGGGATTTGCATCTCGGAGCTCGTTTATTTTCTTTTTTCCCATATATTTTTAGCCCCCCCTCGGCACTCACAACCCCCCTCCCAGCTGCCTGCCAACAAGCCCCGGCGCGATTCCCTCGCCGTAATTAGCAACGTTTCTGCAGGCAAATGGCAGTCGGGAGTGGAGGTGGCATTTCCTTAATTAAAACAATTAATTAGGGTGGGGTGAGAGGGAAGATAAAACATCTTCCCCATAGAAAAGCCTCTTGGAGCTGCCGGTCCCTCGCGGTGGTGGCGGGGATGTGGCTTCCCCAGGGTGACCGTGCCGCACGTGTCCCTGGGGGTGCCCACCCTTGGGTGCTGCCCGGCCACTGAGCACCCCGGGGTGGCTCTCGGACTCTCATCCCAGCTCCTTGGCCAGCAAGGCCGAGCTGCTTGTCCCAAAATGTCCCCGCAGCGGCCGGTCCCATCCGGAGCATCCCGGCGATGGCGATGCCGGCATCGCGCCGGGCCCGGTTCTGTGCCGGGGTATAAATATCCGCGTGTTACTTAGCGACTAATTGCACGGAGCGCGACAGCGGGGGGTGCCAGCCCCTAATGAGGATCTGGAATCGGAGCTGCTAATTACCCCTGTGCCGAGCTGCCGCATCGCTCCCGCTGGGCTCTGCCTGTCCGGCCACGCCGCGTCCCGGTGGCATCCCTGGCACCGCCGGCCCCAGCCCCCCGTGCCGAGGCGTTTTGGGCAGGTGAGAGGCCAAAATCCAACGATCTTCCCGCTTGGATGGCCTCTCTGGGGCAGGTGCCACCCCGCAGCCTGGGCACGTCCCTTCGGGTGACCTGGCACAGCCCCTCGGGTGCCAGGGACCGAGGGCTGCCGTGGGTGGCCGGGCGGATACCCGGGCTCACGCAGCGGTGTCTGTGTGTCCGTGGGGGTGTGCGAGGCCAGCTTGGGACAGGGGTGTTTGAAATCCAAACCTTTCCGTGGGCAGGGGCAGCGCCCCGGGCCGGGCTGGGCCGGTGGAACCGCCCAGCGACACCGACCCAGCAGCAACTTGGTGGCATTGGCCCCCCCTTGCCGAGCTCGCCCACCCCCTGCTCTGACCGAAACCTCTCACTTGGTCCCAGAAGCTCCGACACCCGCAGGACGAGGCTCTGGCACGCCTGGCACGGCCAATCGCAGCCCTGGGGGAGCCCCTGGCCGAGCCGCCGCACCCCCCCGGTGCCCCCCCGGAGCCGAGGGTGAGCACAGAATTCCTTCCCCAGAGCACAGAATTTGGGGTGCCCGGGAATATCCCTCCGGGCTCATCATCTTCCCGTGGCTGGGGGATTTTTTTCCTCGGCTCTGCACACCACGTGGATGGTGGGAAGCAGGTCCCGGGTAAATATCTCCCGGCGGGTGCGTGCGGGGATGCTGCCTTCACAGGATTTACAGCTTCAAAGCCTCGGCCTCAAAGCCTGCAGATATCTTTTCATCATTTCAGCCGCGGTCTAATTACCCCGCTGGCCGCCGGCGCTGCCCGGCGCTCCCAGGTACAGCCTCTCTTAATAGCTGGAATTTATTATTTAAATGTCGTTTTTCAGCTCCCCGCTCCCGTTCCGGCTCCGAGGGTGCCTGTGCCCCCCCCCTGCACCCCAAAACCCGGGCGCCCTGATCCGCCGGCACCCGGCGTTCACGCTTTCCGCCTGCTCTGAGCCGTGACGAGTTATTAATTAACGGCGAGGTATCGTTCCCTGCTTCATTTTGGCTGTAATTAGATGGTGGGGATGCCGGGAAGCCGAGCTGCTTAGCGCTTGCCGGAGGGGGGTGAAGGGAACCGGAGCCCTCCCGACCCAGCCGGCGCAGCCCGGTGCCGCGGGATGCTCCCGAGCTGCCGAAGCCGGGGTTTGGCCCCGCCGAGGGCCCCTCCCGCCGGCCGGCGGCTCTGGCGCGGAGCCCCGGTGCCGGTGATGTACGGCGGGCACCGACCCCGCCGCCGGCGGGGCCGTGATGGATGCGGGGCCGCGTGCCGTGATGGATGCGGGGAGCAGCCCCGGCCGCGGCGCCTGTTAATTAGCCGCTTAGGATTGATGAGAAATCGCAGCTCCGGCTGACGATGGCAGCGGCTCGGCCGCGGCGGCGGGGCCGGGGTCGGTGCCGCTTCCCCGGCTCTCCGAGGGGCTGCCCGGCCCCGCAGCCGGCACAGCCGGAGGATAATTCATGGTTTCGTATCAGTGCCGCTGATCTTGGAGCTTTTCCAGCTTCCTCTTCCCTCTCCCCGCATCGCTTTTCCTCGAAAGCCCGTCGCCCAGCACGGGATCCAGCTCCTCGCCGGGACGCCGCTGTCACCAGCGTCCCTGGCCGTGTCACCCCCCCGGGTGGCCCCTGTGAGGAGCTCACGCGTGTGCTGAGCTGGGACAGGGCTCTGCCATGGGCCGGGCCGCTCCTCCTCCGCTGAGGATGCTCCTCGCACCGCTCCAGGCGCACGGGCAGGGCGGGACGGGGCATTGCCCCGGCCTGGAGCCCACTCGGGACACGCACCCGCCCGGGACGGGGCATTGCCCCGGCCTGGAGCCCACTCGGGACACGCACCCGCCCGGGACGGGGCATTGCCCCGGCCTGGAGCCCACTCGGGACACGCACCCGCCCGGGAGCGGCCCCGCACAGTGCCATCGCTGGCTGTCAGATCGCCTTTAGCGGTTCAACTGCTCTGTGGAAGTGGAGCGGGGGGATCTGGCAGGGCATCTGGGAAGGGGTCTGGAAAAGGGATCTGGAAAAGGGTCTGGAAGGGCAGGGAAAGGATTTGGGAAGGGGAAGCTCAGCAATGGGCGGTGGTGTCCCCCCAGTCAGGGGAATGTCCCCAGTGCCACCGGCTGGTCCGGTTCGGGGGGATTCTGGTGGTTTTGGTGTTTTCTCGGTGGCCGTGGGAGCTCTCGGCAGCTGCAGGAAGGGCAGGTACGGGCCCCGGGGACGGCGGTGGGCAGAGCCCCGGTGGTGGCACAGGCGGGTGGCGCTGCCCGGGAGCCGGGTGGCACCCCGGCAGGGCAGGGCGGAGGTGAGCGCTGCAGGCAGAGCCCTGCCGGGGGATCATCCACGTCCCTCGGGGCAGGCGGTCCCCTGCCTTGTCCATCGATCCCCGCGGGGTGTTCGGAGCGGCTGGAGCATCGATCCGAGCAAAGCCCGGGCTCAGCGAAGCCGAAGGTTTCCCAAACAAGGGGTGCGGGGTCCCGCCTCGGAGGCCAGAGGAGGCACAGAACCCTCAGCGGGGACAAAGGACGGCGGGGTGGGGACGTGCTGGGCCATGGGAACGCCGATGAGCCCTCGCCGCGCCTGCCAGGCGCCCGCGGCGTGCCGGCTTGGCACTCGATGGCCGCAAAGCGCTCCTGGATCGTGTCCCGGCCGCTCGCCGTGACAGACGGGGACGTTCAACAAGGCCCGGGCGGGTGCCCAAGGCAGCCGGGCCCGCTTGTCCCGCGGCACCCGGAGCGGGGAGCGAGCCCAGGGATGCGGCGGGAGCATCGCCGGGCTCGCGGCACCGGGCACCGGTGTACAAACGGCAGCGGCGGAAAAATCGGGTTCCATTTTCCTGAGGAGAAAGGAAGGGCTAAAGACAAAAGAGGCCGTTTACCAACCGGCTGGCAGCCCAGGGGAAATTGCCATCCAGATAAAAAATCGCAGATTAAGGAAGGAAAGAGCTGACCTTAGCTCCAGTCCTTAGGCAGGGAGGAAGGGCAGGATTTTCACCATTTAATTGGGGTTTTTTAACCATTTCGGGCGGTTTGTTTGCTCTACTTCAAAGCCAGGAGTGCATCATTTTTACTCCGTGGCTGCAATAATGGCATAAATAAAGAGTTGGGGGTTTTAAAGCGGCCTTTTGGGCTCTGATTGTCCTTGAATTAATGAATCTTTTTGAGGAACAGAACCCCAGTTCCTAGGGGTTTATCCTGGTGCAGAGACGACATCAGGGCTGCAGGACTGGGCTGGAAGCTGGAAAAGAGCTGATGGAAAGGGCAAAAAAATCCCAGTGAACGGCAGGGTGGCTTCAGCAGCCTGCTGCCAGTTTGCACCGTTATTTTGGGGTGAAAATCCTTTTTTTGGGTGAAATCCTTGTGATGGCTTTGCTGCTGTGGGGGGGGGGGGGGGGAACCTAT